>NW_016107520.1:0-81942 GCF_001604975.1 Cebus imitator | reverse complement strand
TCACCGTGTTGACCAGGATGGTCTCGATCTCTTGACCTCGTGATCCACCCGCCTCGGCCTCCCAAAGTGCTGGGATTACAGGCTTGAGCCACCGCGCCCGGCCTATAATTTAATTTTTAATAGGAGCTGTGGTTAACAGGCTCATAAAATTGCCTTTTTAAACAATTGGCTCTTGGGTGTGGTCTCTGCTGGCTCCAGTATACCCCTGGTTATATAGCACATTGTGGCAATGGCCAGCTGATAGACGGGTGAGGGAGTGGGGAGGTGGACAAGGGAAGGGAGGGAGGCTGATGAAGGGGGTGTAACTGTGCAGATTTGCTTGTGCAGACTACTGGGACTCCGTCCTCCTGGGGATCCTCTAAGAAACCCTGTGGAATGCATCTTAAATTATCTCCCTGGTAGATTGAGGGTCACTTCTGGGATAGTAAGTCCCAGGTACATCTGACCTGTTCTGCCTATAGGCTGAACCACTTGTGGGGCCAGAGGACACCCTCAGGCAGAGAGGTGCAGGAGATCGTTGGTGGGTATGAGAACTGTCTGCAGGAGACCTCTGGATGAGTTGAGGGGATATGGGTGGGCCACCTTATACCCGTCTTTCTGGGCCTCAGCTCCCTCCTCTTTAAAATGAGGAAGGACAATCTCCAAGTTCCTCCTTGATCCTCTAATACAGTTTGAAGAATATGCTTGGCCCTGGAGAAGGATAGAGGACATGACTAGAATGGAAGAACCCTGCACTCTGTATCTTTTCAGGGTGGTAAGGTAGAATGTGTTACTCTGGGCCTTGCTTTATCCTCACCCTCTCTTCCCTGAGGTGCCAAAGGAGAGGGGCGAGGAAGAAGACCGTAGAGGCCTAGTGTGGTGGCTGGTGGTCAGTCCATACAGGGTGAATTTGCCCTTCCTCCTCCTCGGGGCCCCAGAAAGTCTGTCCTGCAAATGAGCTGTTCCGTGTCTGATTGCTACTCCCCAGGTTGGGTTTCTAGACTTTCATGACACTCAGGTTACTGCACGGTCTGGTTCAGGGTATCACTTTCTGAGACATCCTCTCCATCAAGCCTCTTCGGCACTCTCTCCAGAGGCTCTTGACCCAGATACTCAGAGAATACTTGGTTCTTCTTGGCAGAAAAGCAACATAAAGTGAGCTGGTGAAACAGGAGGTCCAGCAGAGGACTTCCAAGAGCTTTTTGTCTCTACTATTGGGACTCCATTGGGATAACAAATATGTCAGAATTTATGCAGCCAAGTGAGTGTTGCCCGTCCAGGTGGCCATGTTGGAACTGATTAAAACATAAATGTAACTATTTTTTTTTTCTTTCCAGGATAGTTTTGTATAAATCACAAACGAGAACAATTCATATTGCAACCACTTTATTTACCAGTTTTTGGTCCAGGTGACTTTTTTATTTTTTCCAAGTCTAATTCATCCACCAAGCTTGAAGGTAATAGAACCATCCGCACAATACTTTCTGCATTCCAGGTACTGTGCTGAGCACATTCCATGAATTTTCTCATTCACAATCCTGTGAAGTAGTTGCAATTATTTTCTGTTTTTACAGCTAGAAATGAGGTACAAAATGAGGCATAAAAAGTTAATAAACCAGCTCTAAGTCACATAGCTAGTAAAAGGTGAAGCTGAAACTCATACCTAGCACTAAGACCGCAGAGTAGACTCTTAACTACTAATGAATTTCTTATTAATTGATCCATTCAGTAATATTATGTGTCAGACACTGTCCAAGGCATTAAGGATTCCTCAAAAAACAAGACAGGCAAAAATTCCTGCTTTCTTGGAACTTAAATTCTATTGGAGGAGGCAGAAATAAAGAATAGTATACTAGATGAGTAAATGACAATGGTAGTTAGAATGTCATTTAGAAAACAAAAGGGCAAGTTGCAGGGGATTGGATGGCTAGATGGAAGTTGAAATTGTAAATGGGGTGGCCTACATAGGCCTTATGGGCAGATTTGAAGGAGTAGAGCAAGTGAGCCATATATTATCTGAAGAAGACTATTTTAGGTGAAAAACAGCCAGTGGAAAGGCCCTGAGGCAGGAGCACACCTGGCATGTTTGAGAAATGGGGGTTGGGCACAGTGGCTCACGCCTATAATCCCAGCACTTTGGGAGGCCAAGGTGGGAAGATTGCTTTCAGTCTGGGAGTTCGAGACCAGCCAGGGTAACATAGTGAGACTCCTGCATCTACAAAATATAAAAAATTAGCTGTAGTCTTAGCTACTTTGGCAGCTGAGGTGGGAGGATCACTTGAGCCTGGTAGTTTGAGGCTGCAGTGAGCCATGCTCATGCCACTGCACTCCAGCCTGGGCAACAGAGTGAGACCCTGTCTCAAAAAAAAAAATAAATAAACAAAGAAGAAACAATTGGGTACATCTTTGCTATGGTTTGAAAGCCGTGTCTCCTCTAAAATTCATATTGAAATTTAATCCCCAATCTAACAGTATTAAGAGGTGAGGCCTTTAGGAGGTAATTAGGCTGTGAAGGCTCTGCTCTCGTGATGGGATTCAAGCCTTATAAAATGGCTTGAGGGAGTGTAATTGCCCCTTTTCTGTACTTTTCCATCCCTCTGTCGTGTGTGAATGCAACATCTGTCCCCACCAGAGGATGCACGCTCAAGGCGCCATCCTAAAGGAGAAACCAGACCCTCACCAGACATCAAACCTGCTAGTGTCTTGATCTTGAACTTCCCAGCCTCCAGATCCGTGAGAAATAAATTTCTGTTGTTCATAAATTACCCAGTCTCAGATATTTTTGTTATACCAACATGAACAGATTAAGTAACTTCTAATTGTAAAGGAACTTCTAGGCTGTTGTGAGGACTTTGGCTTTTACCTTGAGATAAATGGAAGGGACATTGCAGGATTTTGAGCAGAGGTGTGATGTGATCAGACTTCTATTTGCACAGGCTCACAGCTGTGGAAAACAACTGTAGTGCAGTAAGGACAGTTATCTGTTCTTATATACAGATATTACCAGACCTTGTTACAGGTACGGGTGAGAGACGGTAATGGTTCAGACCAGACCCAAAAGGGATGTCTGTGCATTCAGCAGTTGCATTAGAAGTTGCTACCTGGTATGTTAATTTTTTTCCCAACTGAGCAAAGTTTGAGCAAAGACAGTTTAAAGGGCTGGGCTATGTCTCTTTATAATAGCTTTAGGAGCAGCAGAGGAACCAGGAGAATGTGTCTGGCAGAGAAAACAGTCACCAGTGTGGCTGCTTACCAAACTTCCAACAGAACCTTGGAACAGGAGTTCCATGAGAGGAAACTCTAGACTTGAACTAGCCTAAGAAAGGTCAAGAGAGGCTCTAAGGCAAGTTACAAGCTGCACATTGGAAAGGCTGAGAAAAATGTAAATAGGATGGAGCTGGCAGACTTGTGAAGGTTTGGTTTCTTTGATTCCATAGGCCTGCAGTAGATGAAGGTCTGTGTCAGGCAAGGGACAGAGGCAGAGTATGGCCAGAGACTGGCAGCCAAAAGTCCAGAATACAGGAAGGTGGAGCAGAAGAGGAGTGCTAGTCTTCAGACATGAGACAGGGTTTGGGATCCAAGGTTTGGAGAGACAACAGAGTGAAGCCACCAGCAAGCGGTACATCGGGGCTGCGAGAGCCAAGCAGTGACTCTGCTCTCTGTCCTGGCTTTCAGGTGCTCTCCTTTGGACAAGGCATGATTCTGCAGAGCTCTTGTAGATAGTGTTACAACTCTATAATTCTTTTTTAGAGGAAGCTCAGTAAAGGCCTCCCCAGATTATCAACCTCCTTTGGTTTTCCCAGTATCTTACCACCTGTGTCCGTTGCAAAGACCTTTATCTTACCACCTGTGTCCATTGCAAAGACCTTTATCTTACCACCTGTGTCCATTGCAAAGACCTTTATCTTACCACCTATGGACATTGCAAAGAGTTTTATCTTACCACCTATGGACATTGCAAAGGCATTTATCTTACCACCTGTGTCCATTGCAAAGACCTTTATCTTACCACCTATGTCCATTGCAGAGACCTTTATCTTACCACCTATGTCCATTGCAGAGACCTTTATCTTACCACCTGTGTCCATTGCAGAGACCTTTATCTTACCACCTATGTCCATTGCAGAGACCTTTATCTTACCACCTGTGTCCGTTGCAAAGACCTTTATCTTACTACCTATGGACATTGCAAAGACCTTCTACCCAGCTGGTAGCTCAGACACTAATCCCAGGACTCATCCTCGATGCCTCTCTCTACCTTACCTCCTCTGTCCATTGCATCAGCAGAGACTTGCAACTCAAACTAGACCAATTATTGAGAAACCATCCCCTTCTATCCACCTCCTCTGCAACACTCTTCCTGCTACCCACCAGCCCAAGCCACCATCCTCTCTCACTTGGACAACCACATGGTCTGATGCTACCCTTATACCTTACAACTCATTTTCCACACTGCAGCCAGACAGATTTTTTTTTTTTTTTGAGATAGTTTCACTCTTATTGCCCAGGCTGGAGTGCAATGGCATGCTCTCGGCTCACTGCAACCTCCGCCTCCCAGGTTCAAGCGATTCTCCTGCCTCAGCTCCAGAGCAGCTGGGATTACAGGTGTGTACCACCACATCTGGCTAATTTTTTTGTATTTTTAGTAGAGATGGGGTTTCACCATGTTGGTCAGGCTGATCTCGAACTCCTGACCTCAGGTGATCCACATGCCTCAGCCTTCCAAAGTGCTGGGATTACAGGCCTGAGCCACTGCACCTGGCCCAGACAGAGCTTTTAAAACATAAATCAGATCTTGTCAATCACCCAGGTAACCCCCCGCATCCCAGTGGCTCCACATCACACCTAGAATGAAGTCCAAGTTCCTGTTGACCTTTCCTGCTTCATTTTCCCACTCTTCACCTCCTTCTCTCTGCTCCAGCTATACTGACCTTTCTGCTGTTCCATGTGCACTCTCAGCTTATCTCATTCACAGTGTTTGGGAAATAACAAGGGAACTTCCTTTCTAATGCCTCCTTCCTTCATACATAACTGGCCATTAAGTAGGGTGACCATTTGGCCTGGTTTTCCTGGGTCAATATTAGCACTCCCTTTTACTCTCAAGGTTGTCCCAGTTTAGACAATAAATTATTTAGTTATCTTATCATAAGAGTTTGGGCATAATCTATATGTGGCTCGTTCCTTCCTTAAACATATGTAGAGACCTACTAGGGACCAGAGATGTACTAAGTGCTGGGAGATGGAGACACCTGAAAATAAACCAACCTGTTTATGCCCTCAAGGAAAGTTCAAATATCTGCACAAACTCTGAAGAACAAAATGAAACAAAATCACAATGATGTGACCTAGACAATTGCTATTCTACAGACAAAGTGGCTGGCTATTGGCTTAAACAGTTTGCAGTTTACCCAGATGTCTGGCACCACCTAGACACTGCCTGACTTCCCTCTTCCCCATCAGTTGATCTCAGCCCTCCCTCTCCTTCCTTCCTGGTTGTTCTCATTACTCAAGATTTGGCAGGTCTCATGCATGCACCATGCCAGAACTTCTTTACATGGAACATGATTAAGACCAAGGTCTTGGGTTTTTCCTGTCTTCTGACAATTCACTACACAATTTTCTTGTTCCCTGTTCCTTCTGACAATTCACTACATAATTTTCTTGTTCTCTGTTCCTTCCATAATTTTCTTGTTCTCTGAATTGGTCTTCCAGACCCAATTCAGCCAGGCAGGATCTAAATTAGCTTCCTGATGACCCTTGTATTGCTGCCAAAAGTGTTTTTGATTGCTTGGCCTCCAAGTTCCTGTACTCTGGCTCCACAGTGGTGCCCTGTGGGAAGCACATGAGGCTTGCTGGTCCCTGGAGTGCTGTTTGTCTGCTGCACTCCCCTACCACAGGGTGATGAAGCCCACCCTCCATGTGGGAGTGAGAAAGGCTCCGTGTGTGGTTTTGAGCAGGCCCAGGAGTTGGGGTGAGGATCAGGAACACTTAACCCTGTCTTTTTAGAGAAGCACTTCCGTGTGGTCATCTATCTCCACTGCTTTGTTGCAGAGGGAGTTGGTGACCATTTGCACAGGAAAGCATAAGAGGACTGAAATATACTTTACCTTATAATGACTCGTTTTTGGCCTACACTGAATTCTTAGAACCTCACCTATAATTTTGCTTTGTACTGGTTTTATTCTTGATAAAAGATAACCTTTTAGCTAGCAAATACATCAGGTGATAATTACATTAACTGAGCAACACATCATTGCCTGTCACCTCTAGGGACATAGGTCTTAAAAGACAGGCATGTGTGTGGTGAGAATAGAGATTTCAGGAGAATTCGGGGTAATGGGGTTCCACTGGGCATGGGGAGTGCCTCTGAGCTGAAGTTAGGAGATTGTGTGAGGGAAGGCCCTGGAAGAAATTCAGGGTGTTGCTGGAACAGTGGAGACATTTCAGAACAACCACCTGGGGCGACTAGGGCATACCCTGCTGACATTTACTCAGAGTGTGGCTGGTAAAGGGCTGGTGGCAGTCAGTGGGAAGACTTTCTTCCCTTTGTCTCTCAAGAAACCAAGGAAGTGGAAGGTGGAGAGAACATTTCACCCTATGCTCTGGAGAGCTTCTGCAGGCTGAGGAGAGATGGAGAATCAGGGCAACGCCGACTGCACACCTGGCTTCAGGAGAGTGGGCATCGAGAGAACACAAATCCCTCACCAGACGCAGAATTCCCCACATTTTCTCAAGGGCAGCAGGGCCATGTTTACAGAAAAGTTAGACCTTAACTTCGGGAGGCCGAGGTGGGTGGATCATGAGGCCAGGAGTTCGAGACCGGTCTGGCCACCATGGTGAAATCCCATCTCTACCAAAAATACACACAAAAATTAGCTGGGCCTGGTGGTGGGCACCTGTAATCCCAGCTACTTTGGAAGGCTGAGGCAGGAGAATCTCTTGAACCGAGGAGGCAGAGGTTGCAGTGAGCTGTGACTGTGCCATTGCACTCCAGCCTGGGGGACAGAGTGAAACTCCATTACCTCCCCAAAAAAAGAGAGAAAAGTTAGACTTTAAATCCACATCCTATTAATAGACTCTGTAATATAGGGAGACAGATGACTCCCACTGTGAGTACGGGGGTTGTGACTTGATCGCTGGCTGCAGGAGGTACTTTATTATAAGGCATTATTGAATCCAGATGTCACACACCCCATGGAGGCTGCCTGCATGAGACTTCCCACCAAAATCTCCCCTCTACTGGGGCAGAGAAAGGGCCTCAGGAGAAAGGACTTGGATCCATAGAGACAGTCACGCAGGGCTGGGACAGGGCTGCCTTTGGATGTCTCCAGAGTAGGATGGCTTGAGTCATGGTCTCGCAAGAGTAGGGAGGACTGGCCTTTCCCAGCAGTGGCAGGTGATCTGGCAGGGAGCGGGGAAGGAGCTGAAGGTTTAGCATTTCTTTACTTGAGAAAGGAAACAACGAGGGGATAATAAACCATATAAATGGAAAACATGTTTCTTAAAATAAGGCTGTATGTCAGCAGCAGACAGCATTCATGAGACAAATTCTTTTGTGAGGACGAAGCTTCCCAAGAGTACCTGTGTGTGCTATTCACATACGTGAACAGTTCCGCGCCCACATGCATGCACAGGTCCACATGAATACATCTGATATGGTTTGGATGTTTTGTTCTCTCCAAATCTTATGCTGAAATGTGACTTCTAATATTGGAGATGGGGCCTGGTGGGAGGTATCTGGGTGTTGCGGGAGGATCCCTCATGAATGGCTTGGTGCTATCCTCAAGGTAATGAGTGAGTTCTCTGTGAGTTCACATGAAATTTGGTTGTTTAAAAGAGCCTGGTACCGCTCCCCTACCCTCCTACTACCCCTCCCCACCCCCGTCTTGCTCCCTCTCTTGCCATGTGTTATGTGGGCTTCCCCTTCTGCTTCTGCCATGATTGTGAGCTTCCTGAGGCCTCACCAGAAACCAAGCTGATAGGAGTGCCATGTTTGTACAGCCTGCAGAACTGTGAGCCACATAAACCACTTTCCTTTATAAATTGCCCAGCTTCAGATATTTATTTGTAGCAACACAACAGACTAACACAAATTCCTTGTACATAGAAATTATAGAACACTCTTATGTAAACAAATAAATGTTTGTGTCTATACCTAGACACAAAACACATAATATTGGAGTTCCTTTGCTACATAAACATGCTTTGTATATATATATTCACACATGTAATATGGAGCCAGAAACCAACTCCCAATTTTCTACCATTAGCCACTCTTTTATCCAACATGTTTTTTTTTTTTTTTTTTAACCTAAGAATGGCTCATTTTCTTACCAAATATAATTCAGTGATCATCAGTTGATCTGTGCATATGAAATGCAATTATATTGTAATTGTCATTTACTCCCCACCCCCCAAAATGCTGAAAATCGATTAACTGTGAAAGGAAAGAACAACAACAAAAAAAAACCTGACCCCATGTCAACCTATATTATTCATTTTAAAGTCAAATAAAAACGGAGGTTGTAGAAATGTGCCATTTGGTTTATTTGCATCTTCTTAATGATTGGTACTGACACTTGTAAGTTGGCTGGGTTTCATTGCTGTTGTTGGTTTTCCCTGGCATAGATGAACTGACGTGGACAAGTTGGAAGTATCCTTGATCTGACTCTGAGGGTGGCTGGGAAAGGGGTGGTCATGCTGTCAGTGGGAAAGTCATTCTTCCTGTCTCTCAAGAAACCAAAGAAATGGAGGGTGGAGAGAACATTCCGCCCCATGCTCAGGATAGCTTCTGCAGGCTAAGGAGAAATGGAGAATCTCTTCTTAGCCCGGTGTGGCAGAGCCAGGTGTGGGTCATGGCTTATAATCCTCATACCCACTTTTGCTGTGTGTGCGTCTGCATACACACACACACACACACACACACACACACACACACACACACCATGCACTGTTTAAATATCTTATTTTTAGCCCTTGAAAACCTATAATAAAACTGAGGATGTTTTGTCTGGTGGCAGAGTACTGTCCTCAGTAAGGGATTCTATGAAGTCCATGAACTGGGGTTTGTGATTCAGGCTGGCACTTCATTTTTAATGCAAAAAAGGTCTCCTTTTGGGGTGTGTATTCTATCCCTCCAGATTGTAGGAGACATAACAAGTGGTAACTCTCTAATGTGACTTCTAGAACAAGACTTGTGTTCAGGCAGTCTCTCAGGCCTCCTGAAGCCAATGAACAAATTAACCTTTCAGAACTGAGCTCCCACTAGAGTGTGGGGGTTTTGCTGTTAATTAATACTTGAAAGAGAAACCCTTCGTGTCTCAACCATTTGGCTGAAAAGCTTGATCCAATGTGTTACACTTTCTGGTAAATTCCATGACCATACTTGGATCTTTATTATTGAGGATCCTATAGAAAGAAAGACCAATGCATTTGATAAACAGAAGATGAAGCTATAGAAGAAAGGAGATTCTTCATGCAACTGGACTTTTTCCTTTCTTCCTAAATTCCTGATATCCATTTGCTTTCTTATTATGGTGATGATGATGGTAACGAATTTGAAGACTTCTACTAGGAACACTGACACCACTAAATGTCTTCTCTGTGCCTGGCACTGTGCTGAGATCTTTCACTGCAGCACCTCAGTAAGCCTCATAACAATCCCTTTTATCGCAAAAGAAACTGAAGCTCAGAGAGGCTAAGTAACTTGCTCAAGGTCTCACAGCTGGTAGGCTGTAGAGTGTAAATTAATTCAGGTCTGTCTGACATGTGCTATTAATTATTGTAGCTTTTTCTCAAAAGGGAGTATCTTGAGGTTTTAGCAAGTTAGGTTAACAGCTGCTTTATACTGTGTGTGTGTGTGTGTGTGTGTGTGTGTGTGTGTGTGTGTTTAGATCCATTCAATATAAAACCAAGTATTTTACTAAACTTTTTTTACTTGCCCCATCACAGAATTAAAATACTTGAGCAGAGTTATAGTAACCAAAACAGCATGATACAGGCATAAAAAGAGACACCCAGACCAAAGAAACAGAATAGAGAACTTTGAAACAAACCCACACACCTGCAGTGAACTCATTTTTCACAAAGGTACCAAGAACATAATTGAGGAAAAGACAGTCTCTTCAATAAATAGCGGTGGGTAAGTGGAGTATCCATATGCAGAAGAATGAACCTAGATCCCTATCTCTCACTATATACAAAAATCAAATAAAATGAATTAAATAATTAAATTTAAGACCTTAAACTATGAAATGACTACAAGAAAATATTGGGGAAACTCACCAGGACATTGGTCTGGGCAACGATTTTTTGAGCAATATCCCAAAAGTATAGAGGACCAAAGCAAAAACGGACAAATGGGATCATATCATGTTAAAAAAAAACCCTACACAGCAAAGAAAACAATGAACAAAGTGAAGAGACAACCCACGGAACGAGAGAAATTATTGGCAAACTACCCTTCTAACAAGGGATTAGTAATCAAGATATATAAGGAGCTCAAATGACTCTATAAGAAAAAAAATCTAATAATCTGATTTAAAAATTGGCCAAAGGTTTTAATTGATATTTCTCAAAAGACATGCAAATGGTAAACAGGCATATAAAAAGGTGCTGAACATCACTGATCATTAGAGAAATGCCAATCAAAACTACAATGAGATATCATCTTGCCCCACTTAAAATGGCTTTTATCCAAAAGACAGGCAATAACAAATGTTGGTGAAGATGTGGGGAGAGGGGAACCCTCATACACTGTTGGTGGGAATGTAAATTAGTACTAACACTATGGAGAACATTTTGGAGTTTCCTCAAAAAACTAAAAATAGAGCTACTGTATGATCCAGCAAACCCACTGCTGGCTAGATACCCAAAAGAAAGGAAATCAACATATTGAAGAGATATCTGCACTCCCATGTTTGTTGCAGCACTGTTCACAATCCCCAAGATTTGGGAGCAACCTAAGTGTCCATCAACAGATGAATGGGTAAAGAGAATATGCTTAGGCACAATGGAGTACTATTCAGCCATAGAAAAGGAGATTCAGTCATTTGCAACAACATGGATGGAACTGGAGGTCATTATGTTAAGTGAACAAGCCAGGCACAGAAAGACAAACGTTGCATGTTCTCACTTATTCACTTACTTGTGGCATCTAAAAATCAAAATAATTGAACCCATAGAGATAGAGAGTAGAAGGATGGTTACCAGAGCTGGGAAGGACAGTAGTGGGCTGTAGAGGATGGTTAATGGGTACAAAAAAATTGAATGAATGAATGAATAAATAAGGCCTAGTATTAGAGAGCATAACAGGGTGACTAGTCAAAAATTTAACTGTACATTTAAAAATAAAGAGTATAACTGGATTGTTTGTAACACAAAGAATAAATGCTTAAGGGAATGGATACCTCATCTTTCATGATGTAATTATTACATATTGCAATCCTGCATCAAAACATCTCACGTTCACCATAAATATATGCACCTACTATGTACCCACACACATTAAAAATTTTAAGAAAACACAAAAAGAAGTGAGCAAAATATCTGCAAAAAAAAAAAAAAACAAAAAAAACACCCAAATAGGTTGATGATTTGACATCCTCTCTCCTGATTAAAAAAAAAATCCATGTTCTTGTACCCCTTTAATTTTTTCTTTTTGTTTTGCTGTTTCCTGTCCATTAACCTCCTAAAATTGCTTGAGTCAAAAGGTTTTGCAGTGCCTGTGGTCTTTGCTTATGGGTGAGTTGTGGCGACTTAAAGACTACCAAGAAGCTATTTAAAGCTTCTGTCAATTTCTTTGAAAATAGCAGAATTTAAAAAGTGGAATTTCTCTCTGTCAGTGGCTGCTTTCTAGAGGAAACCTAACCTCTGGGGATCTTTGCCAAGAATAAATGGAGGGGGGTATTATTTGCCAGCCATTATCTTTGAGTTCAGACAGCCTCCTCCTGTCTCCTGGCCCCAAGGTATAAATAGAGACACAGGAGACTGGCGAGATCTTGCTGACAGCCCTTCCAAACTTCCAGAAAGGATGACACTGCCCACTGCCTGTAGGAGTCTGTCTCGTGGGTGGGCAGCTCTCCTGTCAACAAGGACTTGTTTTCAGAACAGTGGCCCCTCTGGCTTCCCTTGGCATCTGTGCACTTGCCCATCCACCTGTTTCCTTTTAGGCATTTTTTAAGGTACTATACATGAGAAAATGAGCAAGAGTGGCTTTTACCTTCCAGGAGTTCCAGTTTACTTGAGGAGACAGACACATAACTAGATGACAATATGACATTAAGTCTTTGGAGAGTATGGATGAAGGCCATGGGAACAAAGGAGAAGGGGCTGTAGGCACTACCTGGGGGAGTCAAGGGAGGCTTCACAGAGGAGGTGGCATTTGAGCTGGACCCTGAGGAATAAGGAGTCGCTTATCAGATGGGACCAGCGTAGGCAAGAGACCAGATTTGCTAAACCAGCTATGGTATGTATTTGGGAAAGGGTTAACAAGTGGATGTGACTGATTCATTCTACCATCTATTTCCATACAGTTTGTAACTTGTGTCCTTGGATGAGAAGAGAGTTAAGGAAAACAGAATCCCCTTCCCTGTCTAGCTTGGCAGCATTGCCCTTCTTGTTGAAAGCATTGATTTATTTGCTTTCCCCATCTGGCCTTCCAGGCTGAAGCACTGAACATTTCTACTCTTTTTTTTCTTTTTTTTTTAAATGTACATTATTCTTTTGGAAAACTGTTTTGGGGAATTTGAAAGACAATACTTCCACTTCTTTTGTTTTCCTTAATCAAAAGCCTCTGCTGTCACTGGCAGTTCCGCATTTCTTCCTCTCCACCTTCCCCCAGGGGCACACTTGGAGACTGGAGATGGGCTGGAAGTGTCTCTTGTGCAATCGCGGGAGACTGCAGTTCGGACTCCTTTAGTGGCCTTGCCCCTTGAGGTCCATCAGGATGAACTCTTGTCTCGGCTTTGCTCTTTGGGAAGATTTTTCTGTAAACCTGTCCTCTTTGGAAGAACAGACATTTTCTGGGCTTTCTTCCTTCCCTTGAACCACCAGCCCACACCATCCATTCTCCATCCACTGTGCATTGTTTTCCATTGTGTTCTCTCTGTGCCTTTGGATCCCTGATCTGGTGTCTGTGTGTGACTTGGGAGTGGTGTTGGGGGCAGAGGGAAAGGAGAGGATTGTTCAGCATTAGGGGACAGGACAGGAAGAGAATATAGACTTATAATGAGGGTTTTGATGCCACTGACCCCTAATTGTCAGTGTTCTTGGTAGGTACCCCTACTGTTAATAACTCAAAAGTTCAGGCAGTTAAGTATTATTTGATTTTAGAATACATTTTTTTTTGGAGACAGTCTCACTGTGTCACCAAAGCTGGAGTACAGTGGCGCGATCTTAGCTCGCTGCAACCTCCGCCTGCCAGGTTCAGGTGATTCCTGTGTCTCAGCCTCCTGAGTAGCTGGGATTAAAGGCATACGCCATCATGCCCAGCTAATTTTTGGATGTTTAGTAGAGACAGGGTTTCACCATGTTGGCCAGGCTGGCCTGGAACTGTTGACCTCAAGGGATCAGCCTGCCTTGGCCTCCCAAAGTGCTGGGATTGTAGGTGTGAGCCACCATGCCCAGCTGATTTTAGAATACATTTCTTAATCGACCTTTGATTTCTTTATTGTTTGGTCAGGAACACATGGGAAATTTCGGGATTTTAAAGAGCATTAGTCCTGCTGCATTATGGTGAGGTGAGAAAATCAGGAAGTTAAAGTCAGGTGCGAGAGCTGGGAAAGGCTAGCATTGCGTATCAATGTCCCAGACAGAGGCTTTATTTTGTGCAAATCATTTGGCCCAGCCTCGTTTTGCTCAGGCATTCCTTATCAAGATATTTACCAGCTCTTTGGTTGCAAGCAACAACAGCCATGCTGCCATTCTTAATGAAAACATACCCTCAGCCCTACAGGTGGCTTCCTTACTGGGTGCCAAAGTGAAAATCTTATGACACAGCTCCCTTATTTTAGTAGACACAGAATGTCAAGGGGATGACTGAGCCCAGAGGCCATCTGTTCGAACCCTGACGTCCAGATTGTTCACTAGCTTTTCTGACAATGTATGCCGAATGGCAGAAATAGGACTAGAGCCCTGGACTCGTTAATTTTTAGCCCTGCACTGCTTCTACTTCACTGAGCCACTTTCTGTGTGTGTGAGTGCTCCTTTAACAACCACAAAGTGATTGGGTTGTTGCTAACCACATTATCGGAGCTTCTGCTGCAGTGGTTCTCAACCCTGGCTACGTATTCACATCAGGAGGGGAGCATTTCAAACGTACCCACACCCAGGTCTGACTCCAGAGCCTGAGTTTCTGGGTGTTGGGTCCCGGTATGAGTATCTTAAACAGCTTCATGATCTAATTCTAAAATGCTAACAGAGAGGATTAAGAACCCTTGTTCCAGGTTGGAGGAGGAAATAGAGCCTTTCCTAAGAATTCTTAATTTGCTGACTGGACAGTAGAGTTCGCTAATGCAAACCTAATATCATTCTTTGACCTGAGAAGATACTCTCTCCAGGGACAGGTTAAAGCCTAAGCAAACATTTTTTTTCTTACTCCAAATTTGCAAGTGATTCAGATATTCCCTGACTAATTTAGAAAGGAATATGAGGCTCAGAAACCCGACAGAAATACAGAGATTTTCTTTCTTTCTTTTTTTTTTAAAGTGACTTGCACCATCAGCAGGGCTAGAGATCCCATCCTCCCTTGTCCTGCTCTACCCCCAATTGAAGTTTGAGAGTAAATTTGTTTTACATTAGTGATAATTAATGTCAGATCCTGGATCTATTTGTTACAATAAAGCAGCTGTTTATAACAGAAACGGCTCAGGCTTTGTCATACAACCTGTTTTTTCAAAATACTGCAAAGGTGTTTAAAGGATAACAACTGAAGCTGTACACTCGCTTCTAGGATCATTCCTGCTTCCCCCTTTTCTCTTTTGAGGGGAAGGTGGGGGGCTTGGGGAGAGGTAGCTGTGGGGCGTGCTGGACAGAACAGCTGCTCAGGCTGGTTCGGGACAGCACCTCTTCCCTTCTGAAGTTAGCCACGGTGGAATTATTGACAACATGGAAATCAGCAAATGCTACAAATTCAGGATCCTTTTTTCCTCCCCGGAGAACACGCTGTTAAATGTTTACCAGCATACCACATGTCACAGCTACTCTCTGAGGAGTTTCCAAATAAAAGATGTGAGTGTTTTTACCGGGGATTATATTTAAATTTTTTCTCCGAAGAAGAGTCTGGATGCCTGTGGTATTAACATCAAACTTTCATAAGGTATCTAAAAGCCAGTTCAAACATCCCATGCTTGAAATCAAACATCCAGATTCCTATCTCCCCCAACTCTGAATATGTTCCTTCCGTAGTCTTTCCCAGATCAGTAAATGGGAACTTCATTCTTCCACTTATTCCAGTGGAAAATCTTGGCGTCATCTTTCTCACACTCCCCATGCTGTCCAGTAGCAAATCCTATTGACTTTCCTTCAGAATACAGAACAGCCAGGACTTTCAGCTCCACCATTGCCACTGGTCCAAGCCATCGTCATCCCTCATCTGGATGACTGCAACGGCCTACCGACTGGTCTCCCTGTTTCTACTCTTGTCCCTCCAAGTCTGTCTGCCACAGAGAGCAGTGAGGATCATCTAAGCATGAGTGTCCGATTAGGTTGCTCAAAACCCT
Organism: Cebus imitator; assembly: GCF_001604975.1. NCBI lineage: Eukaryota > Metazoa > Chordata > Mammalia > Primates > Cebidae > Cebus > Cebus imitator. The sequence continues at coordinate 66,244 of NW_016107520.1, read as the reverse complement.
CCTGGATCCATTTGTTACAATAAAGCTGCTGTTTATAGTAGAAACGACTCAGGCTTTCTCATACAACCTGTAACTTCAAAATTCTGCAAAGGTGTTTAAAGGATTTTGGATCCTTTAAACGTAGCCAGGGTTGAGAACCACTGTACCAGAAGCCCAGCCTTCCCATCTCACTCAGAGTAAAAGCAAGGCTTTGCCAGGCCCTGGTGATCTTTCTGATTCTATCTCCTTCTACTCTCCCCCACCTTGGTGTCTCTCTCTCACTTGCTCTCTTTCTCTTTCTCTCTCTCTCTCCTTTTCCCCTCCCATCCCCTTGGCCATACTAGTTAATTTGCTTTTTTTTTTTTTTTTTGCTTCTATCACTCCTAGAACATAAGCTCCAAGTATGCAGGGCTTTGCTTTGTTTGCTGCTATATCTTCAGCACCTGGAAGAATGCTTGGCATATAGTAGGCAATACTCAGCAAATGCATAAATGTTTGTGAGGGTGTACACACAGTGAGTGTGCGTGTGTGTGCATCAAGCCATATGAAATTGACAGTATGTGGCCACTTTTGACAGTTATTATTACTAGCCAGTATGGAACCTCAACCATCGTTTAATTCAACTCTTAATTTTACAAATGAGGCCCTTGAGATCATTAAAGGGCAGATGACTTGCTCTAGGGACAGTTAGTGATGGGATCACGTTTTCCTTTTATAAGCAAAATGTTTTCATAAGCAGAACACCCAGATAATACAGATAATATCAATCAGTGGTGTGTGGGATATTAGTCCTTCTTATGTGTTATGGTTTTTGTCTTCATCTCTGAGCAGGCTAGCAGAAATGCTTTCAAAGAGACTTTCGTCCCCTTTGGATAGGATAATGCTTTCCAGAGCACTCAGAGAAGGCTTGGAGCTGCTCCTATACCATCGTCAATAGGGTGTCCTTCTGCACCAGTTGACTTAGGGCCAGGAATCACTTTCTGCTTACTGCTTTGGGCCTTTGGCAAGGAAGCTTGCAGCTCAGTGCCTTCGGCTGTCAAATCTGGACTTAACTACGAGACTTGAGCTAGGAACACTTGGAGCAGGCTTAGAGCATGTGTGGCTTTTAAAATGCCAAAGTCCCAGCTCTGCGAGCATCCTACTTCATATTGGTGCCAAGACCCCTTCCTGGAGAGTCAAGCCTTGAGGAGAAAAGATCTTCCTCCTCATGAAAAAATATGAGGGGGAATGCTGACTTCTTTGGGGAATCTACTGTATAGTAAAATTTGAATGGTTTCATCTGATGTTTCCCAATAAATAATGTTTGATGTGAATTTATTGCTTCATAAAATTTACTAGAAGGGAGAAGAGGTGGTGGGAAGGCATTTGGATTGATTTTCAAATGAATCAGGATTTAAAAGCAATTCAGGGTGAAAACTCTCATGCTGACACCAAACAATAGCTATGGTCCTTATCAACAAAGCTTGAAGTTCTTTTTCTGTGATATTGTTACTCTGAATTCTTTAAAGGTTGCATTTGGCTTTACCCGGGAAGCTCTTTGCCCTTGGAATAATTTAGCTACAGACTTGCATGCTTGGGTTTGTGTAGTTATGAAGAATTTTCCTCAAAAATGGATGCAAAGACTCCTAAATGGCAGGCTCAATTTGTAGAGATACATTTCACAATTTTTCTTCCTGAACATTGGATCATTGGACTTCTCAAGGCTACACCTGACATCAGGATAAGTAATCTCTCAGCATGTCTGTACTAAAAACCCGGGGCTCTGTCCGCAGAGTTGTGGAAAAGTCTGCTAAAGTAATTCTGTGCTTACAGTAGTGCTAAGAGTTAGACTTTCATAAGTCTTACTCAGTAGCCATGTCTATACCTTCATGTGTGGCCACCAAATTTCCTATCAGAGGTGGAGCAACCACCATGGCACATGTTTACCTATGAAACAAAACTGCACGTGCCACACATATATTCCAGAACTTAAAATTACACACACACACACACACACACACACACACACACACACGTGGGTGTGTATATATAAATATATATAAGTATTATATATAAATATAAATTATTTCCATATATTATATAGATCATATATATATCTATATAATATATGGGAACATGTATATGGGTTCACTTCTTTAGTCGGCTCCCATATCCTCTACTATGGGCTTTATCATATCTTCCTTGCAGAGGCTGGAAGATTTCCCAGCCAGAAATGCTTCCAAAGCATGTGATCCACCCTCTTCACTCTACAGTTTGAGCTTGTGAGTGCAGCTGTGGAGACTACTGGCTGGGTTCAAACCTCAGCTCTGTTAGCCACGGGACTTTGGAGCAAAATCTTCTCTTTGTTCCAGTTTCATCATCTGTAAGATAAGAACAATAATAATACTCCTGATCTTGCAGGGTTTCTGCAGGGATTAAGGAAGCTAATATAGGTAAAGTATTTGCAACCCAACACATAGCAAGCACTCAACAAACACCATTATAATTATAAGACTATCTCAACTTACCTACATTAAACAGCATCCCTTGATCATCAATGACTCTACCAGTACCATCTGCTTCTCCAAGATAATTACTTGTCTGTTCAAATCATCCATCAGGTTGGACTGCCATATGGTCATGTGCTTCATTTTGTAAGTGCTATATGATGGCATTTTTCTTGAGTGACCACTCTTTCTCTACTTCCAGTACTTTCTGGCTCATTCAGTAATAGCCTGGAAGTACTGTCATGGACTCTCTCGTCACTTTCCTTCTTATTCTAAAGAACTAAGGGTTTTTGTTTCTAATTAGACAATTAATATATTATAAACATACCCATGACCATGTTTTCTAGCTGTAAAGCAGTTTAATTAGAGACTGCTCATTGACAAGCCCTACAAGTGTTAGGCTGGTATTCTCTTAGGAAGGTGAAGCCACATATGCTTCATGAACTATTCCTGTCACTTGTGGCAGGAGGTGGGAGCTGTACACTTTAGCAACCCTCTGACCAGGTGGAGGACACCTGGACAAGCACCTAGAGGATGTCAGATACAGTCCAGAATGCAAAGAAAGGCCAGAGGCTCAGGATGAAGTAAGCATTAGGATATCTGAATGGAAGCCACAGAAAGCCAGGACGGAGAGTCCCAGAATTGTACGCTTGAAACAGGAGCCCAAGGTCACTGCCTACAGGGTAGGGGAGGCAAGGTAGATATAGTGCAGCTGGTCAGGGAAAGAGTGACACAGTGAGTAATTTTTGAGACCTTGTTGGCTCAAGCCACTTTCCAAGGGCCAGGTGTGTACTTACGTGCTGCCCAATATCGAATAATTCCAGAACCTCCTTTAGGTCTTGGCTTACCTGTGTAAGGGATGAAAGGATACAAGCTTGTGTTATAATTCAATTATAATTAAAGTCTCCACCCACATTTGACTGCAGACAAGAACTCAGTAAACGCCCCCTCCCTGGTTTCCATGCAATGCTCTTCTCTGCTTCTCCTCCTACCTCGGTATTGCCTTTGCAGTCACCTTCATAGGCTCCTCTTCATTTCCCTTTTAAATGCTGATGTTCCTCAGAATTCTTAGGAGCCTTCTCTTCGCATTCTTCCCCTCTCTGTATAATCTTGTCTATATTTTTTCCTGTTTCTTAAAAATTTTATTGAAACTAGTCCTGAAAGACTTAAAATGTGAAAACCAGTCTCCTATACCAACTACGCCTATCATGTGTCCATTCTCACGCAGCGGAGACAATGATTTTTCATTATTTTGGTTGTTTCTTTGATAGTTTGTCTCTTTATATAATATTTTCTGCTAGTTTTTTATTTATCAATTTCAGACAATTTCTGAAATTAACAAAATCCTTCTAACATAGATGAGAATTTCACTGTCTTGGCTCTCCCAGCACTCCCCTCTCTGATACCCCAAAATGCTTACATTTTTTGTTAAACCAATGATTAGCATTTATAATATCACAACTATATTCATACTATTCACTTTAAATTCAAGTAGAGGACTATGGTAAAAAAGACTAGCATCTTTTTTATGTCTCCTGGAGTCAATCAATAATCACTTCTAATTCTTGCGGATTCTTCAAGGTAGTTATTTATTCTTTCTTTCTTTTTTTTTTTTTCTGAGTGCTGCATAAAATCTATCACAACCCTATCCATAGTTTTTTTCTAAATGCTTGCTCATATCTGGTTATATTTCAGTTCGCCTCCTTTCCTTTTTCTCAGTCCCTTTCACCATAGCCCTCCCTTTTCCTATTCTGGCCAGATCCTTTGTTCTCGAAATCCACTGGCGGGGTATTCCCATGTTTGGTGAAGAATACCTTCTGAAAGCTTCCAAAGAAAAGGTGCATGGGAGTTAAAATTCTTTGAGTCCTTGCTCACCTGAAAATGTCTTTAATTTACCTTCATAATTGATTGGAAGTTTAGATGGGTCTGAAATTATAGAATCAAAGCCATTTTTCTCTTGGAATTTTCAAGGCATTCCTTCATGGTGTTTTAGGTTCCAGTGTGGCACTTAACAAATCTAATGCTGCTCTTTGTTTTTTTCTTATTTTTCTTTTTAAGAAAAGGAATAAACTTTTAAAAAATATCAAAATGTAAGGTAATATTAAATTATAACTTCATGGATTTTTACAGATGTACTTGCCCATGTAATCTCACTCAGATCACCCAGAAGGTTCCTTTGTGCCTGTTTCCTGTCAATACTACCCCACCCCCATCCTAGAGATAACCACTTATCTGACAGCTGTCACCACAGATCAGCTCTATCTGTTCTTGAACTTCAAATATGGAGCCATACTCTTTTGTGCCTGGCTTCTTCTGCTCCATCTAGAAGATTCATTCATATCATTGTATGTATTAGCTGTTCATTTGATCTTATACCATATACCACTCTAGAATTTTTCCGTTCTTCTGTTGATGGACATTTGGGTTGTTTCCTGGTTTTGGCTACTATGAATAAAACAACTATGAATGCCCAATGAACACACATACTCATTTCTCTCAAGCAAGCACCTGAGAGTGGAATTGCTGCATACTAGAATCAGAGATACTATCAGAGACTTGGACAGTTTCCCAAGGTAGATGAGCCACTTTTCACAATGTATTAAGAGTTCTAGTTTTTCCATTTCCTCCCAACATGTGGTATCGCCAGCCTGTTTAATTTTAGCCATTCTTGTGGCTGAGTAGTGACATTTAAGTTGTCATTTGCATTTTCCTAATGTGTAATCATGTTAAACACTTTTTATATGTTTACTGGGAAGTTATTCTCTTTTGTGAAGTGCCTATTCAAGTCTTTTGGTCACTAAAAAAATTGACTTGCTTTTCTTACTGATTTGTAATAACTTCATATATATTCTGGATGCAAGTCATTTTGATATATGTGTGGATACTATCTTGTCAGGGTATGATTTGCTTATTCACTTTGTTAGTTGTAAATTTAATTTTACCTAAGTCCAGTTTATTAATTTTTTTTTCAGTTTGGATTGATTCACTTTATTTATGTCAATGAAAAGATGTGACAGACAAACCGAGGAAATTGCTAAAAAAAAGGATTGAAACATAGGGGCTCTTTCTTCTTCAAAATTGTTTCTGTAGCAGCCAAAAATGTGTCTTGGGCATAATGTGTACGCAGTAAATATCTGTTGAATGATTACCTTAATAACTTAAACCAAAATTAAAAAAAAATTGAATGTTAGAAACTGTTTCTTAGTTTACCTTTAAAGTTGCTCTTTCTTGTACTCTTTCATCTTCCTTACTCAATCTTTTCTCACTCTCACTTTGGGAGCTTTTCTTTAGGTTTCTTCTTTCTCCTTGACCTAATTCATATGATCTCTTGTCTGTGATTTTTTTTTAAATTTTTATTATTTTTTTTATTGCATTTTAGATTTTGGGGTAGATGTGAAGAACATGCAAGATTGTTGCATAGGTACACGCATGGCAGCGTGATTTGCTGCCTTCCTCCCCTTCACCTATATCTAGCATTTCTCCCCATGCTATCTCTCCCTAAGTCCCCACTCCCCGTCCCTCCCTATTTCCCCCCAATAGACCCCAGTATCTGATGTTCCCCTCCCTGTGTCCATGTGTTCTCATTCTTCAACACCTGCCTATGAGAGAGAACATGCAGTGCTTGATTTTCTGTTCTTTTGTCAGTTTGCTGAGAATGATGATTTCCAGGTTCATCCATATCCCTACAAAGGACATGAACTCATCATTTTTGATGGCTGCATAATATTCCATGGTGTATATGTGCCACATTTTCCCTGTCCAGTCTATCATCGATGGGCATTTGGGTTGGTTCTAGGTCTTTGCTATTGTAAACAGTGCTGCGATGAACATTCGTGTGCATGTGTCCTTATAGTAGAACGATTTATAATCCTTTGGATATATACCCAGTAATGGGATTGCTGGGTCAACTGGAATTTCTATTTCTAGGTCCTTGAGGAATCGCCACACTGTCTTCCACAATGGTTGAACTAATTTACACTCCCACCAATAGTGTAAAAGTGTTCCTATTTCTCCACATCCTTTCCAGCATCTGTTGTCTCCAGATTTTTTAATGATTGCCATTCTAACTGGCATGAGATGGTATCTCAATGTAGTTTTGATATGCATTTCTCTAATGACCAGTGATGATGAGCATTTTTTCATAAGTTTGTTGGCCTCATGTATGTCTCCTTTAGTAAAGTGTCTGTTCATATCCTTTGCCCACTTTTGAATGGGCTTGTTTGTTTTTTCTTGTAAATCTGTTTTAGTTCTTTGTAAATTCTGGATATCAGTCCTTTGTCAGATGAGTAGACTGAAAAAATTTTTTCTCATTCTGTTGGTGGCCGATTCACTCTAAAGACTGTTTCTTTTGGAGTGCAGAAGCTGTAGAGTTTGATTAGGTCCCATTTGTCTATTTTGGCTTTTGTTGGCAATGGTTTTGGTGTTTTGGTCATGAAGTCCTTGCCTATGCCTATGTCCTGAATGGTTTTGCCTAGATTTTCTTCTAGGGTTTTTATGGTGTTAGGTCTTATGTTGAAGTCTTTAATCCATCTGGAGTTAATTTTAGTGTAAGGTGGCAGGGAGTGGTCCAGTTTCTGCTTTCTGCACATGGCTAGCCAGTTTTCCCAACACCATTTATTAAACAGGGAATCCTTTCCCCATTGCTTGTTTTTGTCAGGTTTGTCAAAGATCGGATAGTTGTAGATATGTTGTGTTACCTCCGAGACCTCTGTTCTGTTCCATTGGTCTATATCTCTGTTTTGGTACCAGTACCATGCTGTTTTGATTAATGTAGCTTTGTAGTATAGTTTGAAGTCCAGTAGTGTGATGCCCCCCGCTTTGTTCTTTTTGCTTAGAATTGACTTGGCTATGTGGGCTCTTTTTTGGTTCCATATGAAGTTTAAGGTGTTTTTTTCCAGTTCTGTGAAGAAGGTCATTGGTAGCTTGATGGGAATAGTGTTGAATCTGTAAATTACTTTGGGTAGTATGGCCATTTTCATGATATTGATTCTTCCTAACCATGAACATGGAATGTTTCTCCATCTGTTTGTGTCCTCTCTTATTTTGTTGAGCAGTGGCTTGTAGTTCTCCTTGAAGAGGTCCTTTACGTGCCTTGTTAGTTGTATTCCTAGGTATTTTATTCTCTTTGTAGCAATTGTGAATGGCAGTTTGTTCTTGATTTGACTCTCTTTAATTTTGTTATTGGCGTATAGGAATGCTTGCGATTTTTGCACATTGATTTTGTATCTTGAGACTTTGCTGAAGTTGCTTATCAGTTTCAGGAGATTTTGGGCTGAGACGATGGGGTCTTCTAGATATACAATCATGTTGTCTGCAAATAGAGACAATTTGAATTCCTCCTTTCCTATTTGAATACCCTTTATTTCTTTTTCTTGCCTGATTGCTCTGGCTAGAACTTCCAGTACTATATTGAATAGGAGAGGTGAGAGAGGGCATCCTTGTCTAGTGCCAGATTTCAAAGGGAATGCTTCCAGTTTTTGCCCATTCAGTATGATATTGGCTGTTGGTTTGTCGTAAATAGCTTTTATTATTTTGAGATACATTCCATCAATACCTAGTCTATTGAGGGTTTTTAGCATAAAGTTTATTCATTTTTATAATAGTGAGTGCATTTGGTGTTCTGTTTAAGAAATCTTTGCCTATGTCAGGCTCACAAAGATACTCTATGTTTTCCTCTGGAATCCTTATTTTATTACTTTTATGCTTTGATATAGGTTTGGATTTGGCCACTGGGTACATACTTGGAGGGTTCTTCAATCGGAAACTTGTCCTGCAATTCTGGGACATTTTGGTGGTGTTTTTTTTTTTTTTTTGAGATTTTTTTTTTTTTTTTTTCTTTTTTTTTTTTTTTGATAATTTCCTTCATCTTTTTACTCCATTTTGATTCTAGAATTCCTATTGGTCCACAGTGGGATCTTTAGGATTGAGTGTCCAAGTCTTTAACCTTTCCATTCTTGTCTTGCATCTGACTTTTGCTGCACTTTCTAGAAGATTTCTTCAACATTACTGTACTACTTTCCTATTGATTGTTTTATTAGTTATTATTAATTTCCAACAGCATTTTACTTTCTTAAGTGTTTTTTTAGTGGGGCCAAGTCAGCTTCTCTGCAAACGCTTTATATTGAGCCTTTTCATTTAAAAGTCAGTTTTCCCTCAGCCACTTTCTTTTGAGTATGTAGGAAGACCATACTTTTTTGTCTCTTTGAAATTATGTGTAGCCATGTGACTCTATCTGGCCAGAGAAATATGAGTGGAGTTGTTGTGCTGAAGCATGCTTGTAAGTGGGAGTGCAATTCTCTATCTCTTCTGCCCTCTTCCAAGATAGTCAGCTCTATTCTATGTAATGGAGTCTCTGTTAGCCTGTGTCTCCGAATGACGATGAAGTTGAGCAGAATCCCCGACCTGTGCATGATGGACATATAACATGAGCAAGAAACAAATCTTTATTGTTTTAAGCTATTGAGATGTTGAGATTACTGCAGTGTAAACTAATTTATCCTGACAAACATACTTTCACATAGTCATTACCTTATCTCTTAATAATAGCAACTTACCATTTCTTTGACATCAAGGACCATATTATTACTTTTCTTTTTAGATTAGGCACTTAAAAGGTTTGTTAGTGAGTATAATGCTAGACAAAATATTTTTGAATACCTGTGAGGCATCTGGCACTGTACTAAGGATTTTACCCATATTATTTAATCCTCAACAACCCTATGGTAGGCATGATTCCCATTTTACTGACAGAGAAAGAAGCTCAGAGGGGTTGAGGTGACTTTCTCAATGTCATACCACTGGTGAGAAACAGACTCAGCAACTAACCAAGTAGTTCTGATTCTTCAGCTCACACTCATTCCGCTGCATTCTGCCCTGGGAGTAACAGATAAAGAATGTGCTGTCCATGGGTAGGTCCCCATCCATGCAGATATACCGGTCCTGAACCTTGCATAGGACAACTAAACAAGCACCAAACAAATCCAAGTGTTAAGTAAGTGAGTTAAAAAAACTGGAAACATTTTTAGGATCTAATGGGAAATGGAGAATCCTTTGGATAACTTTTCAGTTCTTAAGGAAAAGCCAGTCACATCCTGTGTTCAGTGAAAATCCCATCTGAAGCCCAGTACAGAAGCCGATTTCAGAGCACTGCCTGCTCAGCCCTGTTCTGGTTGGCGTGGCTGACTTCTGGAGCCATTTTCTTGGTGGCATTTCTGAACAGGTACAAATGATCAATGACAAGGCATGGTCACACAGTCTAGCCTCTAGCCCTGGTACTGCATTCTCAGAACGTATTTCCTCAAGGGTGTGTCAGCTGGGCCCTCAGGCAGCTGTTAGACAATGGGTTAAAGTAGACTGATAGAGGAATGAAGACACACTCCAAGCCTCATGAACTGTGGCTTTGAGCACCGTGACCCATTGAAGGAAAAACCACCACTAAGGGTCGGTACTCAGGCCAGAGAGAGCTTCCAAGAAGGAGGCAAAAGCAGCCTGAGCGACAAAGGGGCTGAATGTCACTAACTGCCCTATGGAGGGTTTTCCCATGTGTGGAGGCAGTGAATTTTGATAGAATGTCTTAAGGGATTGCTTCCTGGTTGATGTGACCCTCAGAGTTGGGCTTGGCCCTAGAACATTCTCATTTCCTTTAAACTGTTATTCTTGCCTCTCCATTGACTTTTATTTGCATTATTGGTGCATGCTTTCTACTCTGCAATTTGATAGTACGTAACATTCATTTGGTATTTTTTATGTATGATTTAATAAAATACATATACATATTTGGCGAAGTTGAATGTCATTTGCACAATAGTTTATATGTTTTTTGAAGACAGAGTGGGGCTTATATACCTTGGGCAGGCATCTAGCATGGAGCGCCACACATTTCTAGCTCTGTTGTCTCACCCAGTTTATGCCACTTCTTTGGGGAAACAGCTGCTGATGACCAACAGCATCTTTGATCCTGAGGGTATTAAGGATCAGAATACGTAATACAACATTCCTTTGCTAGTTGAGATCATTTAGATCCTGGTTTGAACAGCAAATTTTCCTGTGTTTTGATAGAGTTCAGATAGCAAGGGTTTCAATTGTACAGGAATTTAATTTATAGAGGTGACTGAGTGACAACATGGAGGGGTCAATGCCATCAAAAGAAGAGTTTATTATTTATAGTTTTCAGGAGGAGGGGACACACCCCGCCAGACAGATCCACCTGGGGAAGCACCAGGGTCGGTCAGGAGGCAGACAGCATCAGCACAGCCTTTATCATGGTCTCTGCAGGCAAGGCAGGGTATTTAGGATTGACTGGCTCTAAATTATAATTTTGGTGGTCTCCAGTTATCTGGTATCTGGCCCTGGGGTGATTTAGGGCAGTGAAAGATTGGCTTGGTGAGTGAGAGTTCGATAAAGTAGATGAATGGGAATATGGGTTTTGTATTTCTTGGTTTGCACATGAAATGTGCTCAAAGGCAAGTTGTTTTCTATTTGTAGGAATAAGCTCATCCTGGGAGGGGCAGTCTCTCCCTAGCTAGCAAGGTCCCCAAGATACCAAAGCATCATAAAATATAGATAGTAAGAAACATGATTAATACAAAAAACTTCTTTCTATAGAGACAGGACTAGAAAATTCTGAGAACCTTTTCACCTATACCAAGTCCTGGTTTACTCTTCCCAGCAATGCTACGAGGTGGGTGTTATCATCCCCATTTTACAGAGGAAGAAACTGAACCTCCTCACCCCAGGTCAGCCAGCTGGCAGCTGAGGGATTAGAGACTTAATCTCCAATTCCGCCACTGCGCCTTGGGGTTTATTAAACCACACAGAGAAGATAGTTTGGCTCCACCTACTGCTTGAGGCAGCATTGAAGTTAAGGCCCTTGGAATGTAAGTGGCAGTAATTAGGCCTCTGAGTTTAGGACCAGGCTGAGAAAAGGAAAGGAAGTTCATGTCTGGGCTAGTGCTCACAGGCCCCACGCTTCCTTTATTCAGCTGGGTGTCAGCAGGAAGGGTTGACTTTTTTTTCTTAAGCTAAGCTTCCAATTTGGACATACATCAAAATCCAAGGCGAGGCCTGAAACCTTGGGTGTCTGTGAATTTAACATGTTTGTAGCTGCTTGAGGCTGCTTGGCAGGCCAGTGACAAGGTTATGGGGGTGGCCAGGCTGTGCCCATTGACGTGTGCCTGTAGCTGGACACTCAAGCCAAACCCAGCGAAGAGTGGTCCCAGGAGTGGGGAGTCGGCCCCTGGCGAGGAATATGGTTGGCTTGAGAGGGTGTGAGCACAGTTTGATTCCTTCCCGCATGGACAGTTCCCTTGTCTTCCTGTGCATGGGTGATACGCCCGAGACTTAAAACTTTGCCACCTATCTATTTTAGATTGCATGTTGAAAGCAGGATTGCTGAAAATATAGTGTTGTTTCAATGACTGCCCAACAGCACCCTTTTTTTTTCCAAGTAGGGTGCCTTTGAATCATCTAACAAGGGCCAGCCAAGGGAGACTCCTCTTTAGGAGTAAGACCAGCCACACTGTCCAGAGGAAAGTAGATTTTTTTTTTTTTTTTTTTTTTTTTTTTTTTTGAGATGGAGTTTCACTCTTGTTGCCCAGGCTGGAGTGCAATGTCTCGATCTTGGCTCACCACAACCTCCTCCTCCCGGATTCAAGTGATTCTCCTGTCTCAGCCTCCTGAGTAGCTGGGATTATAGGCATGTGCCATTGCTCCCAGCTAATTTTGTATTTTTAGTAGTAGAGATGGGGTTTCTCCATATTGGTCAGGCTGGTCTTAAACTCCCGACCTCAGGTGATCCGCCTGCCTTGGGCTCCCACAGTGCTGGGATTATAAGCGTGAGCCACCGCGCCTGGCCAGGAAAGCAGATCTGAAGTGTGTGGGGACTCTGGAGCTAGACCATGGGCCTTCTAATCTTGGCATTGCCACTTCCTGTGACCTTGGGCAAATGACTTAAGAAGAACTAACACTGGACAGCTTTGCAAAGCCCTTTACATAGAATAACTTGTTTAGTCCTCAAAATCAATTCTAAGGAAGGTAGAGTATTGCCCCTATTTACCGAAGAAGAAACTGAGGCAGAGGGGATTACATAACATACAAAAGCCAGACCCTAATAAATGGCAGAACCCGTATTCAGATTCCTGCAGTCTGGCTTCTGTGTCCATGGCTTAACCACACCCACTACACTTTCCTGCTGCACTTGAGCTTGCAGCATGTTCATTTCCTCACCTGAAACATGCCTGTTATAATCACCCCTGTTAAGGGGCCTGCCGAGGGATATATTGGGATAATGTGTAGAATGGGTTTGACACCCACTAAGTGCTCAAACAGTGTTAGCTTTTATTATTCATCATAAGCTGGCACGTCTTCCACTTTTTTGTATTGGTTATTTTTTCTCCTGCTCCTTCTCTGTGGCCATAGAAAGCAGGAGGAAACAGAGGGCTTATATTCTTAGCTAAGTTTAGAAAAAAAAAAAACAAAACCCTGGAACATACAGTAGCTGTACTAATGTCCAGTGTACCTTCTGACCTTGGTAAACCTCTGATGGGCTCTCTCCCTGTACAGTCTCACTAGCCACCCTTCCCACTGAGTCTGAGGCCTCGTGTCTGACAGGGTCAGTCAAGAGTTGTGGACATACAGGGGCCCTGGTGCGACCTTGGGTGGCTGACCTGTGACAGTGCCCAGGTGCTGAGGAGGCATTTTCTCTCAGACGGGCTTATTCTTTGTGCTGTGTCTATTCCCCTCCAGCTGCCCCCACCTCCCAAAGCCACCGAAGCTCAGAGAAGCATGATGATGGTCCCCCAGGGAGGAGAAGGGCAGAAAACTTCTTCTGGGTGGGTTCTGTACAATCAAAGGAAGAGACAGGAATGCAGGCAGTGACCCTGGATGATTTTCCAGGCTTGTTCTGGTAATCTAAGTGAACACTCTCTTAGCCCATCCCTAACTCCCAACATTTTTCTCCCCTTGATTACCCTAAAAGGGTGAAACAGATTTATGTCACCGCAAAAAAGAGTGTAATGTCATGTAAGAAAAGATTCTTATCTATAAAGGTGATTAAAAGGTAATGAGAGGGTGAAAAGTCTCCATCTATGAGGACTTTAGAATCTTTAAAAAAGAGTTTTCCTTAGCTGAGTGTAGTGGGGTGTGTGTTGGTAATCCCAGCTGCTTGGGAGGCTGAGCCAGAAGAACCACTTGAACCTGGTAGGCGGAGGTTGCAATGAGCCAAGATTGTACCACTGCACTCCAGCCTGGGTGACGGAGTGAGATTCCTTCTCAAAAAAAAAAAAAAAAAAAAAGTTTTCCTAATTTGAATAATATACATAACAGTTCTATTTTGAAAACCTAAGAAAATATCAGTCAATTCTCCTTCCACATTCCAGAAACAATCTTCTAATATTTTGAAATACTTTTTAGACTCATTAAAAGTTGCACATATAAATATGTATTTTTCAAAAATTGAGATTATTCTGTATAACAGAAATTATTTACATACGACCTTATATAAATTCTGTCTCACTATTACATATTTCTAGAAACACACAAACATGATAAGTATGAGGGCATGTAGCCCCTGGTCCTGCATGGGTTTGCAGCATGGAGTCAAGGTAATGCATTGGGATACCTGTATGGAAATCAGCCTTCTTCTCTTTAGTGGACTGAAGCAAATTTAATCTATTAAAAAACAAATTTTAAATTAAAAGATTAATTTTGTTAATAAGAGAAAATAAAATCTAGAAAAAAATTAGTACTGTTTGTGCAATGCATATTTCCATGATCAAACTCCAGCATCGATTTTTTGGAAGGTCATTTCTGAGTGTGGGCATGGTAGCAAAGGCAAAGAAATAGAGAGAAAGGAACAGAGCAGGAAGGTTGTGAGTGTGCCTGATGGAGACCCACAAGGACCCAGGAGGTGGGAGAAGGACTGACGGCTCACCAGGCTTGAGGCATGCCCCTCAGCTGTGCAGGTGAGCTGAGAGAACATGTGGTGACAGTCATTGCTGGCCATCCAATATTCCAGACCTCCTTTTAGGCATACAGTGGAGTGGTGGTTGCCTGCTCCCTTGTGGTTTGCATGGCCCTGTGGCACGTTCTGGCCAGTGCAATGTGAGTGGAAGTGCATCACTCTTAGTTGGAAGCTTTAAGAGCTGGTACAGGACTTTTCATGTTCCCTCTGCCACCATGAAGGGTGAGGCCCCAGAGGTGGCAGACATGTCTAGGTCCCAGAGCAAGGATGACACAGACCAGAGTCCACAACTGACCTGTAACAGACACGTTTCCTTGCAGGAGGCAGCATATGCTTGTGGGTTCTTACAGGGAGCTGACTTGATATAGATGGGCACTTTGGTAATGGTATTTGGCCCTGTGGACCCAAATATTAATTCAGGACAAAAGATGGAAGAGACTGAGCCTCAAAAGAGGCTAGAGCCATTGTTCACAATAGAACCCACCAGAAAGACGGTAACCCAAGGTAGTAGTGGGTTCCCAGAAGCCACAGAGAACAGATTTGATGTGGGCCAAAGCAGTAATGCCACATAACTAACTGCAGACTCTGGGGTAGGACCCAAAGGAAGACACGGGAAGACTAGGAAAGTGTTGGAGAAGAAATTTCAGTCTTGGGTCAGAGAGGGTGAGCTAGGCTTCCACCTGGAATGGCTAATTTTCTGTATCATCCTGGCTATGGTGCCCAGTTCCCTGTCTGGATGTTGCTGTGAAGGTATTTTATAGATGTGCTTTGTGTATACAGTGACTTCACTTTAAATACAGATTACTCTTGATAATGTGGGTGAACCTCATCAAATCAGTTGAAGGCTGTAAGAGTAAACGTGAGGGTTCCCAGGGCTAATTTAAAAAAAATAAATCTCTCTCTTTCTGTATATATATTTTTAATTACAGAAATTAATATATATTACATATATGTGTCATATTTCTAGAATTATAAATATGTGACATAAATATTATATATATCATATTCTGTAATTAAAAAATATTTTCTGTAGCTACAACCTTCTCAGTGCCTGTTTTTAGCAATGCTTCTGTTCTTATTCAGTAAACCTCTTTAAAAAAACAAGAGATATGTGTGCATAGTTTGGACACAGTCACTTAGGAAGAAATCAGGAGTCTAGCTTTTTCTGAAGAGAGTCTTCGGGGAAGCAGAGCCCCCGCTCCTGGGGCCCAGGGAGAGAAGTGGGGTGGGGAGGGAGGCTCTGGCTACAGAATGATAAAGCCCTGCTCCAAAGAAAGAGCAACTTAGTTTTTCAAAAACCTCATTTTGCCACATTTCTCATTCCCCTTTAGTCCTCAGACCCATTAACCAAAAGCCAAGTTGCTCTTCAGGGAGTTTTTTGTTCTTCAGTTTTAAAAAGTCTTTTCCCATCCCAAAACTGTTCCATATGTGTATCAGGGAGCTATCAACTTGAGTTCACATTCCCGTGATCACGTTCCTGGGGGTACAAACCACAGGACAGAAAACAAAATATTTATGGCAATTTTCCCTGGAAATCAAGTGGAACTTTTCAGGGGACTCAGTTCTGCAAACATGTGCAGTTGAAGGTACAGTTGGGAAATGGGCCAGTTTTGTACTTGCCTCCTCTCCGGGTGCCATCTTTCTCTCACCTCTCCCCTCAGGCCCTCCCCTTCTCTCTTCCCTGAGGACACCCATGTGCCTCTTTGTGACCTCAGCTTGCTGTAATCAGCCCCTCTATACCCACCAATGTCTGGACAATCCTCTCCTCCCCCATTTCCTCCTTGAACTGTCAATCTTTCCTTGACTCTAGCCCCAAAGCCTGACTATGTTTATCACAATAATGAATAAATGTATCCCTGCTAATGTGCTAGCTGGCTTCCATCTAACTCAAGGAGTTACCTAGCCCCATTAAAAAGCCTTGCCCCTTACTTACGTCCTAATGGAGATCTAGGATGGAAGCCGTCACCTCTCAATTCCAGTCATCCACTGGTGTGCAGGAGCTACCTCCCATGGGCTCATGAGAATTGGTAGTTAAATATTCTGAAATTTTGTGAGCTGGTTGTTAAAATCTTGGTCATTTGAAATTGTTTATTGTGAGAGTATTTGTCCCCTTGGAAATGGGTAAACACCACAAATCAGAGCTTTCTTTGTAATTCAGAGAACCAGCTTACTGATATGTCACCGCGCTAACTCCTTGGGGGCTATAAAATGTCAAAGTGAAGTGTCACAAAAAAATTTCACCAGCCGCAGAATGTGGGCTGTGAGTTGGAAATTGAAGTGGAGGAACTTCTTACCTCCTCTGTGGACAAGAAGCACTTTTATCGTTTTTCTCTTTTAACTTCATTAAATTTTATGATTCTTTTTATGATTTTAATTTGTGATTATGACCTGCCATGTATTTCTTGTTTAAATAACCCTGTAATTGTTTTCTTCTGTATCTTGATTGGAATCTCCTTCGGGAGAGATGATGTTTTTTATGATAAGAGAAATACTTTAGGAGCAACGTACCATGATTAAAATTAACATATGCCAGGGTGAATCGTGGGACACCAAGGAAGACATGTTTTGGTTTGTTGAATGCTAACAGGGTTCAAAGGAAATAACTGAAAGATCAAAATGAGCCTGGAACACTTGTTTATTGAGCATCCAAAGAGAACTTCTCAGAGGTGGAGAGAGGCCAAGGTCAATTCTATTTTTTTTTAATGCTTCTAGAATATAAAAAATGTGAGAAATGCCTTGTATATAGAAAGAGCCCTTTAAAAGGATGAGAGGTTGAGTTCTGGAGGAGCAGATGTTCCTTTTCTAGAAGCTATCATTTTTAGAACATAAAAACAATGACTTTTTGCAGAATAACTATTGGTCTGTCTACCTCTTCCCAGACTGTAGGCTCCCTGAGGACCAAGATTGTATTCCATGCCTGCAATTTCAATCCCTGGCACAGTGCCAGGTACCCAATCGGTGGTTCTATAAATGATAGTTTATAAAAATAAAGGTATGAATGAATGAATGAATGAATAGAAAGGGCAAGAGAGGACATCATGTGGTGCTGAAGTTGGTGAGGGCTCCCATCTCCAGTCAGTTTTTCCTAGACTTTGAATTTCATAGGTGAGTGCATTTTCAAATAATTTTGAGGACAGCTATAGGATTTCCAGACTTTTTATTTTGTCAAATAAGTCAACGGTTACTATCCCTTAGGACTAATGTTTTATTAAGAGAAAAAATATTTTAACACAAAAAAATTAGGAGTAATTTTCTAAGAACAGAGCTAGCAACTTTCTTTTGATATCTATTGATAACTATATTGATATCCATCTATATTTTATATCCTTGGATATGTCTTTGGTGTATATCCTTGCTGGGTGTTGGAGAACTTGAATCCTGAGGATTTTATCAGAGTCCAAAATCATCTTTAATAAGCTCTGCTTCTGTTTAAAATAGCAAAGGAAAAATTAAATAATAATCACAGCCACTACTTATTGATTGTCTACTCATTAAGTGGATATAGATTTTTCGTTGTTTGGCATATGAAGCAACAAATTTGAAAGCCATCAAGAAGATGTATGAGACTGAACCACTCATTGACTATCTGCAAATCAAGACTGGTTTGACCTTGGATACTGAAGATATTGGGAGATGGGAGGGATGGTTCTGCTTCTTTTCTGTCCTTTGGTTTTATACAGATAAAGTCATCTTGGGTAACTTAAATCTGAGGATTTCCGAGGATTCTTAGGATCAGCATTATGTACAAGGTACACTTGGAGTTAGAGGTTAAAACTGCTTAGTCTTGGCAAAATGCCTTGGGAGCAGTGGATGGCTCCCCAAGGTCTGCTTTAAAAGTGTGGAATGCTGGGTGAAGGAGAACGGGCTGAAGTTCTCCAAATAATTAGAACCATCAAATGTTGCTTGTTGCTTATTTTATTTTATTTTTTAAAAGACACATGATAAATAGAAGGAATCCCAGCTCTCTAATAGGATGGTGCCCATTTCCTTCCAATCTGAGCATGTACATCTGGATCACCAGACCCAGCTACCAAGAATGGAATGGATTAGCTTGAATTCTTTGGCCACTGAGTTCATGCATCCGGGAGTTTAGGGCCTGAGTATAGCTTCCTTTAGAGTGAGAGGATTGCTTTGAGCCTCATCCACTCAATTTGGTTTTAAAAATTTGGGAGAATTATTTTCCAGACCTTGGTTGGGACAAGCCAATATGTTTAGTAGCTATCCCATTAAAAAAAAAAAAATGAAGCTTTTTGCAATAGTAACAAATGGAGTGAAATTATTTGTGTGATTTGAAGAAACTGCTTGTTCCTGGGCTGGCTGATGCAAAAACAGTTTGCATCCTCCTATGCTGATTTTATCCCTCAAGGAGAATATTACTTACCTTTACTGGCAATACTTAAAAATATTCTCATTTCAAACTCGGTGTGAATAGCTAGAAATTGATGTGTGGCTGTGTGATTCTCTTGGGAGTTCAGATCCCCTAGATGAAGTACAGGAGGGAAAAGTTACAAAAGAATGACAGCTTTAATTTCAGTAGTGCGCTCATTATGAGTGCACATCAGAATGGCACCTTGCAGAAATCTTTGTGATTTTGAATCTTAAGCTTCTCATTAGTATGATTAGTTTGAGGAACGAGAGACTATCAAGCCTACATATATTTTTTAAATTACTATTTTCTTCTATTATTCTTCAGAGCAGCAATTGACATGTTTTATTTGAAAATTAGAATGAGTTGAGGCAGAGAGCAAAGCCCAAAGTGGGGCCTCTTTCGCCCCAAAGTGTGATGAAGATTCAAGAACTAATTCTTTAAGACAGTAACATTGAGATCTTGGCCAGAGGATGGATCTCTCAAGCTGTCCTGTCAGGCAGTCCTGAGGGTTATGGGCTCAGTGGCCACAGGCAAGGCTGAATTTATACACAGATAGACAGAGGGTTGTGCCATGCAGGCAACTCTCTCTGGTGCCTGGAATTCTTTATGCTCAGGAGATAGGGATTTCATGATGATGCTTGATGTAGGACACTTGACACATAATTCACCAAGCAGAGTGCAAGAGAAACCCGAGCAGAATGAGTGGAGGACAGAGGAGAAAGACTCTGAGGACAGCATGGCTGAGAGGCATGAGCAACCCTCCCCTGCGTTAGACACACAGTGGGACTAGCAGGGTCAGAGGAGGGAGCTATGGGCCACCAGAAGCTCTTGTAAAAGTTACCGTCTGATCCTGCCCCTTGCAGAAAATGCCCCGATCCACAGCTCCTCTCCCACTATTTCTCTTTTTTTTTTTTCCCATTTATTTATTTTATTGTATTTTAGGTTTTGGGGTACATGTGAAGAACATGCAAAATTGTTGCATAGGAACACACATGGCAGTGTGATTTGCTGCCTTCCTCCCCATCACCTACATCTGGCATTTCTCCCCCTGCTATCCCCCCCCAGCTCCCCACCCCCCACCGTCCCTCCCCTATTTCCCCCCAACTGACCCCAGTGTGTAGTGCTCTCCTCCCTGTTTCCATGTGTTCTCATTGTTCAACACCTGCCTATGAGTGAGAACATGCGGTGTTTCCAGATTTGTCATCAGATTCCTAAAAGTAAGAGTAGTTCACGGACCAGGTGGGTTCTGAAGTAGGAGCAAAGAAGGAAAGTCTGAGTTGTTTTGCTGGAGGACTTCTAGGATAATCTGTTATTCTTGGTAATAAACTTTTAGACTTTTCCTACAAGATGCCAAGTTTGTGATCTAGTTTTAAGTCCTTTTTAATCGACCCATCTAATAATATTCCAAGTCCAGCAACATAGCTTTCACAAAACACAGAATTCTAAAATGTTACAGAAAGAAAATTCTTAGTGATCATTTGCCCCAGAGGTTTTTGAAGTGTTTTTTTTTTTTTTTTTTTTTTTTTTAAAGCAGTGGAAGCTTTTCTTCAAAACAAAATGAAAAAGTCCAACATAAAGTCATTAAAATATGGAACACCTGTGGTTAACCCTAGTGGTTCTTCTGAAGTAGCTGAGAAGAGAGGATAAAATGATTTGCCTAGGGAGTGATTCAATAGCTCCCAGAATCGTGGATGATGATATTTAATCCAACGCTGTGTTCACAGTGTCATGTGGTATGAAATAGTGAACTGACAAACAGTCCACAATCTGAGTTGGAGAGCTGCAGGTGTGAAGGTTTAGTATGGTGTTGCTATTGTAAAGCTACAGAATATTTAGTCAATATGTGTTTTTGTGTACAGAGGATGGAAAGATGAAACTAGGATGGGGAGTTTTCTTGTAGACCTGATTCTGGGGACATTAAGAGGACAAGAAATTCTTATAATGGTGATGTTTTATTTTTGTTGGTTTGTACTCATAATGTTTTATACTTTTTGTACATATTAAAGAGTGTGGGCGACATCTGTGCACAGTTTAAGAATAAAAATGTAAACATCTGTGTATCTACCCCTACCCCGCTGAAGAATGACAACATTTCCAATACTACTGAACAACCTTGTGTGTGCCCTGGCCCTATTAAATCCTCCTGCCTCCTCTAGCCACTAGTATGAATTTTGTATATATATTTGTTTGCTTTTCACAATAGTTTTACCACCATATCGGCATCTCTAATCAATCTGTTGTTTAGTTTTGTCTGCATGTAACATCACAGAAATGGAATCACTTCTTATCTCGCTTCTTTTGCTCAACTTCGCACTCTAGAACATTTATATCATTGTAGAAAGTTCTATTGGGTTGCATACCTCTAGATATTTGTCCGTGATGTTCGGTGGAGATTTATCCATGATGTTTATCATTAGTATGCATTACTGTATAATGCTTTACTGTTTGAATAACCACAATGCATTCATTCATTTTATCATTGCTGGATATTTGGTAGATTTTCAACTTTTTACTCCTTCAAAATACTTCTGTTAATAGTGTACCTGTCTTCTGGTGCAAAAACTTCTCTAAGGTTTACACTTAGGAGTGGACATGCTGGGGAAAGAGTGGGAACGTGTTCAAATTTTACCAGGTAATAACTAACTCCCTATTTATTTGATGTCATGTGCTTAGAATTGGATTAACACAATCCGGTTACATTAAATACAATCCTTGGCTCTTGACACACTATCATCAGTGGAACACGCAAGGTTGGTTGGTCTATCTATCTATCATCTGTCTATCTATCTATCTATCTATCTATCTATCTGTCATCTATCATCCATCTATCTTAATGAACATACCATTCAACTAAGAATAGATCTTTACCAATTATTTAATAATTATTTGTTTCATCTTATCAATTTGCCTCCTTGGTGGCGGCAACCATTATCCTGAATCTTATCATTTTTTCTCAAAAAAGAGTTATTTTCACATAGATGTATGCTGTAATAGTTATCTATTATGATGTTAACAGATTAGTTTAAACCTTAGTAGCTTCAAATGACAATGATTACTTATTATCTTATAGTATCTGTGGGTTAGGAATTCAGAGAAGGCACATTTGGGTGGCTTGTCTTTGCCCCACAATGTCTGAGGTCCCATCTAAAGGCTTGATTGAAGCTGTAGGATCCACTGTTGAAGTGGCTTACTCACATGGCTGGCAAGGTGGGGCTGAAAAGTTCCCTTTCTCTCCGTGTGGGCCTTTCTCCATGTGGACCTCCCACAGCAATATTGAGTGTCTTCATTACATGACAGTTTTATGAGGGGTTCAGACATTGTTTCTCTTAGCCTAGATTCCACTTTAGGATACAACATGATGAAAGTCATAACTTTTCTTCATTTTCTTGTTTAAGATACATAAAGTTCTTGAATTTTTGGTAAAATAAGCTAAACTATTCGGGTGGTGATAGCTCATGTTATGACAGCAGTGGGTGGTTTATGCTGTTTTGCTAATAAGTGGAATGAGGGGAGCCAGTTTCTCATGGTTGGTGGAGGTTACAGGGAATACTGTGGGCTCACAAATCACTGCTGCTAGCCAAGTGACACTGGCCACCAAGTTTGATCTCTGGCTGGAATAAACATCAAGACATGAGTAAGAAAAAATAAAGCCCCAATGCATTCTATTAAAGAATCCCTCTGGCACATCAGTTCAGTTTTTTCCATTAAAAAAAACAATATAACAATGAATAAGAATAAGATTCTTTTATATGTTTAATATGCAATGTCTAAAAATCCAGGGAATATTTTGTTCTGAATTTCCAGCTTTGTTCCCTAAAAATAACACATAACATCACTTAGCCATCTGAATCAGGGGTCCAGGTGCATTCCAATCCAACAAACAAATTTTCCTAAATTATTTTATAAATGTTTGAAGCCACAGGACTCTATACATACAGGCAAGTTGATGTTTAAAAGAAATCTCTAGGCCGTGGGAGGGTAGCTACTATGTCTTTCTAGTTCTTCATCATGCTCCAGTAGCTAGCTTTATGCCTGGCACATAATAGATGCATGAAACAATTGGATTACTAAATTAGTAAGCAATAAAATAGTGGCTTGGGGTTTTCTTTCTATTTATGGCTATGTGTATTAAGTGGAGCTGTTGGGCTTTGCATCTTAATTTGTCCATACCACCAATGGTTATTTGACTCTGGGAAATTATTTGGCATAGCTTGGTCTGTTCCTTAAAAAAACAAAAATGCAGATTCAACTAGGTAATTTTGGTGGAAATGAACATCTGGGGAGATGGAATTGGATTTTTAATTGAAGGCTCTAAGAACATTCATGCTTGAATTCTTCTGGGGTGAGAGAGTATCACCCTCCAGATCTTAAGAGTTCTTAAAAGGGAGGTATAGTATTTCAGAAACAACCCTTTCAAGCCTTAATGCCTTTCATCAAAGGCTTTTAAAGCACTTTGCCTTTAACAGGGCCCATGCCTACCTCCTGCCCAGCTTACACACATGCTTCCCTTTGAGGTCAGTGGAGGCTAATAGTGCTGAGAAAACAAGTGAATGCATGTAGTGGTAGTGGAGGCTGCAACCTCATCGTATTTCAGTCTTGTACGTGAGTGTGCACCTGAGACTTCAGAGAATCAGTGGAGGCCAGAAGGAAATCAGGCATGAGCACCAAAAAAAAAAAAACCAGCTGCCCAATGAAGGAATCTCAAGTCTAATCATTACAGCCCTCTCAAAATGGAACAGTTTGCCACTGCAGGTGGTGAGGTTCTTGTTCTTGGTGAGATTCAAGCTGAGGCTGAGTCACCACTTAGTGGCAATGCTGCAGTGGTGGGGGCGAGCAGGATCCACAGGCAAGATAGGGGAACCAGTTTATGGTCTATGAGAACTCTTACCCCTCCATGTCTGAGTCTATAAAGTCAACTCTGCCTCTCCTTTCTGGAATGGGCCATCAGAAATCTCTGGTTTACTTGGACCCTCACCTACTCACATTTCTCCTGGCATTCAAGTTTAGTGAGAAAGAGGCAAATGACTCGCATTGCCAAAAGTCTAGCTGGAATCAGGAGTTCAAAAAGGAGCTTCCAGAATAGATGTTGAGACTAGGGCATACTCACCACTGATGTTCTCAGGGCCCTAAACCCAGAAGGAGTCTGAATCACCAGTGATTTGGTTGGGTTTCCTACTGTGTGCTTGTCAAGGCAGGACATGGGCCTGGTAGATTTTATCATGGTTAATCAAATCATTAACTGTCAGTGTTGAGTTTTCTTGGCCATCTGTGTCTGAATGTGTTTGCTTCAGGGGAATAACTGTGATTGCTTAGTCTAGTGAGTGGTTCGCAAACTTTTGCATGCGTAAGAATCGCCTCACGGGCTTGTTACAAGACAGACTGCTGGGCTCCACCCTCAGATTTTCTGATTCAATAGGTCTGGGGTGCAGCCAGAGCTTTACCTTTTTAACAGATTTCCAGGTATATTCATTTTCTATTGCTGCTGAAACAAATTACCACAAGCTCCGTGGTTTAAAACAACACAAATTTATTATTTTACAGCTCCAGAGGAGAGCAGAAGTCTAAAATGGGTCTCGCTGGGCTAAAATCAAGGTGTTGGCTGAACAGAACTCCTTTCTAGAGGCTCTGGGGGAGAATTCATTTCCTCGCATTTGCTGGCTTCTAGAGGCTGCCGGAATTCCTTGGCTCATGGCCCCTTTCTATTTTCAAAGCCAGCAAAGGCTGAATGAGTCTTTTTCGATGCTGTCTTTCTGGTTTGGACTGTCTGCCTCCCTTTTCCTTATTTAGGAATCCTTGTCTTTACACTGGGCTCACCTGAATAATACAGAATAACATCTTTATTTTAAAGCAAAATGGTTAATAGCCTTAATCTCATCTGCAAACTTAATTCCTCCTTGTCATGTAACAATACATTAACAAATTCCAGGGATTAGGATGAGGACATCTTTTGGTAGGGGGCATTATTGTGCCTGTCACACCAGGCACAATAATACTGATGCTACTGGTCTGGGGACCACACTTTGAGGACGTCTGGTTTAGTGATTTGAGGGACTGCCTAGAGGGTGCATAGTTTTTGGGGGGATTGTTTGTCAATAAAAATGGGCAGGAATGTGCATGTCTCATGGAAAATTGGCATTTTGTATCGTTTAAAAATTTATCAAACTATTATGCAAATACAATTTTGTAAAATGTTAATTCCAAGATCCTTGTGGATATCCAAACTGAAGGACCAAAGGCTGATTTCTCATGACTCCAGCACGTTGCCCTTCAGTCGTTCCCCATCAGTCTCATTCATCCCTTGCACCTGATTGGCTTTGCTCCTATCATGGTCACTACCTGCCATTTTGTTCCCTTGCTCTTTACCTAGTGAGAACCTACCCCTTTGGTTTGAAGCCTCTCCTGGACATGATGCCTTCTCTGATTTCTCTACTTGAAAATTATCTTGTTTGATAGTTTACTAGATACTCTCACACATGAAATCATTTGGTTTCAAAGCCATAATAGTGCTGTGAGGTGGGCAGTCTATCCATTTCATAGAGAGAACAAGGCCACAGCAAGTTTGAATGAACTGCCCAGGTTCACCTAGCACTCACAGGTCTGAGGGCTCGGCTTGTGCTGTGACTCCAAATCCAAGCTTGTCCAGCTTGAATGAAAGATGGGCATTTCAGGGGAACTCCCAGCTGGTGAGTTTCTGGTTGACTGACCAAGTCTTGGCCTCAGGTGAGCAGGATATTCTCTGGAGGACCTGACTTTCTCAAGTTATTTTCTTGTTTGAATATATCCAAGGACAATTCTCTCTTGTTATGGTGCTCTTTATTGGGTAGCCTTAAAAATAAAAGCCTTTTAAAAAGCCTGTTGTAAATGAAACTAGAGTTCCTTGCTTAGGAATTTAACTGTCAAATATAAATGCTGTCATTTTAATTATTATGTGCAACTGAGATGAGCTGCTGTCGTTCACAGCTTCATTCCTGGAGTTTTAAAGAAAGAGACTCTTGGATGATAGGAACCACAGATTTAGGAACAAGGTTTTTTTTTTTTTCTTTTTTTAAATATAAGACACTAATAGCAGTGTGTTATCTGTAATCTGTAAACTTTGTGTACCATGACATAGGTGGCCATTTCTTTAAAGAAAATCATAATCATGGGTGAATCTGGTCTGGGTGAAAGGTCATATGATTAGATTAGCTCCATGGATTAGGAGAGGCAAGAGGAGGGGCAGAGACCTATGAACAATTATAACCTGAGGGTAGTAATTTTGTGAAACAAATATATGAATAGATGGTGATTCAGCCCACATAGTTTTAAGCAAGTATTTAATTTACTGTTGGGTGGGTAGGAGGGAAAACAGTGAATGAACACGGGATAAGATGTAGACCCTTATACCTTCTAATTTTTCCTATCACTCATCATCCCTGGAAAACTCCCTGAGCTCTCTGCATTCATTTCCTTGAGGCTGTGGATGGATAGGCTGGGACTGATGTTTACCTGCCTATTTGGAAAGCTTGTTGGGTCAGTTCCACTGAATGGTCATGAGGCAATGCCCAGCCCAGCAGGTGTGTCCCTAAAGTGCATCTGTCATCAGAAAGGGAATTCCTCCTTGTTGCAAATGAAGTGTGATTGCTTGTCAGGTGAGTGAGCACCCATGAGCCCTGGGTCCCTGCCAAGCTTGTGTGGGTTTGGGCTGTTGGAAATACTGCGGGATGTAAGGGGAACACTTACAGAGAGTGAAAGTTAACCCAGAGAGTGAAAATTCACTATAGTGTGATTAATAGAAGATGCATTTCCTTCACATTCTTAGTTTATGCTTTGAGTGTTCAGAAAAATTGTTAAATTCATTGATGAAAATATACAAATTCAACGGTTCTTAACCTACTCCACCATGTCCTTAAGCATTGTCAGAACACAAAATTAATATGTTAAATCCCCTCCTGAGTAACAGCCAACGAACATCCCCTCAAAATAGGCTTCTTAATATTTCACTGGCTACTAAATCAAGACATTTGTAGAACAAGAGACCCAGTTTAAAGATCAATAGATAGTAGTAACATTAGGAGATGGTGTCCTCACTCTGCCATGATGATATAATGATGATAAAGAAAATAAAATAATTCACATTTATAAGGTGTTATTTACATGTATTACCACATTTAATCCTCATGACAACCCAATGAGGAAGGTGCTATAATAATCCTCATTACACTTATCAGGAAATTGAGACTTAGAAAGCTTACTTGCCCAAAGTGACTCAGTTAATGAGTTCCAAAATTGAGATTGAAACCCTCCATCATTCAAGAAAGAGTGCTTTATTTAGTTTCCTTTAACATTATTTTTTGAGACAGGATCTGGCTCTGTCGACCAGGCTGGAGTACAGTGGCTCAGTCTCAGCTCACTGCCACCTTTGCCTTCTAGATTCAAGCCATCCTCCTATCTCAGCCTCCCAGTGGCTGGGACTACAGGAGTGTGCCACCACATCCAATGAATTTTTTATATTTTTTGTAGAGACAGGGTTTCACTGCATTGCCCAAGCTGTTCTCAATCCCCTGGGCTCAAGGGATCTGCCCATGCTTGCCTCCCAAAGTGCTGGGATTACCGGCATGAGTTACTATGCCTGGCCTTAATTAGTTTTCTTGTACTGCCAGGGATCATCATCACCTATTTCCTTCCTTCTTTCCCCTCCCTCCCTCCCTCCCTCCCTCCTTCCCTTCCTTCTTTCCTTCCTCTTTTCCCTTCTTTTCTTTCCCTCTCTCTCTCTTAATCCCTACAAACTTCCTTATTTCCCATGTCTGTTCATTCTTTTTTCTATTTTTTAATTCTCCAGGCATTGAATAAGCACTTGCCATGTGCTAGGCACATGGGCGTTAAGAGATAAGGATTCGAAGATGAGCAAAACTCAGATCCTATCTGCAAGAAATTTGCTTCATCTCAATTTTCTCCACCTCTTCTTTCTCTTCCTCCCTCTCCTCCTTATCATTTTCATCATCATTGGCACACATAGCGGATGACTGAGACTGCTCTACCAAGACTTCTTAAGAATTTTCCCTTCCAGTGAACATTACCTGCTGAAGTTGGAAAAACCAGAAGGCAACTGTGTCTTTGTCAGAGGAATTTTGATAGAAGAAAGGCAGATCTGAAAGGAAATAGCTGGGGGGAAAAAAAGCACCAGCAAGATATAGACAGCCAGAGGCTTCCAAATGAGAAAATGCGAAGCTGGTGAAGGGGAAAATAACATTCAGTCTGTGACCATTCCCAGGGTGATAGTGATCTGCTTGTAGGTGTCTAAAGGGTATGTGTACACAGGAAAAGGGTTGATTGGGCCAAGTTTTTCAGATTAATCTACCAGAGAGACAAAAAAAAAAAAAATAGGAAGGGGAAGAAAGAAAATGATTGCAATTTCTAAGTAGAATTTCTTTTATTAGTAGACATTCCATGACATTTCAAACTTGGGCCTGCTCATGAAAATCCATGTGAGATGCCCTTGTTTAAAGTACTTTTAGACACCCACTTTGCTTTTAATACCAGCTGAATGAAATAGTTTATTTAAAAAGCACAATGCCCAAGGGACCTAGAGAAACTACTCAGATGGGCTTCAGTGGCAGAACATAACCTGCTTCTCCCCATGTTTTATTCCATTTATTTCACATGTCCAGAATTTAATGAGAACTGGATTCCATGAGAGGTACTGCCAGATCAACTGAAATCATGCCTGGAAAAGCCCATTCTAAATGATGAAAACTTGTCCTGAAGTCACTTTAAGATCCTGACAACTGAAATCTTATCCTGTTAGATATTTTCTTAAAACTGTCTGCTGTGAGCATATATTTGTAAGTAGTAGCATGAAGGTTAAAAGGGATTTCTGTATTTGTAGGTTTTTGCTTTTTGGGATTGGTGTGAACCACTCTGTATCTGGATGCTTCTTCTGGTGCAAGTCCTCATGATAATCAAGAAGCTTCTCCGCAGGTTCTATTCCACTGCAGTTCTCAGAAGCTACATTTGATGGAGTTCTCCAGAAAACAGAATCCAGAAGATATCTATGCATATACACATTGACAGGATATAATATGTATACGTAATGGGATATATTGGGATGTATATGTATCTCTCTCTCCATGTACACCCCCCCTACACACACACACAAAGGGGAGAGACAGAGAGAGAGACGGAGAGAGAGGGGGAGATTTATTAAGGGATTGGCTCATGAGATCACAGTGGCTGGCACGTCTGAAACCTGTAGGGCTGGCCAGCAGGCTGGAATCTCAGGCAGGGTTCCATGTTGCAGTTTTGAGGCTGAATTCCTTCTTTGAGAAACCTGAGTCTTTGCTCTTAAGACCTTCAACTTATTAGATGAGGTCTAATCATAATGGAGGGTAATCTACTTTACTTAAAGTATACTGATTGTAAATGTTAATCATGTCTACCAAATACCTTCACAGCAACATTTAGATTAGTGGTTGACCAAAAAATTGGACACCGTAGCTCAGCCAAGTTCACACATGAATGAGCCATCACAGGTGTCAGGAGCCCAGGGGCTTCTGCGGATTGCATCCAGACCACAGGGCTGACAGGGCCTGCTTTAGAACTAAAGTCAAACCCATGTCGTGCAGTTGTGGGAACACACCCTGCTTGATGATGACTTCTTGCCTAAATAATACCCACTGTCATGGTGGATCAGCCTAGTTAATCCATGGGGCTTGGCCTAAAAGTGGGAAAGATGGATTATGAGAGGTGGCAGCATGGGAGCTCATTTGGCATCTTTGTCTATATTTTTGAAAGGCCCACCTTTTTCTGAGTGGATTAATCCCCAGCCAGGATGTATGACTCGGCGAGCCTTAGAAATCATCCCCCTAAGAGACCTTACCTAGCTGTCTTTGTGCAGTGAACAGCTCTCCCAGCTGTATGTGTTAGCCTTGCCCAGAGAGAACCAAGCCACATTTCATAGATAAGAAACTGAGCCCGGATATTGATGAACTTGCTGAAGTGTCTGTCCTGGGTAATCTTGAATTGAGAATCCTAGATTCTAAACTAGAGTCTGAGTGGCCTGACTACCCATGCTACATGTACCTTACTCCTTGGGTGAGGGAATAAGAGGAAGTATGCACGGGAAAAAACTCCCTGTCCAAAGCCTCCCTCTCCACATTTGTCAACTCACCAATTTCAGAATTAATTGGATTGTAAAATACAAATACCTTCTGAGAGTGTTACCTTACTCGTATCTTTAGCAAGAATGACTTTATTCAGGTGATGATGATAATAATTACTTGTATCTAAAAACGTCTACTGATTTCAAATACCTATATTATTTGATCTCCAAGACAACAAGGACTTCATGGTTGTTAGGGCTCACTTGAGGAAATTCGCATTTCCTGACTGAATGAAGCACTAAAAACTTTTCTGTAGGCATACTTTTTATTAAGTGAAATAAACATACAGAAGAGTGGTAAATCATAAGTGTGCAGTTCAGTGAATCTTCACAAACTGAATATATCTATGTAACCCCCATCAGATAAAGAAGTAGAATATTGCCAGTACCGCAGAAAACAGCCCCCTCTAAAAACTTTGATGCTAGACTCCACCCAAAGACCCAGTGTCCAAAGAGATAATTCCAAAATTAGGTCTCAAGGTGAAAATGAAACTTATAGTCAAATCTGTGGATAAGGCCATGGCCTTTAATGTTTGTTAGGCCAGTTAGGAATAAATGAAAAATATTTGATATACTAAATATTTCCTGGCCTTTATTGCTTTTAAACCTTCTCTAAACCTTAAATAATGTTTATTTCCTTCTACTTAGTGATTTTGTTTCTTGGAGTCTAGCAGAGATTCAGAGATTTCTATGGGAGATAGAAATGGGGTTCAATCTAAGTACTCAGCAATGAGAGCTTGGTTAAATCTGTTTTTCTTTTTTTTGAGACAGAGTCTTGCTCTGTCGTCAGGCTGGAGTGCAGGGGCTCAATCTAGGCTTATTGCAACCTCTGAGTCCTGGGTTCAAGCGATTCTTCCGCCTCAGCCTCCCGAGCAGCTGGGACCACAGGCGCATACCACCATGCCCAGCCAATTTTTGTATTTTAAGTAGAGATGGGGTTTCACCATGCTGGCCAGGATGGTCTTGATCTCTTGAACTCGTGATCCACCCGCCTCGGCTTCCCAAAGTGCTGGAATTACAGGCGTAAGCCACC
Organism: Cebus imitator; assembly: GCF_001604975.1. Taxonomy (NCBI): domain Eukaryota; kingdom Metazoa; phylum Chordata; class Mammalia; order Primates; family Cebidae; genus Cebus; species Cebus imitator. Next base: position 35,281 of record NW_016107520.1, on the reverse strand, counting down.
ATGCCCGGCCCTAAATCTGTTTTTCATCGACTGATAGATAAATGGAATATTATGCAATTGTTAAAAAATCAGAACCCATGCTTATGACACAGTGAGAAGTGAAATGGAAAGATAAAAGAATTGTACATGTTAGACAATATGAATTTTATTTTTGTTAAAAATGTCTGAAAATATTAAATGGAAATATATGAAACAAATAATGGTGGTTTCTAAGTGTAAAATTAAAAGCAATTATAACTCTAGTTTCATGCTATTTGTTTTATTTACTGTTTATAACTAAAATTTCTAAATGAGTTTACGTTGCTTTAGTAATAAAATATTCAGAGCTTCTTTATAAAACCATTTTTACCTTTGGTGTTCTTTCACTTATTAAATAACTCTGTTTTGTCAAAAATAAATAAAAGGTAAACATTCACGCTTATTTTCTTATCAGGAAAAGGCATAACAATAATTTATTTTCCCAAATTCCACACCCTTGACCGATACTTTCAGCCCCACTGAAATTATCGCCTAGTTCTTTTGAATGCTACACAAACCTTTGGAAACAAACCGACACTGCAAATGACATGGAGCTAAACCAACGCCAGGCATTCCTGTTGTCTTTGCCATTCTAAAATGCCTTAGGCACCATGAAGAAAATATTCACTTCCCTGTGCTACGGGTTTCAAAGGATGTAGGCTTCGGTTTTCTCATTTCCAATTGTTTCCAGTTCTTCAAAACTTGATCATCTACACATCAATTTTCAATCAGAACATTCCATTTCTTAATTATTTTTGTTAAATAGAAGAAAGGGTTAATTTTTTTCTTTTTCCTTTGCACTTGAAATCCCATACCTAGTACATAGCCTAGTACATGCTGCGGTGTCTTTGTGCACTTGTTCAAGTGTGGGGTGTGGTGGGGGGAAGGTCATGGACTTGGAGCTGGGTTTTGCAACTTTGGGAAACCTTGAGAAAGACAGCCAACTTCTTTGTGCCTTTGTCTCTAGGAAATGAAAGCCCAGAGGTGAGATGAGTTTTAAGAGCTGAACTGACCTTGCAAGCATGCGGATCATGTAAGTGCTAACAGAGGCCTGCCACAGAGTGCTACGGTGGGAGGTGTGTCAGCTCGGGGATGGAGGGGTCCCAGGTGGCCCCAGGAGAAGAGGCCTCCTAACAAAGAAGACAATGCTTGGGTCATGGTGGAGGGGACATGGAAGCCGAGTGTTTTCTTCTTATAATTATAGAATGCTAGGGCTCCAAGAGTCAGCAAGCTTCCAACCCAATAAACTCATTTGAAAGCTGGGAAAATGGAGTATAAGACAAGTCAGAGACTTGGCCAGGAAAAAGGATCCAGTTAGCAACAGAGGTGGGATTTGAACAGGATTTCCATTTCCAACCTCACCATTCTTTCTCCTTTCTCTATTCCAAATACAGTGACTCTCCAAGGGTGCCAGTGGGAAGCAAGCTTCTTTTCCCCAAACCAGATACTTTATCAGGTGGCACAGACTTTCCTTAAGAGCTGCAGCCCACATGGTGCCAGTTTTAGATGCCAGTGTCAGCCGCTTACTCCTTGCGGTCTCCTAGGCCAGTCCCATGGCTTTATGACATACCCAGGCCAAGAGCAGAAAAGACTAGTTGCTGAGAAATATAGGATTTGAGGGATATTTTGTGGTTTGGATTTCCCTCGAAGCAGCATCTGAAATGAGGAATTAAGGGCAAGTCGTTTATTTGGTAGGTGACCCCAGGGAACACCACCCGGGAAGTGAGACAGGGAAGAGGAGGGAGGAAGCCAATAAATGATGTGTTATCAAACCAGTCACCAACATGGGCAACTGGACCTCAGTTCTGCTACAGAATTCTGGGAGGCCTTGTAGAACAGATACCTTAGAGCAGGGTTTCACAGACTCGGCACTGTTGATATCTAGGTCTGGATAATTCTTGGTTTAGGGGACTGTCCTTTGTGCTGTCAGATGAACTGTACCCATTATATGCAAGTCGTATCTCTTTCCCACCCCTCCTCCTACCTGTTGTGACAATCTAAAAGGTCTCTAAACACTGTCAAATAGTCCCTGGGGGACCATTTGTGAAAGATTGAGAAACCACTGCCTTAGAGTTATCCCATTTAAAGGACAAGGAAGCTGGGGCATATTTACTTTCTGACTCCCTGCCTGTCACTGGTAGCAGGCTGCTTCTGGGGACATTGATCCTCTTTAGTTCATTGGCCAGGCATGCTATCTTCATCAGAAAAAATGTCTTCATGCCAGGATTTTCAGGAAAACAGCTCTTGGCATTTAGAGGAGAGTTCTGAATGTATATGAGTGTATATGAGCACAGAAAACACTTAAGGTTGTAGTCATTTGGGGTTTCTTCACCATTCTACAAATGTTTATCAGGGACCTAGTGTGTGCTAGGTGCAAGGCACAATATAGGAGATTCAATGTCCAATGATGAGCAAAAAATGGATACTGCTCCTGTCTTTATGCCTTTTGAAGTAACAGTCTAGAGGAGCAATGAACATTAATCAGGTGACACAAATGAATTTTTAAATCATACAGTGACAGTTCTATGATAAGATACAAAGTACTGAAATAAGTCATAACATGTTGGCTGTTTTTCTAACACCCTATCTTCAGGGCATTGGCAATTGTTATTTCCTCTGTCTGGGACTTTCTTTCTTCCAGATAGCATAGCTTGATCTTTCTCTGCATTTAGGGCGGTGGTGAAGTGTCTCCTCTTCAGAAAGGTGTTCTTTGATCATTTTATCTAAAATAGTGCTTGGCCCTTTCACCCTTTATTCTGTTCATTTCTTGTTCATAGCACCTGTCATACATACAGAGGTATTTTTATTGTTTATTTTTTTGTCCTTCCCTGTCATGTCAGTTGTCTCATTGCCTTTATGTTCCTAGCAACTAGGTCAATGCCTGGAACTTAGTAGGTATTCAATAAATACTAGTTGTATGAATAATTGAGAGAGACTGACTGGGTGAGATCAGGGAAAGCTTTCTTAAGGCAACAGCAATAAGCCAAGATCTAAAGAGAGAAGAAATTATCTGGATGAAGGGGATAAAGAAAAGCATTCTAGACAGCAGAAATAGCTTGTAGAATGGCTCTGTGGATAGGAAAAAGCATGGAGATCCTAAAGAACTAAGCACAGGTCCATGTCCATGGAACAGAGAAAGCCTGGAGCCACTACTTAGCATTTTAAGATTCAGAGTAAAAACAACAGAAAGCCACTGATGTACTTTAAGCAACGGAAAGTTGTACATGGGAAGGTAGAAGAGTGGAAAACACAACCAGATTTTTATTTAAAAAAGATCATCTGGTTTCAGGGTCTGGAATGCTGGAAGAAGCCAAGAGCAGACACCATCTTGGTGATGTGTTTCATCTTCAGGACCTGAGACCCATCTGGCCAAATATTTATGTGTATATGGAAAATTGTAGGTAATTTGTTAAAAGGAGCTCATGAATATCTGTCCTTGACTTCCCAGGGATGGAAAAAACACTTTTCTTCCCCAGAGAACTTCCAAAGAGTGTTTCTGGCCTGTGCTCCTCATCAGTGTCCACATCTCTCAGATGTCTCTAGTTTTGGTTGAGAAATGAGGAACTGTGGTTACCTCCTTTAATTGGCTGATTTGTCTGCTGGGCTGCTAACTCCTTAGCTAGTCTGGGTGAAACCAATCCTTGTCCTGGAGCCTGGGCTTTTGTGGAGGACTGTCTTACTGTTCACAAATACTTCACCTTTTCCATGGGAGGATAATCTATCCCTGACTGTTGAAATTGGGCATGGACAATGACTTGCTTGGTTGTCTAATAAAATGTGAGCAGAAAGAATATGTGTCACTTCTGAGCCAAAAGTTTTCAGAACCAGAGCATGGTTGGCCATGCTTTCTTTTGCCCTTGTAGGCATGCAATAAATGTTTGTTGAAAAAAGATGAAAAAAAGGAAAGAGCCCCAATTAGGAGCCTGATTAGCTAAGGTCTATTCCCAGAGTTTTCACTAACTAGCTGTGGCATAATCATTTTGCTATTCTACTGGCCGTAAATGGTTCTTTGTTATTTTGAAATGGAGTCTTGCTCTGTCACCCAGACTGGAGAGCAGTGGCATAGCCTCAGCTGACTGCTATCTCTGCCTCCTGGGTTCAAGCAATTATCCTGCCTCAGCCTCCCAAGTAGCTAGGATTATAGGCACGCACTGCCATGTCCAGCTAATTTTTTTGTATTTTTAGTAGAGGTGGTGTTTCACCATATTGGCCAAGCTGGTCTCAAACTCCTGACCTCAAGTCATCTGCCAGCCTTGGCCTCCCAAAGTGTGCATTGATGGTTCTTAAGATTTGTCTTTTTTTTTTTTTTTGAGATGGGGAGGGTCTTGCTATGTTGCCCAGGCTCATCTTGAACTTTTGGGCTCAGGTGGTCCTCCTGCCTCAGCCTGGGAGTAGTTGGGATTACAGACATGAGCCACCATGCCCAGCTCAGGATTTGTTCATTTCTAAAACTCTGTACAGATACTGCAGAAGTAAAGTGATGATTTTTGGATGCTTATTGGCAGTCTTGCCTGTGCTGGCGAATGGGGAAAAGACTTGGGTAGGGGTAGGGAGCACTGATTGGCAAGCTATTTTGTATTTTTTTTTGTTTTGTTTTTTTGTTTTTTTGCTATTTTTTGTTATTTTGTATTTTTAAAACAAAAATCACTCTTCATGGTGATGCCCTATTCCCAGATTTTCTCTGAAAGCTGTGTTCTGTCACCTTTGTCAGACTTCCCCACACTCCCCCTCAGGACATCAGAGAAAGCGTCCCCAAATTCATTTTTGCAGCAAAGAGCCTCAAGACTCTCCTCAGACCAGGAAACGAGGGACTTGTTCCTACAAATTGCTGTCAAAATGTATTCTTAATATGTGTTCTCTGGAGTCACTGTTTTGGTGACCTCAGTCCCTTGAGGCTCCTCCTCGGGGCGATAGGTTGCCTTCAGAGGGGAGCTGACAGCTCTGTGTTGTGTCTGGGCTCGGGAGGCCATCGCTGTCTCCACTGGAGCCAGATGTTTTCCCAGTCCTTAACCTGCTGTGGTTTCTTTGAGCAACGTCTCCAGTGCGACTCCCCCACAACACCCAGCGCCATCTTGCAGACGCGCTGATGCTTCCGGCCTGCGGGCGGCTCACCGGGAAGAGCGCTCCACGCTGAAGACGAAGGAAACTTCACACTTAATTCAAGTTCAAACCGAGCTGTGGTGAAAGGAATGGGGCGGAGTGAAAGGAACACCCACATGTCCCAGAAGACCCCAGGGCATCGCTGCCTTTCAGCTTCTTTTGCGCTTTCTGCAGCTCGTGTCACATTCCAAGGACACTCAGCTCCGCGCACGTGCACAGAGGGCCGCGTGTGTCTCGGGAGCCTGTTACCTAAAACCAGGCGCTGACCTGCAGGTCAGGAACTCTTGAGTATTTAATCTCTACGCCGTTCATGACTACCTGGGTGGCCTCTGAAATATTATTTAATGTCTCTGGGTTCTGATTTCCTCAATTGTATGCTACCCAGTGACCTCACCATGACATTTCACTACCTACGAAAAATGGCTCCATCTAAATGTTTGGTCTTTATCTAGAAGAATTCGAGGAGGGGTTTCTTGCCTGGGAATGATCCTGTGAACCTGAGGTCACAGTTTATCTTCTCAGCTAGGGCAGGGATTAGTACGACAGACGGCCATTCGTCAAGAAAAAGGAAAGCTTCTTTCTCCCTTTCCAAAAATGAAAGTAGTGAAACTTACATTTCTCACTTTTCTCTGATGGCTCAGAACTAAATATAAAATTTAATTGACAAGTATGTTAGCACTTATTTTTAACATATTTTCTTTTGGCCATAATTTTTAATTTTATTAATCTTATTGATTTGACAGTCAGGGTTAAATCTAAATAAATAATAATATTTTATTATACAACAAATATTTTTCTGCATAGCTTGAAGGGACCTTGTGGATTGTTAAATCCAACTATGAAGTTTACAGATAAAGGTCTGCAGAGAAGGTACTGGATCAAGTGTCATCAGCTTGTTAGTTCCAAAGCTGGGTGGGAAAAGCAGTTCTTCCTTCTAATTCTTAGACCAATAATTCACTCCTCCATTCCATAATGACCATTCTTAGACAGCAACCTTACCTGTGACAACAGGGACAAAGCAAAACAATTGTCTTTGAGTTTCAGGCACAGACTTTTCAGAGTTAAATAGTTTCAGGTACATGTAATAGAGAATCCAGTTAATTTGTGCTGGTTAGAAAGCACTTTGGTCACACCTATGCTTGTGACTCTAGGTTTTGGATTCTTCTGGAGTCTTCTGAACCTGCTGGGCATTTCTGACTGGATGAAAATTGACAAAATTCTATCTTCATCCTGATGAAAATTAGCAGTAGTTTATCTCAGTTTAATTGCCACAGTGTAAAGCTATAAAGTATGTATATTTTCATTCATGTATTTGAAATATTTATGGAGTGTCTGTTATATGACTAGTACTAGGGATTCAGTAATTTTACCCATATAATGTGTATGTGTTAAATATATGATTAATATGGATAAATGTAATATGTTTATATAGGAAATATAATCTATTTGGTACACAGACACGCAAATATAAAATATATAACACAGATCTGTTATCTGTATAGACATATATTTTGGAGGCATTCTGTTGTCTAGCTTCTTTATATTCCCATATGTGCTTAATTTCCATATTCCTTTTCCTGATTTATTGTTTTCTTCTAGTATTAAAGTAGAATAAAGGCAACCGTGTATGGTGGAGCAGGGAGTACACAGCACAATTTTCGAGGACTCATTTCTACCTGTACAGCCATGCACAGCAGCCTTACAGTTCAAATCACAAAGTTACCACCCATCTGACGACATCTTGCTATCCTAATCTGATGGAGTAGCTTTGGACAAAATGAATCATCTTTTGAGGGCTGAACTAGCAAATATGTATATGTTTATATATACATATATATATATATATAACAATTAGATCAAAAATATGAATTAAACTAATTGGTAATGCTTTCTTCTAGAATTAGGCAAAATGACAAGACTGAATCCTCAGGAAAGATAATTAACTCTCCTTATTTGTGTTGCCTCTGAGGACATACTGTGATGTGATGGTGTAAGAGTAGCTATGTTATGTTGAAATTATTTCAGTTATCACTGATATGAAGAGAGTTCTAAATGTATTCCAAGTTTTGGACTGCAGTAGGTTGCAATATAGCAAGACTACAGAGTAATTAACTTCTCTATAGTTTGGAAAATTAATTGGAGAAGACACTAAGAATTTTGCAGAGAATCCCTCTCAAAGTAATATTGTAAATATTTAAGTATGGTTAGCCATACTTAAGTATGGTTAACATAACAGTAATACCATATACTTATATATCATCCTATTTCCAAGAAGCTCTTAGTAATTTACAAATTATTTTAAAATATGGTTATAGCTCTCAGATTCTCCAGAAAGCAAGCAGGAACAAGTTCTATGAAACTGCTTAAATCAAGGAGTTTGAGATTCTTTGAGCGGCAAATCCAGACTCATCTTGGCACTTGGACATAGATGCCAAGAGCGTCTAACTCTGATGCTGACATACATCTGAGTTAGACGCTCTTGGCACCTATGTCCTTCCTGTTTTGTTGTTTTTAGTGAGGCCCTAGACTCCTATTTGATCAATCTCTTCTTTCTAGCTTGTTTCCTAAACACCACCACACCACGGTCTGCTACATGAAGTTCCAGACAATGTGGAATCTGTGCTGTTTTAGTGAGAGATTGAGACCTCTTTCTGTGCTCCCAAGAAATTTTGCCAAAATCGCAAACACACGGTTCTGGGGGAATCTTTTAAAAATATTTGGTAGTTAGCAAAGAATAATGTTTCTCTGGATTTTTGAATTTTACCAATGAAGGGAGGTGATGGGGTACAGTGGATCAGACACTTGCCTGTGATTCAGGGACCTGGGTTCTAGCCTTCAGACCTGAGGCACTTATACAAGTTTGGCCCGGGAGCTGAGCTGGGGACATGAGGACCTTCCTCAGGAGATGGGGCTTCAGGAAATGATCTTGGCTTATAAGGGAAGCTGTAACTGAAGCCCTTTAGTGCCAGATCCTTTCTATATAAACACAGTCTTTCCGTCTTCTCATGTTCCTATCACAGACTTTCGGAAATTTGAAATACAAGGACACACCTAGTAATAATTGCCTCCACTCTTGAGGTCTTTACTTGTGTGCAGTCATTACTTCCTTTCATCTTACAATCTAGGTTTTAGCTTTGTGACCTTGGACAAGTTACATAACGACTCTGGTGTTCAGTTTGATCAAGTATAAAAAAGGAGGGGTTTGACTAGATATAATGGTTTTCAAATTGGGCCCTGTGAATCTCTAAGAATCAAGGGAGAACTCTTAGGAACTGCTGAGTGCATCAAAGAAACAGCTACATAGGCAGGTGTCCTCAAGCTAGCAGTCCCTTCTCTTACTCTCAATCACAGGAGCTTTGCTTTTTATCTGTGTTAAATAGTGGAGTTATTTGAAAAAAAACTTCTTATTCCAAAAAAGAAGTTTAGCTTTACTCCTGTCAAGATGGTATGAAAAGAGACTAGATTTATCCTTCCACCTAAAACAAACACATAATATATAAAATACAGTCATGAGCCACATAATGATATTTCAGTCAATGATGGACCACATATACAACGGTGGTCTCATAGAATATAATGGAGCTGAAAAATTCTGATGGCCTAGTGACATCGTTCATAATGTCATAGTGCAATGCATTACTCACATGTTTGTGTTGATGTGGTGTAAAAAAACTTACTGCACTATCAGTTGCATAAAAGTCTAGCACATACAATTATGTAAAATATATAATACTTGATAATAAACTATGTTACTGGTTTATACTCTTTATCATTGTTTTAGAGTGTACTCCTTCTACTTACAAAAAAAATAGTTAACTGTATAAAACAGTCTCGGGCAGGTCCTTCCGAAGGTTTTCCAGAAGAAGGCATTGTTATCATAGGAGATGACAGTTCCATGAGTGTTAATTGCCCTTGAAGACTCTCCAATGGGACAAGATGTGGAGGTTGAAGACTGTTATATTGATGATCCTGACCCTGTCTAGCCTTAGACTAATGTGTTTGTGTCTTAGTTTTTAACAAAAAATTAGAAAAGTTAAAACAATACAAAAAATTTAAAGTAAATAAAGCTTATAAAATAAGAATATAAAGAAAGAAAACATTTTGGTATAGGTATATAATGTTTGTGTTTTAAGCTACTTGTTAATATAAAAGAGTCAAAAAGTTAAAAAAAATTTAAAGCTTATAAAATAAAGCCAAGTTTAATTTATTATTAAAATAAAAACTATTTAAAAAATAAACTTAGTGTAGCCTAAGTGCACAGTGTTTATAAAGACTATGGGAGAGTACAGTAGTGTCTGAGGCCTTCACGTTTACTTACCGTTCACTCACTGACTTAGCCAGAGCAACTTCTAGTCATGCAAGTTCCATTCATGGTAAGTATCTTACACAGGTTTGCCATTTTTTATCTTTTATAATGTTTTTTACAGTACCTTTTCTATGTTAGATATGTTTAGATGCATAAATACTTACCATTTTGTTACAACTGCCAACAGTATTCAGTACAGTAACATACTGTACAGGTTTGTAGCCTAGGAGCAATAGGTTATACCATATAGACTAGGTATGTAGTAGGCTATACCACCTAGCTTTGTGTAAGTACACTATAATATTTGCACAGTGGTGAAATTACCTGATGACACATTTCTCAGGAGGTATTCCCATTATCATTAAGCACTCATGACTGTAACAGTTTTCAAGACAGTGGACATTAGCCCATGCATATGAGGAAACTACCAAAGGCTAGTGAAAGAATCACCCAAAAGAGTTAGAAAGAGTGACATCTGGTACTCACACTGGACCTGGAATAGTGCCTGTTCCCACCAGTCATGAAGCATTGGGCAGAATACTTAGAAAAGTCTTGTCTCAGTGGAGGGAACTAGCCCTAGGCTAAACACTGCTCTCGTCCTGCCTAACAAGACTTGAAAGCAAGACCAAAAAGGACCGAACTGTTTCTTTGTAATTTAATTGTGTCTCAGGATAAAGCTTAAAATATTTAATAGGAATACAAAAATATCTAGTAACAAACATGGTGCAGTTTATAATGACTACAATCCAATAAAAAATTACCAGGCATGCAAAAAGGCAGGAAAATACAGTCCACAATGAGGAAAAAAAATCAAAGTCAAACTAGAATTTATACAGATGTTACGATTAGCAAACAAGGACATTCATTATAACTATATTTCACTTGTTCAAAAAATAAAGTAGAGACATGGAAGATATTAAAAAGAGAAAGAAGTTCACATCAAGCTTCTAGAGGTAAAAGCTATAATGTCAAAGGTGAAAAATATATCACATGAGATTTGTGGCAAATTAGACATTGCAGAAGCAAAGATTAGTGAATTTGAAGACAGCAGTAGAATTACCAAAAATGAAACACAAGAGAGAGAAAATAATTTAAAAAAAATAAACAGAGGATCAGTGAGCTATGCGGCAACTTGGAGGCCTCATATATATGAAATTGGAGTATTCCTAGAAGAGAAAGGAGAGAACAAAAAATATTTGAAGAAATAATGGCTGAAAAATTTTAGTATTTGATACAAAATATAAACCCACATGTATTAGTTTCCTGTTGTTGCTATACCAAAAATGTAGTGGCTTAAGACAACACAAATTTATTATTGTATGGTTCTGGAGTTCAGAAGTCTGATATGGATCTTACAAGCTAAAGTCAACATATAAGTTCAGCATAACTGCATTCCTTTTACAGGTTCTAGGGGACAACCTGTCCTTTGGCTGTTCTAGCCTTTCAAGGCTGTGTGCAGTCCTTCACTGTCACATCTTCTTTTCAGACTCTGACTTCTTGCCTCCCTCTTATAAGGACCCTTGTGATTATACTGGGTTCACTAGATAAGGCTGGATACTCTTCCCATCTCAAGATCCTTAACCTAATCACACCCACAAAAGTCCCTTTTGTGATGTATGGTAATGTATTCTTCGATGTTATGGATTGAAATGTGCCTCACAAAGAGATACATTGAAGCCCTAACCTATGGTCCTTGTGAATGTGACCTTATTTGGAAATAGGGTCTTTGCAGATATAACTAACATGTAAATTAAAATGAGGTCAACCTGTAGCAAAGTGAGTCCTTAATCCAATATGACTAGTGTCCTTATGACAGAGAAGAGAGACACAAAGAGAGGAGACTATCATGTGAAAACATAGACATAGAGAGGAAGGTGGAAATGTGGTAGAGGTTGGAGTTATGCTGTCAAAAGTCAAGGAATACTAAGGGCCACCAGAATCTGGATGAGGTAAGGAAGGATCATCCCCTAGAGGTTTCAGAAGGAGCCTAGCTCTACCAGCATCTTGATGTTGGACTTGTAGCTTCCAGAACTATGCGAGGAATAAATTTCTATTGTTTTAGGCCACCTAGTATCTTTGTGGTGATTTGTTATGGCAGCCACAGGAAACTAATACAATAGGTTTTAGGAATTAGGATTTGGACATTTTTGGGGAGCTATTATTCTACCAATCATAACACGAATCTAAGAAACTCAAGAAACTCCACACCTATGAAACTTGAAAAATAGTACACAAAGGTACATCAGAATGACAATGTCAAAAATCACTGATAAAGAGAAAAATCTTAAAAGCAGCCAGAGAAGAGAGGCTTACATACAGAAGAACAAAGATGAGTATAACAGTTGATTTCTAGTCAGAAACAATGCAAGTGAGAAGACAGTGGAACATCTTTAAAGTACCGAACAAAAGCTGTCAACCTTGAATTCTATACCTAGTAAAAATGCCCTTTGAAAATGAAAACAAATAGACATCTTCAGATAGAAGCTGAAAACATTCATTACCAGAAGAACTTCACTATAAGAAATATTAAAGTCCTTCAGACAGAGAGAAATTGATACCAGATGGATCTACACCAAGGAATGAAGAGCACCAATGGTAACTCCATGAGTAAACATGGAAGAACTTCTCCTTTATTGTTAATCTTTTCAAAAGAAAATTGACCGTGAATAATAATAATAATAATGCCATTACATGTAAAATATGTAAAGGTAAAATGCATGACAGCAGTAGTGCAAAGGCCAAAAGTGAAACATGGAAGTATGTCATTGTCAAGGTTCTTATGCAATACTTAAGATAGTATAATATCACTTGAAGGTAGATTATAATAAGTTAAGGAAGCATACTATATTCTAAAACAACCACTAAAATAATAAGCCAAAGATTTATAGCTAAAAATCCAATGAAGAAGATAAAATGGAATTATAAAAAATAATTAATCCAAGATGATGGCTACATAATAGTTGTATAGGAGAATGATCTTATACTTAGAAGATATTGCTGAAGTGTTTGAGAGTGAATGGAATATGAAACTTACTCTCAAAGAGTTAAGGAAAAAATATATGTAAAGAGAGCACACAAATTATAAAACAAATCAAGCAAAATGTGGATAGTAGGTCAATCTGGTTTAAGGATATATGGGTGTTTTTTGTCCATTCTGGCAAATTTTTTGTAAGTTTGAAATTCTTAAAAAAAAAAAAATTACCCATTCTAGGCAAAGAGCTTGGAGAGAGATTTCTCAAAAGATGTTACAAATAGCCAATGAGCATATGAAAAGATGCTCAACATCACTAATCATCAGAGAAATAAACCACAGTGAGATATTGCCTCACACCCAATATGACTGCTATCAAAAAACCAGAAACTAACAAATGTTGGTGAGGATATGGAGAAACTGGAACACTTGTGCCTTGTTTGTGAGATTGTAAGATGGTACAACCACTATGAAAAACAGTATAGAGGTTCCTCAAGAAATTAAAGATAGAGCCACCAAATGATCCACCAATTCCACCTCTGGGAATATATTCAAAATAATTGACAGAGTCTTGAAGAAATATTCACACACCTATGACTGTGGCAACATTATTCATAATAGCCAAGATATGAAGCAAGCTAAATAGCCATTGATGAATGAATGGATAAACAGAATGTGGCATACACATACATTAGAATATTATTCAGCCTTAAAAAGGAAGGAAATCCTGTCACATGGCTGCAAAATGGATGAACCTTGAGGACATTATGCCAAGTGAAATAAGCCAGTCATAAAAGGACAAATATTGTGTGATTCTACTTATATGAGGCAACTGAAATAGTTAAATTCATAAAAACAGAAGTTAAACTGATGGTCACCAGGATCTGGGAACAAAAGGGAGATTGTTGTTTAATGAGTACAGAATTTCACATTTGCAAGATGAAGTTCTGGAGATCTATTTTACAACAATGTAAATATTCTTAACAGTACTGAGCTGCACACTTAAAAATATTTAAGATGGTAAATTTTATGTTATGTGTTTTTTTTACCACAATAAAAATCTTTAAATAAAGAAGAAATGAATCCAAGTCAGAAAAAGAAGAGTCAGTCAATTTATAAATTGTGGTATATCCTTACAGTAAAATACTATTCAGCAATAAGCAGGAATAAGCAACTGATAAATGGAACAACATGGATAAATTTCAAAACAATCATGCTGAGTGAAAGACCAGAAAAATAACGTATATACTATATTATTTAATTTATATAAAATTGTAGAAAGTATAAATAATGCAATAGTGATGCAAATTAGATCAATGGTTACATAGAAATTGACAGTGAGGCAGGTGGGAGAGGGAGGAAGGAACTGTAAAAGGATATAAGGAAACTTGTGGGATTATTAAATATGTTTACTCTTTTGATCGTGCTGAGGGTTTCCCAGATATAAACATATATCAAAACTTATCAAATCATATATTTTAAATAGGTACACTTTATTGTATATCAATTATACCTTTATAAAACTGTTCAAAAACACCTTTTGCCATTAGACTATTTGGAATATAACTTCTCTTTCTGTTCTAAACAATGAGCAAAATTTCTGATGATGGAACTTCTGATAATGGTGTAAATTACTATAATCCTGTAGAAAGGAATATGGCAATATGTATCAAGGTCCCTAAAAATGTTTATATGCTTTGCCCCAGAATCTCATTTTTGATAATCTGGCCTAAAGAAATAATTGAAAAGACAGAACAAGTATTATAGGTGGCCTTACAACCTCTCCCTCTCACCTCAAATCCCTAGAAATTGCAAAAATATTGTCTTTAAAATCATGTTGGCCAAAAATTTGAATTTGAAATTTATCAAATTTCACATTTGATGAATTTCGGAAAGATGGAAAATAGTTGGGATCAGATTGAAGAAGGAAATCACAACGCAATACTCACACAGGAGAGAACTGCAGAAGTGGGCAGGGCTCTAGGGATGCGTCTAGTCTAGAGGTTTGTGGCTCTCAGAGGTCTGGCAAGAAGTCCCCTGGAGCAACTGACTGGGCGATTAGTTGGCGTTCTGCAGTAGAAGAATCTAGTTCACTGACCATCTGCACCCTCCCTCTCCTCTATTTCTTTCATGCCCAGCAATGTATAACCAAGGTATCTACTTTTAGGCAGGAACAGTCAGTGAGTGGAGGCTAAATGGGGCCTTTGGTGACTGTGACACCAATGAGCCCCATATCAGAAGACTGACTGAATGCTTGCTCTGAGGAATAGCACATTCTGTTCCTCACCCAAATCACAGTAGACAGGCTAGGGGTCACTCTGCCCTGAAAAGCATGTCCTGCTCTCTCCAAGTAGGCGGAAGCCACATAGAGGTTGAAATGAAAGGAATGGAAAAACATATAAAAAGGAAATTGCTAACCACAATAAAGCAAATTTGGCAATACTATTATCAGACAAAAGGAAATTCAAGGCAGTTATTATTAAGAAGGCCAAAAAAAGATGTTTCAGAGTGATAGAAGGTTATGTCAATCAAACACACCTCCATGACTCTGACAACATAGCTTCTAAATATAGAGAGCAAAAGCAAATAGAAAATATAAGGATAAATGGATAGCTCCATAATCATAATGAAATTTAACATACATGTTTTAAAAATCAATAAATCAAGCACACTAAAGATAAAGACGGATATGTGGGATTTGAATATACAATGGATAAATTTGAAGTACATGGGTAGCCAACAAACAGCATCCATTTTTTTTCAAAAGCACATTAAATATTCAGAAAACAATTGATCATATATTATAAAATGTTAATGAATTTGAAAAAAAGAAATCACATAGGCAACATTCACTGCTCACAATTAATTAAAATTAGAAATAGAGAAGAAAGAAACAGCAAAAACAAAACACAGTCAACTATAACTCTTCGAAATTAAAAGAAAAACACTTCTTTGTAACACTTGGGTTAAAGAGGAAATAAAAAACAATTTAGAAAGTACATCATGTTAAAACTAATGATATGGCCAAGATAGTACTTGGAGAAATATTTATTATCATAAGTATATTTATTAGGGAAAGGAAGACAAAAATAAGTGAACTAATCTTTGAAATCAAGACACTGGAATGCATCCAAGAAAAATAAACTAAAAGAATGTGGAGTGATGGAATATATAAAGATAGAAGTAAAAATTAATAATGAGGAAATTAAAAAATAAGTAACAGTGGAATTGCTCTGTAAAACCAAAAGCTGTTTTTTTTTTTTTTTTTTTTTTTTTCCACAAACGCCTTTGCATACTGGTTTTGTATTCCAGGACTTTCCCTTTGTATCCATACTTCCTCCTTCCACCCCTGCCCCATCGACCTCAGTTACTAACGCTGAACCCCAGTGGACATGCTTTACATCTTTGCTCAGAAGACCTGCCTCCTGTACTTAACATATTTCATATACTTGTGGCATTTATTGGTTTAGTCTATTAAAGTCTACACATGCCATATTAAGAAATCTGAATACAGCCTGTGGAACTGTACACACTAGGGATTGTGTACAAATCTCAGCAATCTGGACATTTTCTGAACCTACTCTCAAAAATCAGGTACTTACAAACACAGAAGAATTCCATGGACGAATGTTAATGAATTAAAAAAAAAAGAAATCACATAGGCAGCATTCACTGCTCATGATTTTTTTTGGTGGATGGGATGAAGTCTCACTCTGTCTCCCAGGCTGGAGTACAGTGGTGCAATCTCCTCTCACTAGAACCTCCGCCTCCTGGGTTCAAGCAGTTCTCCTGCCGCAGCCTCCCAAGTAGCTGGGATTTATAGGCGCATGCCACCATGCCTGGCTAATTTTTTGTATTTTTAGTAGAGACAGAGTTTCACAGTGTTAGCCAGGATGGTCTAGATCACCTGACCTTGTGATCTGCCCACCTCAGCCTCCCAAGGTTCCCCATTTCTTTTGTGAGGGAGGCCCAAGAGAGGAATGTGCATTGCTTCAGTCTGTGAAGCCCTGCCCATTGTGGCCGTATGTGCTGAGGTGATGTGGGCATCACTGCTTTTATTTTTTTCCTAGGTACGTTGCGTCTCACCTCCACTTCTTGCCTATAAAACAATAGGCCCTAGGAACATTTGTGGAGGTCACTGTTGCATATGTGGTCACATTCCCAGCCCTTTTTAGTTACCTGTGAAGCACCTAGCACTTCCCACTTTGATCCCACTGATGTAGGATGGAAACTTAAATTTTTTTTTTTTTTTTGAGAGGGAGTTTTGTTCTGTCACCAGGCTAGAATGCAGTGCACTCAGCTCACTGTAACCTCCCCCTCCTGGGTTCAAGAGATTCTCCTGTCTCAGCCTCCTGAGTAGCTGAGACTACAGGCGAGCACCCCCATGCCCAGCCAATTTTTGTATTTTTAGTAGAGACGGGGTTTCACCATGTTGGCCAGGATGGTCTTGATCTCTTGACTTCATGATCTGCCCGCCTCAGCCTCCCAAAGTGCTGGGATCACAGGCATGAGCTACCGCACCCGGCTGGAACCTTAAATTCTAATCACTTCCTCCCCCATCTGAATTAATAGTCTCATGACCTTATATATCCAAGGTGCTGATAACTAATTAGCCAAAATGACTTGAATGTAGAATTCCTGGGTCTTAAAGTAGTCTGAGAAATCATCAAATTCACTGTCCTCAACTACTTTAAATCTTTATGCTAAATTTAAACAGGGACCTTTCTTACCTCCATCTCTGGAATAGTCCTACTAGCCAGGTGGCTTTTGTATAATTTCACTTTTTGTAGTGTTTGTGAATAAAATGATGATGATGTTGGAATGCCCTGACCCTGATTCCGACGTGCTATTCTCAGGAGGTCTGTTTTCCTGGGGGGAAATCACTGATACACAGTGCAGTATTAGGGATTGCATTTTGGTATGTAATAGAAGCACAAATGCAGTGGCTTAACCAAATAAGGCCTCACTAAAAGGCTACGTAGTAGGTAGTCTGAAGGCAGAGGAGTTGGGGGAACAACTAACCTTCCCCTTCTGACTACAGCCTGTTACTCAGAGCTACCAAAAAGGACATAATAGTTGTGCATGCAAAATGGTGTAGGCCAACTTACAATGCCTTTGATAAATATTTGTTTAACGAATACACGTTTTCAATCTTTGGAAATCGGCATTATGGTTAGAGATGATCTCTCAGACCTCAGTAGGCCACTATACTGCTGATACTCCGGGAACATTTTACCATGTGGTTGGGTGTGATTTGGATACCAGACTCTCATCCTGAGTAGCTTGATGTAACAGGGAATTGCTTAGAGCAGGTGTTTTACCTTAGATTCCTCTGCAAAGCAACTCTGAGACAAGGATTTGGGTGTCATTAGTTTATCTGGGAGGTGATCCCAAGAGGATAGGGAATGGGAACAGATAAAGAAGGGAGAAAAGCAAACGAAAGGAACATTAGTGGTTCATTGCTACTTAGGCAGTTAGACTTGTTGCAGGCCTTCTGAGAGACTGGGTGGAACACACCAAGGATTGAGTTTTTCCACCAAGGAATAAGAATGCCAAGGTATTTATTCACCAACCTTCATGCCTCACTGGTTGTGAAAGCCAAGTGTGCTCCTGAGTCCAGAGTAAAACCTTACACAGAGAGAAATGCAGGGGCTTGAGGAAGGAAGGCTTGGGCCTGTCTGGGAACTGTCTACTGAAGCTCCAAATGACCTTCAAATGGGCTGAAGGAATTTGGGCAGGGCTTGACC
This sequence comes from Cebus imitator, assembly GCF_001604975.1. Lineage (NCBI taxonomy): Eukaryota > Metazoa > Chordata > Mammalia > Primates > Cebidae > Cebus > Cebus imitator. Next base: position 17,139 of record NW_016107520.1, on the reverse strand, counting down.
CACAGCGAGAAAGACTGGCCTGCTTGCAGTAGCAGAGCCTGCCCAAGATCACAGCAAGCCCAAGGGCTCCCTCCTGCCGGGCTGTACTGGAGGGAATGAGGAGGAGGTTAGCACCCCGGTCCACCCTGCTTCATGGTAACCAGCCTGTATTGAGAGGGGTGGGAACTGGACCCCAAGGTCAGGGAGACTGACAGGAAATAGTAGTGAACCTCTTGGCTGGCTCACTCCCTTTTCTTTCTGACTATGCTCCCGGTGGAATTGGGGGAGAATGTCTGCCTGTTGGATCCTTACCACTACTACTTGTGCTTTGTGGGAAAGAGCAATTCAAGTGTGGTCTCAGAGATCTCCCCAGACTCTTACATGTTCTTTGCAGCAGGGATGCTGTGGCTCCACCAAATCCCAAGTGCTGCCGCTGTAACTCCTTCCTCACACCTTATGTCAGCCACAGTGAAGAGCGTCAAACTGTGTGGACAGCAGCAATGCAGTCCACGTGTTCAGGCTTTCCTCTCTTCAAGGAATAGCTGCTAGCTGTTTATCTTAGCTGCAATGGTCCCAGGCTATGGAAGGGCAAGATGCCATCTTTAAAAAATGCGAAATAGAAGAAATACCTTGTGAACCCAAAAAGCTTTAGCAGTTGGCTGAGGTCAAATTATTTAAATGAATATCAGCTTCTCCATCATGAGGAAGAACTGAAAATTAAATCAGCCTAATAATAACCATTTGTTTCTCCCTCTGCACACACTGGTTGGCAAAACTTCCGTCTGCTTCCAACCAGGACATTTTATTCATTTCTGGTTGCATTCTTGTCATCCGAGTTCAATATGGAGATTTTTGTCCCGGAGCGAATTAGTTTCAGCTGATATTTACTCAGGATCAAACTTTTTGGAGATAAATACAAGTCAAATAGCCAGTTGCTGCAATGCAGTCTATTTTTTTTTCTGTGTAACTTTGTGCCGTCTTTACTCGCATCCCTTTTTACATTTTTCTGCAGAGGATGATAAAGAAAAGAAAACTCAAATCTTATAAAATCTATCAGCATAAAAGGACAAAAGCTTTACAAGAAAAATAAGAGAAAAAAAATCATTTGCCAAACCTCAGAGTAGGTTCTGAGGGAGGATGAACAGCTTTATTTCTATGGTAGGAATATATTTCCTGGATGAAAAAAACAAAATCCTTCCTTGGCATCATGGGTACTGTTTGGAGCCTACAGCTTGAAGTTTTTGCACTGGGGACCAAAAAAGTTGTCAGTGTTAATAAAAAGACGTTTTCCTGAGGATGAGTTTGATGCACTATGCACAAACATGTGCTAGTCCTCGTGTTTGGTTAGAAAGAGACTATAATATGGAACGCATTATACAGAAGAGCCAAAAATAACATCTGTCTCACAAATAAGGGGAACGATCTCATTTCATATCTCTTCTTATTTGACAGCCTCTTTTTTTCTTCACTGTAAAATTACAGTTTTGTATAGTTTACAGAAATAACATTTAAACATTGCATGTGATTTTAGACTCAAATGGGATCTACTTAATACAACACACAAGCAATTAGAGAACTTCGTTGTAATCACTTCTGAAACCCCAGAAGGTTCACATCTACTGGCTGAGACACTGCATTCCCAGCCTCCCCCATTTCGGAAGCTTAGTAAGGATGTCACTGCTGCCCACATTGTGTATACAGATCATCTTTACCTAGCAGTGCAGATGTTTTTGAATTTTTTGCTGCTACTGGTTGGGTGGATTTCTCATTTCTCAAATAAAAATTATATTCACCAGGGATTCAAGTTGGTGGGCACAGAGGTTAAGCACATTTGGCAGCTCATCCTGCAGATCTTTTTAGAGAAGAAAGAATGATTAGAAAGAAATTCCAATTTTCTGTTTCTAATTTTAGGTAACAGAGGGGTTACCCATTTCAACTGTAATCTAAGCCCACCTACTTACATTTTTTTTTTTTACACTTCCAAGTATATGAACTCTTCTTCAGGTCCAAATATGTAGGTGTGAAGGGAGTTATTTTGGCAAAGGTCTCATGACAGCCTGGGTATTTTCGTTAGAATTTGTCTTGCTCTTGGATCTTATTCTGTGCTTCAGCTGTTTTGATCAACTGGGCCATATTTCAGAAGGAGCTGGTTCTCCCTAGTATTATGACTGCTTGATGAACTACCAGTCTTCAGTTATTATCATCGTTGTTTGACTAGAGATTAGTCTGATTTCAGTGTCCATATCCATTGGTTGAATTATCTCTTGAATGCCAAGAAAGAGTCTATTTGAGTAAGTAACAAATCTATTGCTTAAGTAATTTTGATGGTCTGTAACGGACAATTTTGAGTTTAGAGATGGCAGTGGTCTGGTGGTGTTAATGATGGTGGTGCTGAAGATGGTGGAGGTAGAGGTGTTGATGATGGTGTGGATATAGTTGTTGATGAGAGTGGTAGTCATGGGGATGGTAGTGATGATAGTAGAAAGGATGGGAGTAGAAAAGGTGGTGATGGGTGGTGAGACTACTTTTCCAGGCTCAGCCTTTGGAGGGAGTTACATGCAAGAGGCACTGAAGGCCTACTATTAATGATGATGGTTACATTCTTACTATTTAAAGTGTTTCCCACAGGCCAGTGGCATTGGCCACCACTCAAGATTTGGTTAGAAATGTAAAAGCTCAGGCTCCATCTCTGACCAACTGAATAAGAACATGTATTTTAACAATATTATCAGTTGATGTGTATGCACATTAAAGTTACGAGGGCACTGGTCTAAAGGAGAAATAGCCACAAACTTACCTGTCACCTTTGTCACCCCATATTCCTCTCACGAGGGAATCTCAGCCCTTACCTGTGTATAAGATAAGAGAGGTCAGTTTTTAGTTGACCAGCAATGGTTACTTGGCCTAAACTCCGGGTCTAGAGTCAAGTTTAAGTATGGATCCAAAAAAAAGCTGTTCATGACCTGAAATTTAAGATTTTCCAACTAAAATAAATATAACTTCTCTAACGATGGCCATAATGCCTGAAGTTCTCATTGGATTCACATTTTAGAAGAAGCATAGTTTTTTTTAACAGGAATAAGACATTTAGATGTCACATTGAGGCACTGATTGTTATATGATTAATGAATTATCATATAGTAAATCTTGGGACTGCGATTTATGGGCTCCTTAGGGAAGTCTGAAGAGGGCCTGCCAATCTTACCTGACATACAGTGGCAACCTATGGTACTATGTGTGCGTGTGTGTGCGCGCACACACACACACACACACACACACACACGTGCATGCACGTCCACCCAGAATAAGCACGTTAGCAGAAATTTTGGGGTAGCTAGTGGCTTGTGTATAAATTGTGTGAGGGTAGACAAAGTTGATTTTCACACATATATTATGATTATGTGTTGCTCTATCAAACTACAATAAGACTTTGTGACTTAACAACAATCACTTATTTTTACTCATAAGTCTATTGTTTGGGCTGAGCTTGGTGAAGAAAGCTTGTCTCTGCTCATCACATAGTGTCAGCTAGGTTGGCCCTACTGAGACTGGAGAATATGCTTCCAAAATTGCTCTCTCACATGGCTGGCAGGTTGGTGCTCAGCTGGGGCTGTTCACCATCCTTGGTTCCTCTCCAAATGGGACCTTTGGCTTGGGTTTCCTCAGAGCATGGTGGGTGAGTTCCCAAAGCAGATGTTCTAAGAGGCCTGGGTAGAATGGTAAAGCTTCTGACGATCTAGCTTCTGAAGTCCCAGTGGTCACTTCTTTGAGATTAACATTCTTTTGGGTAGCTGTCCTTTTGTACATATGTCCCAGTGGTCGGCATATTTTTTGGGCAGCACTAGTGTGTCAATAGCTAAGGAATCTTCCCATAGCTATATGAGAATTTTTAATCTGGACTTCACCTGCTTGCCCAGGTACTGTAAAATAAGGAAAAAAACTGCACAAATAGTGAATAAGTAGGCTAAGCTGTGGAGTGCTGTAAAAATGACACTGGACTGCGTGGAACAGGTTAATCAGGAGGTCAAGAGGAGAAAAAGGTCAATATGGTCTCTGGCTCAGGTTGAACTTGCAAAGATCAGGACCCTGATAGATCAAACTACAGGTGCTATCACAAGAAAACTGCATATGAAAATAGTGAGCAAGATTAGAGGTTAAGTCGCAGTTCCTCATGTCTGGGAATATTCCCCAAATAACACTTTCATTAGGGCCCTCCCCAACATGAAAGTCTATGATGGTTCCTATTCCCATGCCCGGCTTTCATAATAGACCTCATAATAACTGTCCTACCGTATTTCCCCAATTTTTTTTTTTTAACATTTTTGGCCAAAGCCAACTCCATTTTTTTCAGTATCTTGATTTATCAAAACTCCACCATCCTTCCGTGTCTTGTTTGGCTATGCTGTTCCCCCAATAACAATAACAACAAAAACGCTCTTTGACTTTCAGATCAAATCACATTCCCTCAAGGTTTAGCTTCCATTTTCCTCCTTCCACAAAGCCTTTCTGGCCACTCTGGCCATTAAGGAGCAATTTGTTCTCTGAACTCTGATAGTCCTATAATCAGTGCAGAGAACACTGCCAACCTTCTTCAACTTTCCATTTCCCTGACTTGGGGAAGGGTTCTCTTTTTCTCTACCTTCTCTTCTCAGTATTGAATTTTCTTCTTGGCCTTTTCTCTGTTAGACCTAATCCAAACATCAGAATGAGAAATACTATTCACAGGCAGATATTCAATGATGTAAAAGGTGTATAGAATTTTGTTTCTCAGGGATGTTTTCCCCATAACTAGTGACTATATCCTTGTTTAATCTAAGTCAAACCAACATGTATTTATTGAGTATCTATTATGTGCAATGCAATGAGGAGGGCTATAGATATATGAATCAGCAGTAGACATGACTTGTCCCCAAGGAACTTATATTTTAGCTGAATAGAAGCAGCTAAGATTTGAACCTAATATTTGAATGCCTTGTGTTCAAAATCAACAGTTTAGTTTTAAACTTGTAAACTTTTGTTGCTCTATGGATTTTTTCTTCTTTTTTTGTTTTTTTAAATAATATCTTTATTTAGCTTTGGTATTAAGGTTAGGCTGGTCTCATAAAATGAGTTGAGCAGCATTCCCTTCCCTTCTATTTTCTAAACAAATAGAGGGGAGTAACAAAATAAAAATTTAAAACTAAACTGTTTATTTTTAACACAAGGCGTTTCATGAAGGAAGATAGACTCACCACCAGCAAAAAATGTAAGGGACAGTTGGAAGGTGATTCTGCCACCAGCCTGGACTCTCCAAGATTCTTAGTTCTGCTTGTATAGTGGGAGTGGCTGCAAGATCTCAGGAAGCTGTGACTGAGAGATGTTTAGGGTAGAAGAGGCAGTGGTGGTGGAAGGGGAAGACTGATAAAATTTCTGACTTTTTACGCTCGCGATGCAATCAGGTGACTGAAGAAATTATAAAGGAGATGAGAGGACATGGCAGATGTCACTGTATTTCATTTTATTTAAATAGCCAGGTTTCTTTAGCATGATAATATACTTTCTCTTGATACAGTGCTGCTGGTGTTTGAAGGAAACAATTCTGATTTTCAGATGATGATGGTCTGGATTGAGCCATGCTCAGAAACTACTAGCAGGTATTTCTTCCCTTCTATTCAGTAGAGGGCAACAGAATATATGGTGACAGGTGAGGAACTGAGGCAAGAAAAATAGTAGCACAGAGAATGGAAATAAGGGAAAACAGATTTACAGAAAATAGAAGAGAATTAATAAGCAGGGAGGCATGTGGCATACATTTAAATGAGACAGTTTCCTAGCTTTTAAGACAAATTCTATCAACTTTTTATGTATACAAGGAGACCACACAGTGTTTGTTATAAAATTCAACTAGAATGTATTTCTGGAGATCCCCACTTTCTCCTGTTCCCACCCTCTCAAAGAAACAAAAAGGAAGCCAAATTTGGGGGCTGGTAGGCAACATGACTACAGAAGAATACCACTAACTGATCGTGGACCTGGAACTGTGACATTTAATTCTAGGCCAGGCTGGCTGCCAAGTCCCACAGAAAGCAAATACATGCCCAATGTTTTAGCCACAAGTTAACACTGAAACAGCCCATTGGTGATTTGTAAATCAGTATTTCTACTGGTACAGTTACAATCTCATCTGGAGCTAGGTCAAAGCAATTTTAAGGGGGCTTGAGTCAGTAGTTAACTGCTAATTCATTCATTCATTCATTCATTCATTCATTCATTTCTCCAGTCAGTCTTTTCTTTGTGCTAGAGCTGCACTCTGTATGTATTTTTCTTACAGTATTCATCATGTTATATATATTGTTAGCTTCACCAGATCCCGTTTCTTTTCTTCTTGAGGGTGCATAGCTAAACTAACTTTCCCTACCTCTTTTGCTGGAGTTCTGTCAAAAGTAATATGATGGATGTAATGTAACCAACTTACAGCCTGGCCCATAAGAAAACCTCTCACATAAAATTATATGCGCTTTTCTTCCAGCTGGCTGGAATAGATATGATGCCTGATGAAATTTTTTTATTTTCTTTTTTATAATATCTTTAGTTTTGGTATTAAGTTTAGGTTGGTCTCATGAAATGATTTGGGAAGTATTCCTTTCCCCTCTATTTTCTGAAAGAGTCCGTGTAAGACTGGAATTATTTATTCCATAAATATTTGATAGAATTCACCAGTGAAACCCTCTTGGCCTGGAGTTTTGTTTGTGAGAAGGTTTTAAATAATAGATTTAATTTACTTAATAGCTACAAGGCTATTCAAAATTTTCACTTCATTTTTGTGTTTTTTGATGTTTGTAGAATCTGTGGTAATAAACCTTCTGCCATTCCTGATAGTGGTTGTATTCTTAATGTAATTTTGGAAATCAAGTGCAGAAGATGTTGAAGCCACAAGACAGAATGAACCTATGTCCTTGGATCAGCTTTTGGCAGAGACCTAGCAACTGATCAGAAACACCTGCATCATTTTGTTATATACACTAGAAATCAACATTAATTACATTAAGTTACTGAGATCCAGTGGGGGTTGGTTTGTTATAGCAGCCAGTATAACCTGACTTATTGCAGATTGCTTTATGTGTTTATAGTCCCCACTAGCGAGGGCTCTTGGAGGACAGGGGCCTGATTATCCTGCTCTTGATTTTTATTTCAGTGCTTAGCACAATACTTGGTGAATATTAGGTTCCCAATAAATGTTACTTGAATATAAATTAATGACTAAAATGTTTCCTATATATTTGGAGTTAGAAGTTTTATTTTCCTGGAATAGATGACAACTCCAACAGGAAGCTCTGAACACTCAGTATTGGATTACTTAATCTTTTTCTTCCTCTACTCCCTTCCCCTGCTTTCTTCCTCCTTCTCACTACTTTGTTTTTCCTTTATTCAGAACTACATCTGTGCATTATTGTCAGAGACCTTTTAGTAAGGTAAAATTTCTTCAATTCAGGGAGCATTGCTGAGTCATTTTACACAACCAGTTTACATCAGCAGTATACTTGTTGGTGATGGGAATTGCACTGATAACAGAGGCTTAGAAATCGCTATAAAGCAACGTGTTGATGATGCACTCACTTCAAAACTTCCTATGTTTTACTTAGTCAACAGACTTCATATTAGTTTAGTACCCTCTGCATATCCACTTCAAATGAACTTGGAATATAAATTTCTGAGTCTGAATTGGGCACAAGGAGATGTTTCTTTGGAGATTGTGGATGGCCTGAGTGGGAAGATCACTGAAAGTTCCCCATTTAAAAGTGGTATGTCAATGGCAAGTCGGCTTTGCAAGGCTGCAATGTTAAGTCAATTTAACCTCCTTGCCAAAGAAGCTAAAAAAGAATTACTTGAAGCTGGTACATATCATGCAGCTAAGTGTATGTCTTCCTCCTATCAAGAAGCTAAATCTAAGCTGAAATCCTACTTACAACAACATGGCTATGGATCCTGGATTGTGAAATCTCCCTGCATAGAGCAATTTAATATGTGAATTAGGCAATCCATTGTCACATTAAAAGTCTTACATTGTTTGGTGGGAACAAAAAAAAAAAAAAAAGGAATTCCTGAAAAGGAATTCAGGATAATAGACTTGAGCTGGACTTAGGTTTGCTTTTGCTTTCTTATGAAAACATGCAGACAAAAATGTCAATCAACCAAACTATAACCATGACACTCTGAACGCTATGCAAATGCTACATAAAAATGGACCCCAGGGAGAGACATTGAAATTATTTGAAAGAACAAACTTTTAAAGGACTCTTCCAGTTACATCAGTTTAATCCTGTTGCAAATAAATAATAGACTAATTATAAACTATACTTAAAGTAGGTATCAGGTCCATATTTTGATACGCTTTAGCATATATTCCTATAAAGTAATTTCTTCAATAATATTTTTTAAATTCAGACATTCAGTGAATTGGATCAGTCCTCTTAAACAGCAAGATAACATTGGTGAGGGGCTCCCTGCACTAAGTGGGATGTTAACAAAAGTGGTGCAAATCATGCACTCTGGACTCAGTCTCTTGCCACCATTGCTTCTTTGCCATAACCTAAAAAACATGACCAGCCTAGCTGCTAAAAGACTGTGAAAGACCCATAGAAAAGATTCAGGTTCTTTGAGCCATCTAAGAAGAGTCAGCCTCCACCCACCCTGCCAGTTAATCTCCCAGGCATACAAGTGAGCCAAGCCATGATGCAGCTGAGCATGGCCCATATCAGTAGAACTACCAAGATGACCCACAGAATAATAAGAAATAGTAAATTGTTGTTGTGTTAAGCCATTATGCTTTGGGATGTTTTGTTACATAGCAATATCTAACTGATACAACCTCAATTGCGACAATAACTTTCACTACTTGTGATTCCCCATCTGAGTGCACATTGAGGCTTTTCAGTATAGTGGTTTAGGTTCTAGGCTCTGGAACCAAATTACCTAAGGTTCAAATCCCAGTTTTGAACTCACCTAACTTAATAGTGCCTGGCAACTAGGGAGCACTGTAAGCATGTTAAATGAAATGCTATGTTGCCAGCTCTGTGGAAAGTGTATGCACAAGTGATCTCTCTCTAGCCCTTTAATAACTCAGTGAAGTAGATCATATGATCCCTATTTAGTAGATGTGAATACCAAGGCTTGGAGAAGCTAAGTAACTTGCATAACATTATAGTTAGTAGGTGACAGAGCCAAATTTATGAACCCAGAGCTGACCATGTTTATAATCACTCTACTACACGGCCATAGCATCTTTGCCATTTTGGCCTTCATTTGGAGATTTGGCCTCAACTTGAGCTTTTGACTCAAGTAAAATTCAGATATATAAATAAATATTAGCAGGGCAGGAGAGGATGTAATAGAGAAAAAAATGTGTGTTGCATCAAGTTCTGGGTATCTCCTGTTGCCTGCTAAAGGTACTTTGACGTTAAAATCCTGTGTATATGCATCAGTTTCATCATGAGAAATGAAGATAAAGGGAAACTGTAATGGCTAAGTCTTATTTATTTAATACAATAAACATGTTATTAAACCAGACTTATTATTGGGTATGAGGATAACGTTGGGGAATAAACCTAACTGAACTTACAGCATTTGTTATGGATTTATTTTTCAAAGAAATGCAGTTTTATTAGGTAAAGAATATTTCCATGGCAAAAATTTTTGTTTATAAATCCCACTGAGCAAATATAAGATAATAACTTATATTTAGCCTTTACCTCTTCCCTATCCCCTGATAAAGTTTATGGATTTATAATTGCTTAAACACAGCTTCTAGTTTTTTGTTAAGTTCCTTCGAAAGATAATAATGATAGAATAAATCCTAAATTCTGAAATCTAGGATCTGTTTTACTGAGATTTTACAATTCCTTATTTATCCGGATTTTCCCATTTGACTTTTGATCATTGTCACCAACAAGCAACAAAATGAAAATGTCAAACTTGTTAACAAGCCATTAACAAGCCCCAAAACCCACTGGAGTCAACTCTTTGGGAGCAGACTTTGGAAAAAGTGGCCTGCATAACACATAGCCTGGATAATATGCCTCTGCACTTTGGATTCTGTTCTGAAGGTACTTTTCAAAGTATTCAGTTTCTGTTTTATTTTACTCTACCCAGTAAAGAAGAACCAAACTGCCATTTAACAGTTCATGCCTGGAGCCAATCTTAAATGACCCAGGTTTTTCTGTCTTTTATTATGTGCATCAGAATCATATTGTGTCTCCACCAAACGTCTGAGAGCTGTAATCCACCGCAGGAGCACAAGACCAGTAACTTCATGTGTACAGAGACAAACGTCTCTGCTAAGATTGACAGACAGCCTTCTATGTTGGGAGCTTCCTTGCTGAGAATCAGCTGTTGTTGCATGCACCCAAAGCCCCATCCCAAGGCCAGTGGCCAAGTCCAGACTCACGGACAGATAATTATTATCATAGTAAAGCAACTTCAAAGATAGAGTGGAAATCTGTGGCTGTGAGATCATGGTAGATCTGAGTGCAACTTTTTGCAGCATTTCATTAGTTTCCCCTGGAATAGTCCAGGAAGTGGCAGGCATGAGGCTTTTTGGCTCACAGATTTGCTATGCTTCTGGCTGAAAAAAATATATTGAAATCTTAAGAAATACGTTTATTGTGCCCATATCTTAAGAAGCTTTTGCTTGATCTTGGCAGGGTGAGCCGCTGTTTGAACAATTGAAAACATTTTTTTTTAACTGTTTCCAGAAATCATTTGCAAACACCCTGAAGTAAGGTTACATACTTACAATTCAGCTCTAAGCCTCAATTAAGGCTGTTGTTGTATAGTGTTTGCTGCCTCTAACAGCCTGACACCATAATAATATTATACAGTATCCCGAGATAATGAGAAGAATGCCTAACATCTGCTTATACTCAAAGAACAAAGCAGAAATGGAAGATGCATCCGGCAGCACTTGCAAAGCACTGCCTTTACTTGCTGGAGACATAGCGTGGATTTTCCCATGGATTATTTTTCTGCCATCCAGGGACAATGGCATAATGTTTGGGAAAAGCTTAACACAGGCCACTTGGGCTGGGGGCTCAGCGAGACTGGCGTCATGAAGGGAGCCATTTCTGAGTTCCTTCAGAATAGTTCAAGATTGTATTTTTAAGTTAATTTATTAAAATAAGAGGAGTTGGTTTCAAGAAAGTGGAGGATACTCACTTGGATCTTTGTTCCAGGCTGCCCTAATCTCTAATGCTGTCCTCTGCAATCAAGTGATGGGGAATGATGGTGTTACTCCCTTCTGATACCTTTAGCAGCAGACTCACTTGGAAAGAAGTTTAAGGTGGACTTGCCTTATGCCATGCACTGCTCTCCTGGGGTCATACATTTTAGGAATAAGGATCATAATTCTCAGTATTCCTTAAGTAGGAACTTGAGACATGGTGAAGAGAAATCACTTGCAAATAGAAACACAGAAAGCAGGTAGGAGAAGGAACAGCAGAAATGGAACTCAATGTGTATGCTTCCTGGCTTGTTATGCAATTCTGTGCTGCTGTCTGACAACATTGTAGGAAAAAAAAAAGCATGATTGGCTTATCCAACTGAGAAAGAGGGAGCAGTAATTGACTTTAGTGGACATTTATTGGTTGACTTTCCAGTACTTTCTAGTTTTATCCTTTCTCTTTCCTAACAGAACTCTGAATTTCCTTCCTTGCAACTTATTAGGTCTTGTCCTCATCTGGATACTTCTGGAAGCAAATCTGACACATGGATTCAAGCAAAAGTAGTTTATGGGGAGAAATACTTGTGGGGATTGGGGAAGTGAGACAGGGAGAGGAGAAAGTCAATGAAGAGTGTGTACTATGGTCTGAATATTTGTGTTATTTCTAAAGTTCCTATGTCAAAATCCTAACTCCCAAGGGGTTGGCTTTAGGAGGTAGGACTTTGGGAGGTGATTAGATCATGAGGGTGGGGTCCTTATAAATGGGGTTAGTGCCCTTATAATAGAGGCCCCAGAGAGCTCTCTTGCTCATTCCACCATGTAAGGACAAAGCAAGAGGACTGCTATGAGGAAGCAGGTCCTCGTCAGACACTGACTCTGCTGGTGCCTTGGTCTTCCCAGACTCTAGAACTTTGAGAAATAAATTTCTATTGTTTAGAATCCACCCAGTCTTTGATATTTTGGTCTAGCAGCCTGAATGGACTTAGTGTGTTAACCAACCTCTGTGAACAACTGGAACTCAAAACCCCTGGGGAAACTCTGGAATATTCTGTAGAACACACCTCAGGGTTATCTTAGCTGAAGAGTGAGACTGTTGGGATATTTATCTGCCTGTTAATCATTAGTTGAGGGCTGCCTCAGAGGGCGTTGACTCTGGAAGTTCTAGCATGCCCTGTGCATGGCCCAGACATGTTCCTGGGGTCAAAAGGAAAAAAAAAAAACCCTCAAGCCCTCAAGTGGTTTGCAGTAAGCAGCCTTGGGTGGGCAGATTGAGTGCGGCGAGGATGTGTGTGGGCACCACCAGTCACTGTGCAGTACTTGGCTTCTCCCCATCTCAAGGGGCCGACCTTCATTGGCTTAAAGCAATAGGCTCAGTTTATCCCCTTAAACGCTGCCATTGATTTTTTATTTGGGCATGTGACTCAAATCAGTCCGTATCAGGAAGGATACTCAAATCCCAGACTTTAAGTGGTCTTGCAAAAGTCATCTCTGTCTTCCCTGTTAGGTATGAAGAAGCACGGAGCCTTGGAAATCACTAGTAGCCATCTTGGAAGCACATGAGAAGAACCACCTGAGCCTGCTGACTTGTAGCCGAAACTGGAGATACAGAAATGGTCCCAGTCATAGAATTTGAGCTTTGCTTCCCAGGGTTGCTGTAACACAGTACCCAAAACTAGGTGGCTTAAAACAATAGGCATTTATAGTCTCATAGTTATGGAAGCGGGGGGTCGTCAGGACCATGCTCTCTCTGATGGCCTAGGAGAGACCATCCTGCCTCTTCCAGCTTCTGGTACTTGCTGGTGATCCTTAGGGTTTCTTGGCTTGTAGATGTGTCATTCTAATCACATGTCTATCTTCTGCAAGCATGTCTTCATGTTGTCTTCCCTCTGTGCCCCTCTGTCTCTGTGTCTATGTTTTCACTTTATATAAGGACACCAATCAGATTGGATTAAGGTCCACCCTAATGACTTCATTTTAACTTGATTGCCTCTATAGAGACCTTGCTTCCAGAAAATGTCACATTGTGAAGTGCTAAAACTTAGGACTTCAACAAATTTTAGGGACAAAATCCAACCCATGACAGAAATCAAAACTATTTAACCATGATAGGAAAGCGAATCTTTTTTTGGTTTAAAGCATTTGGATTGTGACTTTCCATTTCCTGTAGTGAGATCAAACATACCAATTCCTTGACCTTTGGTTATGAATGAAGCAAGCAAGCCAGCAAACAAAAAAAACCCAAAGCAAGTGAAGCACTTTTTTTGCTGAGAGCTCCTGTGGCTGGTATCAGAATGTGGGAGCAAGCACCAGAGTCAGCATGTGTATTGCTAAGGTATTCAGTAAAGGTTTTAAAAAGGACCTTCTTTCATTCATTGACTCAACAGGTATTTCCCGAAATCCTCTCCTCCCCATGTGTCAGGTACTGTTCCAGGCAGTGGGAGTATAACACCAAACAAAAGACATACTGCCCTTCCCTCAGGAAACTTACTTTCTAGTAGGGAAGACAGATAATAGAATAGAGAAATCGGTGAAATGTAGAGAATATTAGATAATGTGACAGGAATAGGAAATGTCAGGGAGACTTGGAATTTTAAATAGATAGTATGGGCAAAGTAGGCCTCACTGGGAAGATGAAATTGCTTTCAAATGTCATCCCAAAGGAAGTGATGTATTTATTCACGTAGGTGAGTCCTAATGAGATTATGGTATCCATTCTGGGTCTAACTGCATAAAATGGATGAAAAGCAAGAAAAGCGTATAGAGGAGAGGCTCTCTATCTCCTCCATGGGCTTATAAGTAGCAGCTTTTATGTTTGGAAATAAAGTTGGTTTATTTTTACCTGGTCCATCTGGGCCACCTAGAAAACTCTACAAATCACTGAATCTACAGAAAACCAGTCGTGGCAAAGGTTCAGTCCAATTCATAGCCAATGACAGACTAAGTGTAGTTTCAAAAGCTGAGACAATCCTTGCCAACTGTTATGAGTATTCTCTCTGGTTTCAGGGTTTCAGTACTACGAAAATGGATAAGAACCAAATCTGTAATGGCCCCTGAGGTTAATTATTTTTAACAGCAAAATGTTGACTTTCTAAAACACCCAAATATATAACATGTGACTTGTATGAAGTGTGTGAAGGCCCAAGACTGATCCCATAAGTACCTCATGAAAATAGTTATACTGCTTCTAGTTGTAGCCTTGCAAGTTCTTAGGGATGGACAACTAATACTGCACAATGTTTAGACCTAGTTGAATATGCTATAAAGACCCTTTGTGCTCCAAAATGATGTGGAGAAGGACAATTTGTACTATGTAGTTTGTACTATGTAGCACAAATTTTGTACAATTCCAAGTCAAAACAGCAGCCATTAGTTAAGTAAACAAACCATTTACTCCAGTGCAATTGATAAACATAGTTATATTTTACTACATTATTGCTGCTGGATAGTAGCTACATGAATAGTAAATGTAGGTTTCCTGCATACATTATGGTAGTAATGATAAATGCTTGGACACTTGAATAGGAAACTTAAAAATGCCCTTTCTGTAGGCAAAGTTAAGTTAGGGGAATTTGCAATTGATATAAGTTGTTAGCTAGGGTTTAAGTTCATACCTTAAAAAAAAAGTGAGAAGCAACCCCAAACTCAGAGGCATAAACACGAGAAAAAGGTGTGTGTGTGTTTTCTTTTTGAGACAGGTTCTCATTCTGTCACTAAGGCTGGAGTGCAGTGGTGCCATCTTGGCTCACTGCAACCTCAACTTCCTGGGCTAAAGCCATCCTTCCACCTCAGCCTCCTGAGTAGCTGGGACTACAGGCATGCACCATACACCCAGCAAATTTTTGTACTTTTCGTAGAGACAGGGTTTTGTCATGTTGGCCAGGCTCTTCTCCAACTCCTGGGCTCAAGTGATCCACCAGCCTTGGCCTCCCAAAGTGTTGGGATTATAGGCATGAGCCACTGTGCCTGGTGACAAAGGTGTTTCTGATGTAACAGTCTACAGACAGATGAGTAGTCCAGAGTGGAGAGGTGGCTCTGCTCTCTAGGGTTACTCAGGAACTGGCTTTCTTTTGTTTTGTGGTTCTGCCATGCCTTAGGTTGTCTTCATCTCCCTTGTTGAAGCTGGCTCACCACCATTTTGTTTGCTTTGCAGCCTTTAGGAAGGGGGAAACAGCAAGTGGAGAAGCTTCCTTTTTAATGACACGACCTGGAAGTTGCACGTATGTCTTTATGTCACATCTGGCTGGCCAGAGCCTAGCTGCAAGAGAAGCTGGAACCATCTCTAGTTGTGTGGCCATGTTGCCTACTCAAGTTCTGGGGCTTCTGCAGTTTCTCTCATGAGAAGGAATGAGATTGGTACTATAAGGGCTGATAAAATTTGGAAGTCATCATTTACTTAACAATCACCAGGTACTGAGGGCCTGCTGCTTTCCTCATGGTCTTATAGTCCAGTTGGAAAGATAGACAATTAAATAGAAATTAAAAATAAAGTGTGAAGATGTTGTACTGGGGAAACAGAGTACTGTAAGCACACTGGGCAGGAGAACCTAACCTAGTCTAGCGACAAAAGGATCTGCAAGGGCTTCCTGGGGGCACTAATGCAGGGCTGAGACTTCTGTGGAAGGTATTGTTTGGGTGAAAGGAAGAAATTGTTCAAAGGGCGGGGATCAGAGACACTGTGTTATCCAAGAAATCTTCTGAAGACAGAAGTCATTTTACATGGTTGCTGTAAGAAATCTTACCCCAAGGCAGAAGCAAAGGGAAAGCTATGTAGAATTTATCCAGAAAGGAAGAAGGATTACTGAGCTGGAAAGAAATTTTCTTGGCACCAGTCTTATAGCAAAATATAGAGTCATGATGAGCCCCAGATTCTGGTCATCTGCAGTGATTTGAAACATGGGCCTGGTTATCGTTTGGCTGCAGCACCAGTAAATCGATCAAGCTTTTCAACAAGAATTAGAATATTCCTATAATTCTCCATTAATCACGTCTTTTGGAAAGGTAGGAAGTGGTAGAGATCACATCTGTTCGGTTGTTTGGCAACAAAGTACTAGCTCTCCTAGTGTTTATCTGGTGTTCTTTTACTAAAAAAATGTTGTAAGTTTGAGTCATGATGAAATCTATTTTATATGGAGAGTTGCTCTTGAGAATGGATAGCAAAGTGTCCCAGAGAAAAAAACATGATCAGGAAAAAACTATTGTAAAATAATCATTGGGTGGGAGTAGAGGAACTTACTTGAATATTTCTTGCTAGTTCGGAACAAAACATTTAATCTTTTCCTACATTGAAACAGGATATCTCCCTTTTAATATAAATATTTTATTAAGTTTTGATTAAAGGATGGATTCTGAGCTACTGCATAATTTTAATGTGACCTTTTTTAAGATTATCCATGTACAAGTACTTATTGATTGCCTGCCATGGTTAAGTGCTGCTAGGTATTGCTGGGAGTGGCAGGCCATGGGTGTTGCTAGATGCTAGATGCTCTGATGTTGAAAAGGGTAAGCCCAGTTCAGACAAAATAGAGACAGTGCTGGAAATTGAAGCACATTATACTCCAGCTTTACTTCTGAAATGCTGTGTGTCTCTGGCTAGTTATTCATCCTTTCTCCTGTAAAATTCCTTCTGTATAATAAGAATGACCATAGTATTATCCTTTCCCTTTTCCTGCTTCATCTCTACCCTGTGGCCAAATTCCATCATTTCCAGTTCCATCATTGTGGCTAGGATATCATTCATATTTGACAAAACCAAGTATAAAACACCAAGAGTTTCCATTTTAAGACTGTTTTCAGAAGAGTGACTCAAAGTATTTAATGGAAGGAGAGGTAGCTTCTCTATTGGAGACCCTTCATGTTTTTCTTTGTTTTTTGGAGACAGAGCTTCACTCTGTTGCCCGGACTGGAGGGCAGTGGTGTGATCTCGGCTCACTGCAACCTTTGCCTCCCAGGTCCAAGTGATTCTCCTG
>NW_016107519.1:3864488-3871273 GCF_001604975.1 Cebus imitator | reverse complement strand
AGGCGGGTGTTGAACAATGAGAACACATGGACACAAGGAGGGGAGCACTACACACTGGGGACAGTTGGGGGGAAATAGGGGATGGACAGTGGGGGGTGGGAAGCTGGGGAGAGATAGCAAGGGGAGAAATGCCAGATGTAGGTTATGGGGAGGAAGGCAGCAAATCACACTGCCACATGTGTTCCTATGCAACAATTTGCATGTTCTTCACATGTACCCCAAAACCTAAAATGCAATAAAATAAATAAATGGGGGAAAAAAAAGATGAAAACACACACAAAAAGCTAACTGTACTAAATTTTGTAGTAACTTTCAGCGTCTTCAATTTATTACTATTAAAGTATTAACCCAATCAATAAAAGTATTGGTGGTTATTTTTTAAAGTCAGAAAAACATAAAATTGTATCCCCGATCTCATTACAAAGAATATATAGTGACTTTGCCAAGGGCCAGGAAACAGCTCATGTGATCAAGAAAAGAAAATTGTCATTTTTGTTTTCAGCGTTTTAATATTGCTCCTAGTATGTGCCAATGTAATAAACATTTAAAATTTTCATGGTAAAAGTGTATCTAGTAACAGAAAGAATGGGAGGAGGCATCAGAGAAAGAAATACTGAAGAAACATAATATAAACTTAGTAAATTCCTTAAGAAAAAACATTTGAGAATTCATTTTTCTGTAGATTTGAGACTTGAAAATCTTTGAAAGGAACCTAAGAATCAGCAGAATCCAAAAGAAGACTGGATTATAAGTGTTTTAACTCTATTACATATTGAACAAGATACTTAACCTTTTAATACTTTGTGCTTCCTTATCTGTAAAGAGGATTGGGTAAGATAATGAATGAGAAGAAAATGCTTTGCAGACTGGAAAACACTATCTAAATTAGGCTACCTAGATCTGACTTCCAAAACAAAAGCAAACTATAGTATGCTAAATGTATCTGTATTAACTATTGGTGACATGCTACCATTCCATTACATGGAAACAAGGAAACTAATGAAAAGAATACTAAGAGTCAAATGGCAAAGTTGGAATCCAGGTCTCTATTTTTACTGGAGGTGTGACCTTAATTTTCTACCTCTCATACTTATTTTCTTCAGATGCAGAATGGGTAAAATACTTGCCCCATCTCTCCCTCCCCTACCTATCCCTCTTCAAGACAGTGTTGAGGACCAAATGGGTATGGCAACATCATTGCGTCAAATGAGCTCATGGAACTGCTACGTAAGTGTGATATATGAATGTGAACTTTCTCTCCCACCCAGTCTACTTCTGTTTAACCATCCCTGTGCTTCTTTTTTATAGCCACTATATATTCTCCCCTAACTTTCGGTCCTCCAATAATGGGAGTCTGGACTAAGGAGGTTGTTCTAAACTGGATGGTTATCAATCATGCCATTTCCCGCCCCCTTCTTTTTAGCAGAAATGACCTTTTTTCAACTTAGATACTACATAAAAGCTCAATAAACAAAATCATAAGTCATATCTCTGGTGTTCAACAACAAAAAAGACAGCAAGAATGAAAGAGAGGGAGAGAAAGGGAAGGGGAAGGGAAGGAAAGAAAACAGCAAGATAGCACAATTTCTTTGGCTGAAGTGGGAAAGTAAGCCAGCCAGGTTACTGCCCTCAGCCATCCCTTTGCTAACATTTATGATACTGATATCTCTAAGAAACCCAGGCATTCTAGTTTTAAAACCACTGTTTAAATAAGCATAAAATCCACACCTCCATGATATGTAAGAATCTGTCCTTGGAGGGTCGGTGTGTGGCCAGCAAAATCTGCCATATGTGTTGAGTCTCATCCGAGATACTTCCAGGAGATCTCCAACCATCATAAGTTCTTCCAGTTGGGCTTTAGTTCCAGGTGACAACTCCAGCATTGGAGGTTACAAACTTCGGGGCACCAAAGGGCTCTTCCGAGGTTGTTTCCTTGGGGTGCTGGAACCTTTTCCAAAAAAATACCATAAAACAAAGCAAAAAAAAATTCGAACTAAGGAAAACCATGTTTTCAAAGTAAATACTTAAAATAGCCCCCCATTCCCCAATACTAACTTCAGATATATGGATTCATTGTATCAGTATAAAAATGTAAACAGAATTAGAAACAAATACAGAACAAAAAGATGAACAATTCCAAGCCCTACTCTTAAAAAATGGTTTAGGGTTATTAATAAAAAGTGGTTCTTTCAGCTGGGTGCAGTGGCTCACACCTGTAATTCCAGCACTTTGGGAGACTGAGGTGGGTGGATCACTTGAGGTCAGGAATTCGAAACCACCCTGACCAACATGGTGAAACTCCATCTCTACCAAAAATGCAAAAATTAGCAGAGTGTGGTGGTGCATGCCTGTAATCCCAGCTACTCGGGAGACTGCGGCAGGAGAATTGCTTCAACCCGGGAGGTGGAGATGCAGTGAGCCGAGATCTCGCCATTGCACACTCCAGCCTGGGCAACAAGAGAGTAACTCTGTCTCGAAAAACAAAAACAAAGAATTTCTGAATCACACGCATGGTGATAAACTAACGAACACCCAGAACTCAAAGTTCTCTGAAAGGAGACAATCTCAAAAAAAAAGAAAAGAAAAGAAAAGAAAAAAAAAAAAAACAGTGGTTCTTTATCCTGAAAGTTAATTGCTATTAAGTCTTTATCTTGTGGCAAGGGGTGTAGGGAACCAGATTCTTTCCATTTTAAAGTATACCAAAAGATTAAGCAATTAAAAAAGCATTTGGCTGCCATATATATATATATATATATATATATATATATATATATATCTGGTTATCTTTCTAATGAACAGACAATAATACACAGTTCCATAAAATCCTGAATTTTATTATTTTATTACAAAGAGATAAACACCCTCCATCTTCCAGAGCTGTGACCTAAAGTAATGTGACTTGTTTTCGGTCAGGGAGAGAAAAATAAACATCATAGAGAAAATCACCCTCCAAGGAAAGGAAGAACTTTCTAACCATTGAAGTTATCCAAAACCAGAATAAATATTCTTAAAAAGCAGTAGTTACTCAACACCTGATAGTGACCAAATAGTGGGTAAAGGACTACCCACCCAGAATTTTCTAGAACTGAGGCATGGGACTAGACAGCCCCTAAGTTTCTAATTCGGACTCTATAATTCCATGTACCTTTTCAGGTTGTGATGACAGAAAATGCAAATAGGTGACTGGCTTTTCCTAAAGAAAACAGCATTTTCAGGTGCCATTAGCATTTCATGGCCAAGCATTGTATTCCACTAAAAAGGGATTCACAGTCTTGAAAAACATAATGTTTTTTCTCACCGGTTTTAGGTTTATCTTCCCCACAGTTTTTTAAAGGAGTAATACCTTGAGAACAACTCTTAGAAGCAGAAGAATAAGCATGCTCTGCACAAAATGAAGGCGCTGTCCACAAGTGAGTCACCACCTCCTCAGATTTGATGGGAATTTCTTCATCACAAAAAAGATTGGGTTCAAGACTGCTAGAGGACTTCACACTGGCTGTGTCCTGAAGAAGAAACAAAGAGAGGTATTCAGAATTAGTCATTTAATTTATTTTATGACAAGTCCCAAAATGGAGGCTTTCAAGTTAAAGCATCTAGTATACTAAATATGAGATTAAAATTAAATATCTGACATTAAATAAGATAGAAAATGTCAACTGGGGAGAAAAATGGTAATTGTGGCAGGCAAGGTCTCCATTAATAACCAGAGAAGTTTCCACTAACACATTACCATAATTCTGATGAATGTGTAAGTTAAACAGGAATGACTGCAAAAACTGCTGCCTTCGCACAAAGGCTGAAATGTGACAAGAAACCCATTAAGATATCACCTGGGTTTTCTCAGACCCTAAAGTCTGATAAAATTATGAAGGCATTCTTACACACACCTTGTACCAGGGCCCACTTAAGATTAAGAAATTTTTCCAAGTCTCTAGAGAAAGCTTTCCAGAGCCTGGACCCTACCCAAAGATTCCATACAATTTGAATGAGACATTCTGGCTTGTAGGTGCA
Source organism: Cebus imitator (assembly GCF_001604975.1). Classification (NCBI taxonomy): domain Eukaryota; kingdom Metazoa; phylum Chordata; class Mammalia; order Primates; family Cebidae; genus Cebus; species Cebus imitator. The sequence continues at coordinate 3,867,262 of NW_016107519.1, read as the reverse complement.
CTCCCACACATGGGCACAGAGTTTAGAATGAATACAAGCATTGAAAAAGACTTGTAACTTTGCCTTGGTTTGGTGAGTTACTCCATAACCAGCTGTAGAAATAAACTCCCTTCTTTCTTAGTCAGTCTGCATCTCATTGGACTGTGGGAACAAACAGCTGGACCTCGTTCTGTCCAGGAACATAACGACTACAGATTCAAGCCAAAAGAGAGTGTTAAGGTCAAAAACAACCCACGAAGATAATAAACCTACAAAAAATTACTATTAAGTAATGTACCTTCTATAGTCTACAACCTGAAAAACTCCTATACCAACAAGTTAAGGAGGGGAGGATAAATTTAGATGTGCCAGCTTAAAGACACAAAACATTTACTTCTTTCTAAGGGTTTTCAAATCTAGAATCTTGCCAGTTGCTCTTAATACAAGTATACGTCTGACTGACAATATACAGATTATAATAAGTCTTCATGTAATGCCATCAGTAGATTCTTGGAAACTGACTTTAAGCAATTGGAAGCACAGCAGCCGGTCCTTGAATAAAGCAGGTCTTTGTTTTCATTTCATTGTAACAATGATGGGGGTAAAAATAAGTTCAGCTTGCAAATCAGCTCCCTGCTGCTTGTTAATCTGGTTGTTTCTCACTTAAAGTCTCTGGAATGTTAAGTGAGCTCTGATTAGGTCTTGCAGTTTCCTACAACCTCACCCACACAGACACAATCCCAAAAAATCAAGGACAGACTTTGCTTCATTAAATATCTACCTCGTGAGTAATAATTTTCTGGATGATAATTAAGATAAAATGGCTGATTTTAGCTCATTAATTAATTACCTACTCCTCTTCCTAAACCAAGAGGGGGCTCTTCCTCAAGAAATATATACTAAGTTCAAAGTATTTTAAGTATGAATTTATGGTCACAACAGAGGGCATCACACAAAGGAAAAATCACCAAACCAAATGCAAATAAACTGGCAAATAAAATTTTCATTATACAATAATCTATTGCTCTATGGGAACATTCTCAAGAGTATAGTTTCTTTTTTTTCATTCAAAGATATCAACATCAAAGTACATTTGCGGGGGTACAGCTCAGTGGTAGAGCATTTGACTGCAAAGTAAATCTGACCTTGAACTACTGTTAAGTCTTAACACCATTCTTCTCTCCCCAGCTGTCAAATACATTGCTAACACTAGATAATCCATAATCTTTTTTTTCTACCCTGCCAACACCTGCTACCAAACAGACAGTAAGCTAAGAATCTCATAGAAATTCTGCCAAAATGTCGGGGGTAAATAGGGGAGGGACAGCGGGGAGTGGGAAGTTGGGGAGAGACAGCATGGGGAGAAATGCCAGATATAGGTGATGGGGAGGAAGGCAGCAAATCACACTGTCATGTGTGTACATATGCAACAATTTTGCATATTCTTCACATGTACCCCAAAACCTAAAATGCAATAACAAAAAAAAATAAGATAAAATTAAATAAATTCTGCCAAAAAAGACTACTCCATACAACCATATAAAACTACAACTGTGATCCCTAGCCCTGAAAATCACGCAATATTCGTGATGTTTTCATAGGTTACAAGTCTGCTTTCAAGCAAAGTCCATCATGTTAAGCAATTCTAGAGGAGTGGTTGATACTTAATGTGCTAGAAAGTAACCACCAAAAATATCAAAGGCCTCTAACTACAGTAAACGGGTGATTCCAGTATTCAAGCAAAACGCTAATTATGCTTGGCATGGGTTGCGTTCCTTGTCAGCTGCTCCTAGTCATCCTATATAAAACTTTGTAAACAAAGATGGTCATTAACTTCTGGATAACAAGGTGCTTAAGAAGATTATTTGAATAAGCTAATTCACGTTGCAATGGTTCTCAAGTCTTTCCCCTGGATCCATTTCTATCTTGAGAAAAAATAATTTCCTGAAGAAGAATCTACAAGCATCTACGATGGATGGTTTTCATTTTACATCCCAGGAGTTTTAATGCTGAAGAGGTTAATGAGCAATACTGAGCTAATCTGCAAGCTGAAGAGACAAAAGACAGTGACAGGGTAGGGAAAGGATCTCCCCTTGTTCTTTGGAGGCAGGATTTCATATCAGACAAGGAGGAATTCCCAGGTTACAAGCATAGATTCTAAACAAAGCAACTAAGAATCATATAAAACAAATCAATGGATTGACTGTAATGTGGCAGGGTCTCCGCCTAGATCACGTTATTACTAGGTTAAAAAGCAAAGGACTTGCCCCTGACACAAAGTGATAAAAAGGCCAACTGGATCCAACAAAAAACAAACTCATCAAAACCTTCTATTTACCACCAGTTAGATGTCATTACCAGAATAATCACATTGACAGTAAATAGTTTGTTGTGTCTGCAGCTAGAGCTCAGCAAATTCTAACCTGGGCCCAAGTATTATATTACCCATCTCTGAATATGACATTTTATCTAGCACCATCCAGACAACAAAGCAGAGCAAAAGACTCATAGTCTAGCTAGAATGGAATTTTTCTTTTGATACAAGGTCTCCTGCTGCTGCCCAGGCTGGTGCAACCACGGCTCACTGCAGCCTCAGCCTCCTACGCTCAAAGCAATCCTCCCGCTTTAGCCTCCCAAGTAGCGGGGACTACAGGCACATGCTACCACACCCAATTAATTTTTGTATTTTTTATAGAGATGGGGGTTTCACTATGTTGCCAGGCTGGTCTCAAATGTTTCTCCCACCTCAATCTCCCCTAAAGTGTTGTGATTACAGGCATGAGTCTTCACAACGA
>NW_016107519.1:3856295-3863635 GCF_001604975.1 Cebus imitator | reverse complement strand
TTTTGAAAAAAATGCTATGACTATAAACTCAAAACAAATAGATGTCTAGTTTTCTCTTTCACATTCAGGCCTCAAACATTGCTATTCAATAGCTTTTTTTTTTTTTAACAAACCCAATGATCAGGTATGTACCCACACAGCCTGTCCACATAATTACCTTCATGTTGTAGCCATATGTCTCTCGAATATCTTCATCAGAATCTGTTTCTTCGTCGTCATAGTCCATTGTTTGTCGAGGAGAAGATGACACACTGCTTACCACCTGGTTAAAAGCAGACTGCTGGAAGCTAGGTAAGTGTCCCTAAACAACAAATAATTTCAAGATGAACAGCATGACATGCTAAACAAACAGGGTATTTAAGGTGTGCTTAAGTTTACCAAAATGTAGTGAATAAGCCAGGTGGTTAACAGAGTTCTTCGACAGTTAGGAGAAATCAAATTTGATTATGATACCAAAGTCCACCTGAATGATATTCCCAGAAATATTTCACTAAGTATGTATCCCAAAAAAAGTGCTATGGTGTATGCTGAAGGAGAATGCAACGGATGATTTAATTGCTGACAAGTTACTGTTATTTTCCTAATCAAATGGTAAAACAGATTCGATTTACTATTTACACAGACATATTTTCCCATGAAATAGAAAAAGAGTGTAAATCCTGAACTTGCCTGTACGTCTGGATTGGCAGCTGCTTTTTGGAGTTCTGCACTGATGATCTTTTCAGTTTTTTCTCAAGCTGCCTGTTCCACCATACACTGGCTCAACACAGTTTAGCCAGGGCAGAGGATAGTTCATCTGTGGCTAAAGCCTGCCGTGCTCTATCTTGCCAACTCATAGCACGTTCTGTCAAACACTGTAGGGCCTCTCCTTCAGGCAACCATACAGGCAACTTCTGAAGGGATACAGGAGTGACAGAATAGTCTCTAGCCTGGGCCTTTGAGACTGCATACAAAGAGGGCAAAGGAATTTTACTTCTTTAGCTTGCCAGCTGGATCCTTTTTTTGGGGGAAGTGGATTTAGGGAGAGGAACACAGCTGTTATGGAACCAGTCTTTGCAGAGCTCACACTGTAGCATAAACCCACTGGCTGTCTTGCGGCAAATGCAAAATTTTATTTCTTCTATGCAGTCCACCATGGTCATCTTGGCTAGGCTGGCTGCTCTGAGGGAATGCATAGCTTCAATCTCTTTTTGCTCCTGTTCTTTGAAAACTGCCACCTGTACAAGACAAACATTTAATTTAAAAGAGTCACTGCAATATACCCTCAAAATACCAAATCCTCGAGGCTGTGGGATCTTTCTCCAAGTTATCAGTTATAAACAGTTTCCTAAAATGTGGGGCCCCTGGCAGTTTCCATGCAAACGTTCCTCATCTGTGCAATGGGCAAAATGCTGTAATATTTGATCATGTATATCAGTACAGTACTTTGGCCTCTTCTGTAGGGTGCAGTAGAAAGACAGGATGCCTTGAAATCAAGCAACCTGGGCACAAAGCCTGGCTCTCGTACTTTTAGGCTGTTAATATGGGAAACAAGTTTCAGAAACTCTGTTTTCTGAAAAATAGGGATACTACCAACCGTATTTTGCTGTTTTACGGATTAAATAAGATAACATATAAAAGTGCCTAACCTGATACCTTGTACAAGGTAAATACTTGATAAAGTATTAGTTTCACATCCCTCATAATTCATTCCCTGGTGCAAGTCCTATACAAATTAATTTATTTCTCTGTAGAAGTCCTCTTCATGTGTGAGTAGAATAGGGAAACCTGATGATCAACTGTAACAATATAGTTTTATGAAACTGATTTTAACAAAGTAAATAAAGGCAAAAAAGTTTAATCAATTATCAATACTGTCAGTGCATTTTCTTCTTAAACTACTGACAGTTTTGAAACAATTTTGAAATAATTTCCAGTCCTACTTGTCTAGCAAGACTGACTTGTTAGGCAGGCTCTCTAATCAGAGATCATTTTCACTGGCTTCAAAATAGGATCACTTGTATGCAGAAAGAGCTGTATCTTATGCAATTCCCTACTTTTACGTATTGTCCAGATTCATATTTATTCTCTCTCTACTTTCCCAGGCTCCTAATAATCTTAACACATTCCTCCTATCCTCCAAAAAAGCATAATTCTCACCAACTACAAATATTTTAATGCTCATTAAAAGAAGGAAATCAGTAACCTGGTATAATTCCTTTGAAAGGTACAATAGTAGTAAGAGTTACAAAATGCTTATATTAAATTCTAACCCAGTAATTATATTCCTAAGAGTCAAGTCTAGGAAATTTAAAAGAAGGAAAAGGTGGTGAGGTATGGTCGCTCACGCCTGTAATCCCAGCACTTTGGGAGGCTGAGGTGGGTGGATCACAAGGTCAGGAGTTCAAGACAAGCCTGGTCAATATAGCAAAACTCTGTCTCTACTAAAAATACAAAAAACCAGGTGTGATAGTGTTCGCCTGTGGTTGCAGCTCCTCTGGAGGCTGAGGCAGGAGAGTCGCTTGAACCTGGGAGGTGGAGGTTGCAGTGAGCCGAGATCGCACCACTGCACTCCAGCCTGGCAAAAAGAGCAAGACTCTGTCTCAAAAAAAAAAAAAAAGGAAAATGTTAAACAAAGAAGTTCATTTTATTACTTATAATAAGAAACTTAGTAACAGGCAAAATGCTCAAAATTAGAAAACTACAGCAGGTCCTCAAATAATATCTTTACGTTCAGTGTGATTTCATTATAACATTGATGAGAAAAAAAATCAATTCCCAGCCAATGTAACTGTCACTTACTAATTTACCAAAATTGGATAATTATCTCATTTTTATTACTCTTTTTTAAGTGTATGTTTAGCTCAAATTTTTTCCATGTTTAATGTCAGAAGTGTTTGGGGTCTTTATTTAAAAGTCTGATGTTTTTGTGACCAGAAATACGCTGCAGAAACTTAACTCTTGTTTATCTCAATCTGTAGTAAAATTGGTTTCATTATACATTGTTTTGCTTAAAGTTGCAATGCAAGAAGCTGTTAATTGAGGACTTACTGTACTGAGCAAACTACAGACAACAACTTGATGGAACAGTAGACAACAATTAAAACAACAATAAAGAACAGAGGTATGGAAAAGACAATTTTGGGAAAAGAGCAGAATACTGAACTTTTTGTATACCTTGGTGATAAATATCTTTAATGTGAAATACATACAAAATCATAAAGCCAAAGTATATTAAAGCAGTGAGTCTGCTAGTATCATTACACAATTTTGTATTCACCAAGCAAACTCAAGACACTAAGTAATTTCTTACCACCATGGCTGTATCTCTTGCTTCCTCCAATCCTTCTTCCAGATCACTCACAGGCCCCAGGTCCAGATCCTTTTCTTTTTCTCTTTCTATTAGTTCTTTCACTTCTTTCCTCCTATTTTTGCCACTCCCATATACACCCATGTCAGTCCAGGGGCTCACCACCTACAGATATAAAACCAACACCATATACTCTGGATTTTAAAAAATCTTAAAAGTAAAAATAATGAAGGAACCATTTACTGAGCATTCAATCGTGTCCCAGGCACTTTTAAGAAATTTATAGACATGTGATCTAATTCATTCCTCACAACAACCCTATGTAGTAGCCATTAGTATCTACATTTTATAAACAAAAGAAACTTACGATAAGCAACAGAAACTGACACTCTCAAAGGAAATAACTTGCCCAAGGACACAGGGTTAGCAATTAAGGAGTCTGTTCTCAAAACTGAAAGGATCTTATTCCAAAGCCTTTGCTCTTAACTACTATGTTAAACTGCTCAAGATGAAAGGGATGATGAATACATAAATTTGTGCTTTGGAGAATTAAGATCTTTCAACAATAGGCTGGACGTGGTGGCTCACACATGTAAGCCACTCCCAGCACTTTGGGAGACTGAGGCAGGCAGATCACTTGAACTCAAAGGAGTTTGAGAACAGCCTGGGCAACATGGCGAAATCCCATCTCCACCAAAAATACAAAAAATTAGCCAGGCATGGTGGTGTACACTTGACTACAGTCCCAGATACTTGGGAGGTTGAGGTGGGAGGATCACTTGAGTCCAGGAGGCAAAGATTGCAGTGAGCCAAGATTGCACCACTGCACTCCAGTCTGGGTGACAGGGCAAGACCCTGTCTCAAAAAAACAAAATAAAAAAAAAAAGAACAAACAAAAAGAAAAAAAAAGATTTCAATAACTATAGAGTCCAATAACAGTCCAAAGCCAACTACTTTTTCTAGGGCCAGCACAAGATTAACCAGAAATGAATCCGCTCAAGGCTCCAGATTCAAGTCAACATCTGATATTACCTAATGAGAATCACTTGTATAATGGCAATCAAATAAACTGAAAATAACCCTCATCAATACAATTACTACTTAAATTATCAGCTGCTTATGAGAGGGTTGAAGCTCACGTACCTGTAACAATGTATGGCTAGAATTCTTCTTAAGAAAGGTCCGCCCAGTCCGTTCCCTCCACGCTCGTGCTGCTGCTACCTGTGATTCCACTTGCGGCAGTGCTTCAAGACGCACAGGGATAGGGCGTCCTTTCACAGACAGGCTCTCAAGCTGCTCCAAATAAGCATAGTTGCTGCCACTCTGAAAAACCAAGGTAAATTCTCACAATTTGAGTTCTCTTATGGGGTCTGGCAATATACTGTTGAAAGACCTTACAAAGTTTAGTGTTAGCTCTTTTATTACATATAGTTCTTTAAATGTAATTCCATTTCTTGAATTAATATAACTTCCAATGTCCTATTTTTTAAAGCTTGTATAAATTCCTTTTTTAATGAACATGTCATCAATGATTTTATTAATTAATGAGAGAAACAGCAGATATAAAAACCAGTTCAAAGGATAATCTAAAGCACAGACGTATATAAATGCAGTTAGCAAGCCATGTGTGGTGACTCACACCTGTAATCCCAGCGCTCTGGGAGGCTGAGGTGGGCAGATCACCTGAAGTCAGGAGCTCAAGACAAGCCTGGCCAACATGATGATACCCTATCTCTACTAAAAATACGAAAAGTAGCCAGGTATAGTGGCACATGCCTGTAATCCCAGCTACTCAAGGGGCTGAGGTAGTAGAATTGCTTGAACCCATGAGGGAGAGGTTGCAGTGAGCCGAGATCATGTCACTGCACTCCAGCCTGGGCAACTGAGCAAGACTGTGTCTCAAAAATAGATAGATAAGTAAATAAATAAACAAACACAGGAATAAGAAAATACATTTACTAATGGATAGAAATAAGAGTTTAATATCATACAGGAAAATGGAATCTTTCTGCAATGTGTAAATCATACAAATTTAATTGCCTTTCTATGAACATAATTTATTTGCATTGCTATCTTTTTCTTTTTCAACAACTGGGTAGAGTTGCAAAATAGGCTGGCCAAAGAAAATCTGAGGCACACATCCCTAGAATCAGATAATCCTGGAGGGTTCACTAGACAATATCCAATATTCCACTGAAAGGGTACTTAGAGTAATCTTTCTGCCAATTTCAAAGTCTTTCACAATTTTTCCAACTAAAAGCAATACTTCAGTTCTGGTAAACACCTCCATTTTATCTTATATAAACAGAAATAAGAATAAATATTTTCCTTTCAAGTTCACAGTGTTTCAGTTTTCCATGTAATAAAATCATTATTATTTATAGAACATCTACATTGTATTCCAGTGTAAGGATATTCCCCACATATTAACTGACACATTTGCCTATAAACTCATTTTGAAAGATATACTGAACCATGAAAAAAATAAATAGGCAAGAAGCTTATGAATCTTTGGTTGAGTGCAGTGGCTTATGCCTGTAATCCCAGCCCTCTGGGAGGACACCAGGAGTCAAGACCAACCTGGCCAAAATGGCGACACCTTGTCTCTACTAAAAATACAAAAATCACCCAGGCATAGTGGTGCACACCTATAATCTCAGCTACTCGGGAGGCTGAGGCATGAGAACTGCTTGAATCCAGGTGGAGGAGGAAGATGCAGTGAGCTAAGATCTAACCCGGGCAACAGAGCAAGACTCTGTTCCCCCAACCCCCACCAAAAAAGAAAAAAACCCATGCATTTTTAAAGATGGTAAGTGGCTCTAGCCCTATAAGATATTAAAATGATATATTAAGCAACTACAATACCAAGATAAAAACAAATAACTAAGTAGAATAGAAAATAAGTTCATATCAAGAAATAAGAACAGCAGCTATCTTAACCAGCAGGTTGGTGTTCTCTATCCGGCCCGCAAAGCACACTGACTGGTGCCTGTGTGATGCCTGGGGTTCCCTCTGCTGTCACCACTGAGCCCACGGCCTCGAGAGTCAGTGACGCTGGTTCCCAGCCTGTTCACGGTGCTCACCGTCTCACTTATCATTGTCATCACAGAATGTCATGTAAACTGTTGAAATAGCATTTTGAAGTAAATGTATTGTTTCTATGAAAATTTCATAAGGTGAGTCCGAAAAAAAAGTTCTCCAAATTAGGTAAAGACTGATAGGAAAAAGTCATATTCTAAAGGGTACTACACTCAGACTCCTCACCAAGTGCCCATCAGCTCTTGAATTACTTTAAAGAAATCAGAACTGGAGCTCGCAGTGGGATGCCGCGGTGTGGCCGATGTCAGGCGGTCAGCGCAGACCTCCCTGACCTTGTGCTGGCAGAGCGGAAATGCAGAGAGCCAGCAAGGGTGGGCGGTTTGGATTTGGGAAAAATTAGCATGCACTGTGCGGTCCTGGGGAAACATCAATTGGACAACTGGCTCTGCAAAAGTTACTTAAATTAAAATGTATGGCATGTAAAAAAAAAAAAAAAGAAAGAAATATGATATTTATTACCATTTTTCTTGTGGCCGATTATAGCCATTTGACTACAGAATACCTGGCTAAGCCTAGACATAGCCTGCTCCCAAGCCATGCAGCCTAAAGAAAAGTCTGCCAAACAACAAAACCTGTCCACTTACTTACAGCCTACAAGTCAGTATTCCCACTGAAGGGAAGTGCCTGGGAGAGAAACAGCCCTTTGAAATTACAGAGGAAACACATAATAGCCACCTATACTTGTTGACTTAGTCCTTCAATCATAAATCAAACAGCCAATTAAAGATTCTCAGACATTTGAAGACAACAACTACTGCCTGAACCAGGTCAAAGACACAACAAACACAGAAGCTGTCCTGATAAAGACAGAAATAATTTGGCCAGGTGTGGTGGTTCACATATGTAATTCCAGCACTTTGGGAGGCTGAGGTGGGTGGATCAGCTGAGGTCAGGAGTTTGAGATCAGCCTGGCCAAGAGAATGAAATCCCATCTTTACTAAAAATACAAAAA
>NW_016107519.1:3852673-3855760 GCF_001604975.1 Cebus imitator | reverse complement strand
AAAAAAAAAAAAAAAAAAGATTCAAGTACACTTTTATCTCTACCTAGCACTTACTTCATTCTGTTTTAAATTACACCTGTGTAAAATATGTGTCTCCAACTAGAAAATATATATTTGGAAGACTCTAGTTTTATACCCCATTTTATACCATAAGTCCTAATTTTAGACTGTTCCCTTACATGCCTGCTCCCAAACACATAGAACAGTACCAAGAGTACTGTGGTGCTCAGTAAATGTTAATTGCATTTTCTTTTTCTGCCTCTTATTTTAAAAGTAATTCATGCACATGGAAAAAAAAATTTGAAGAATACAGTAGGTAACAAATTCCGTACTGCTAAAGAGTTAAATAACTAATTCCATCATTTTTCATAGCAAGGAGTCAATAAAAACAAGTAATATTGGCCAGGCACAGTGGCTCACGCCTGTAATCCCAACACTCTGGGAGGCCGAGATGGGCAGATCACAAGGTCAGGAAATCGAGACCATCCTAGCCAATGTGGTGAAACCCGTCTCTACTAAAAATACAAAAATTAGCTGGGCGTGGTGGTGTGTGCCTGTAATCCCAGCTAGTTGAAGGCTGAGGCAAGTGAATCATGGGAACCAGGGAGTGGGAGGTTGCAGTGAGCCGAGATTGTACCACTGCACTCCAGCCTAGCCACAGAGCAAGACTTCATCTCAAAAAAAAAAAAAAAAAAAAAAAAATAAAAAAAAAAAAAAAAAAAAAAAAAAAAAGTAATGTTTAAGGAGGTAATAATTATTCTGATTTATAAAATCACACAGAAGAGTAAGTAAACTTCACTGGAATTATATGTGTTCCTCGACTCACAATGAAGTTATGTCCCCATCGTAAGTTGAAAATATCATAAGTAGAAAATGTATTTAATAAAACTAACATACCAAACTCAGGTTAGCCTAGCCTTAGCCTAGCCCACCTTAAAGGTGCTCAGAACACTTACATCAGCAAGGCTGACTGGCAGCTGTGGTTCAATGCTGCTACCCAACATTGTGAGAGAATGTCATACCACATATTGCTAGCCTGGCAAAAGATCAAAATTCAAAATTCAAAACACAGAGTTTCTACTAAATGTATATCACTTTCACACCATCATAAAGTCAAAAAAAATCACAAGTCGATCTACATTAGGGAACATTTGTATTATGATTATTCTATTCTAAAGGATTAAAAGCTTAGTAAGCTATGAAACAGGTATTACCTGATAGGTGGCATAATCCAAGAGCCTCCTTATCTGAATACTTCCACTTTAGCTGTCCATTCTCGAGCCTTTTGTTAGGCTTCTTTCAAGGACAACACATTGGGTAGAAAGGCTGGAATGTTCTTGGCTTCATTCACAATGCTTTCGAAACTTGCCACACTGTGCCGTGATCTAAAAGAACAATAAAAACAGAGTGGGATGCATGAGAAATCAACATTTAAATAACATTTCAGAATGTGTAGAGAATTTCGTATACGTGATTTCCCTGAATTCTTACCACAATCCTACAAGAGAGGCAAAGCAGCTTGTATCTTTCTTTTCCGTCTTATAGATAAGAAAGCTTTATAGATATGAAAATGTATAAACATGTTTATAATAAAATAAAGTATAAACATTTTACAGATAAGAAAACTTTAAATCAAAGAAGGTAAGTTATTTTCCCCTGCCAGTTAGTGTAATTAAGGACACACCTGAAATACTGATTCAGAATGAGGGTCAGATCCATGCTCCTTTCACTACACTAGACTGCCTCTACTTGTCTACAGTATCTGAAGGTGCCAGAGATGCACATTTGATAGCAATGCAGAAAACAATACACTAGAAATCCATTAATGCTGACAACATACATCTACTTAAACTAAATTCATTAACACTAGTTACACACAGATGAATAAAGCATAGACCTTATTCTCAATGAATCACAATAAAAGATAAGAATTATACTTCTCCTGGGAACTAAAACCAAATTACTATAAACTCCCTGTTCTGGGAGGCAGTGATTAATTCTGCCCAGAAGAGTTGAGAAAGGCTTTGAAGTAGGCCTTAAATTAGTATGATTCTGTCAAATGAAAAGTTAAATAAGTTAAACCAGGAATATAGTCAACAGAGGCATGGAGAAACACTGAAAAAGCAGTTCCTAGTTCAGTTTGCAATTAGAGGGAGATGTAGAGGATTGGAGGCAGGGAATGCGTGGACAAAGAGTGGGGCAGGAAAAAGGAATCTGGCAGGAAGAAAGATGCAGAGTCCCGAGAGCCATGGACTTCATTATACAAAGCAATGAGAAGCTACTGAAGTGGGAATCATTCGTCATCCACGAATCCTACTATGTGTTAGGCACTGTTCTAGGTCCTGGAAATTGCTCACGAGCAAGAGTGATAGTTCTTGTCTCAAGAAACCTTTCATTTATTTATTTTTTGAGTCTTGCTGTCACCCAGGCTGAAGTGCAGTGGCACAATCTCAGTTCATTGCAACCTCTTGCTCCTGGGTTCTAACAAATCTCATGCCTCAGCCTCCCTAATAGTTGGGACTACAGGCATGCACACCACCTTGCCCAGCTAATTTTTTTTATTTTTAGTAGAGATGTGGTTTTGCCATGTTGGCCAGGTTGGTCTCGACCTCCTGGGCTCAAGCCAACCACCCTCCTCAACCTCCCAAAATGCTGCGATTACAGGCGTGAGCCACTGTGCCCAGCCTCAGGAAACTTTTTTAATCTTATGAAGATTATTAATAAAAAGTTTATGATGCACTTTGATTAGTGTAATGACAAAGAAAAGTAAAGGCACTATTAGAATATATAGTAGGAGAGGCAAGGCGCAGTGGCCCACGCCTGTAGTCCCAGCACTTTGGGAGGCCAAGCTGGGTGGATCATGAGGTCAAGAGATTGAGACCATCCTGGCCAACATGGTGAAACCCCGTCTCTACTAAAACTACAAAAATTAGCCAGGCATGGTGGCACACTCCTGTAGTCTCAGCTACTCAGGAGGCTAAGGCAAAAGGATCATTTGAACCCAGGAGGTGGAGGTTGCAGTGAGCTGAGACTGAGCCACTGCACTCCAGCCTGGCAACAGAGCAAAACTCCGTCTCAAAAAGAAAA
>NW_016107519.1:3825103-3852562 GCF_001604975.1 Cebus imitator | reverse complement strand
TATATATATATATATATATATGGAGAACCTAATTTACTTGGAGGCAAAGAAGACTTCCCAAAAGTGGCATTTAAGCTTTCTCATCCTTTCTGAGTAAAGCTGGGGCCAGGGGCAGGGTAGGGTTGGTGGAAGTACATAGGCGATGGGCTGAAATAAGAGTGCTCCACAGGAGAATAAAATAAACATGCACAAAGATGCAGAGAAAGAACACAGATGCTTGAGGACTGGGAGGAAGAATCATATTTGAACATAGAATACAAAAGGAAGAATGGCAAGAGATAAGACTAGATACATATTAATCAAGAGGCTAGATGACAGGTGGCCTTATGAATCAGGTTAGGCAATTTGGGCTTCATCCTGAGGGCAACAGAAAACGAGAGAAGGCTTTAAGTAAGGGAGTGAAAGTTACACCTGTATTTTAACAAAATACGACTGGTAGTATAGGAAATGAATTACAGAGGGGTAAGACCAGACAGCATCTGCTGCTGTGATCTAGGCTAGCTATGAAGCAGCCTGAGTGGAATAAGAGAAAAAGAAGAAACAATCCTATCAGCAATCCAAGTGAAAAGATTCTTTTCAAAACAGCAGAGAGCATGATATGTCCAAAGTACTAAGACAAAATAATTGTCAACCAGTAATTTTACACGTAATGCAAAAAGGTCCTTCAGGAATGAGGGTAAGGCCAGGTGTGGTGGCTCATGCTGTGATCCCAGGACTTTGGGAGGCCGATCATGAGGTCAGGAGTTCGAGACCAGCCTGGTCAACATGGTGAAACCCTGTCTCTATTAAAAACACAAAAAATTAGTTGGACATGGTGGTGAGTGCCTGTAATCCTAGCTACTTGGGAGGCTGAGGCAAGAAAATCACTTGAACCTGGGAGATGGAGGTTACAGTGAGCCAAGATCATGCCACTGCACTCCAGCCCGGGCAACAGTGTGAGACTCTGTCTCAAGAAAAAAAAAAATGAATGGATGAGGGTAAAAGGCTAGGCACAGTGGCTCAGGCCTGTAATCCCAGCAGTTTGGGAGGCAGAGGCAGGCAGATTGCCTGAGGTCAGGAGCTCAAGACCAGTGTTGCAAAAATGAAACCCCACCTCTACTAAAAATAAAAAAATTAGCTGGGCATAGTGGCACATGCCTGTAATTCTACCTACTCGGGAGGCTGAGGCACGAGAATTGCTTGAGCCTTGGGCAGTGGAGGTTGCCATGAGCCAAGATGGTGCCACTGCACACCCCAACCTGGGCAGCAACAGAGCAAGTCTCCATCTCAAGAAAAAAAATAATAATAATAAAAGAATGAGTATAACCTATAACCAAGTGCAAACTTAAAAATAAAATGAAAATGGGAAGCACTAGGGAAATAAAATCAGCATGACTGAGTTTGAGGATAAAGGAAAAGAAATGAAGAGTCAAGGCTAACTACCAAAGAACCTGCTTGTTCCAATGAGTGAAAGATGGTATAATTTAAAGAACAAAGAAATAAAAGAGGAGGATACGGGAAGACATTAATGAGTACAATTTTGGATACAGAGAATTTCAGGAAACTGTGGGACATGACCTGGAATTATCTAACAGCCATATAATGGTTATGAAAGCAATCTACATTTTAAACGAAGATCTAGGACTTATTCAGTATTTAAAAAAGCCAAACGGAGCCAATAAATTAGATGCAATTTCCAGAGAGACTGTACAGTGAGGAAACAAAGGCATCTATGCCAGAATCTAGAGGAAAACCATTATTTTATAGGTAAACAGAAGGCCAAAGGCAAAGAAAGGATCTCAAGAAAATAATGGTAAGCAGTTAATAACCAATACTAAGAGATCAAGATTAAGGTTGTGTTTCAAAAAGAAAATTCTGACAGAAGTTAGAAAAAAGTCTAACTCCCA
Source organism: Cebus imitator (assembly GCF_001604975.1). Lineage (NCBI taxonomy): Eukaryota > Metazoa > Chordata > Mammalia > Primates > Cebidae > Cebus > Cebus imitator. The sequence goes on along the minus strand of NW_016107519.1, from coordinate 3,850,676 downwards.
CTATTTCCATGAATCACATTATCCTCTATTTCTTTACCAATTTTACTCTTTTCATGACACTAATTATTTGAAATTTATTCCCCTCTCTCTCCCCCTCTCTCTCTCTCTCTCTCTCTCTCTCTCTCCTAGAATGGTAGCCCCTTGAGAGCAGAGACCTTTGTGTACCTTGTTCACTACTGTCTCCATAGCATTTAGAAATAGTAGTAGATGATCCTTCAATACTTACCAAACTCCAATATCAAGGTAAAATATAAGAGGACTACAACTAAGTCAGTGACAATGAATTTGAAAGACAGATATGAAAGACATTTTGGAGGCAAAATCATCAGAACCTGGTGACTGGCCAGGCACGGTGGCTCACGCCTATAATCCCAGCACTTTGGGAGGCCAAGGCGGGTGGATCATGAGGTCAAGAGATCATTTCATCCTGGTCAACATGGTGAAACCCAGTCTCTACTAAAAATACAAAAATTAGCTGGGCATGGTGGCGTGTGCTTGTAGTCCCAGCTACTTGGGAGGCTGAAGCAGGAGAATTGCTTGAACCCAGGAGGTGGAGGTTGCAGTGAGCCGAGATCGCGCCATTGCACTCCAGCCTGGGTAACAAGAGCTGAACTCCGTCTCAGGAAAAAAAAAAAAACAGAACCTGGTGACAGATTAAATATAGGCAACCAGGAAAAGAAAGTTTTTAACTATTATTACCAACAAAATTTCATTTGGTAGACTACTACCAGTTGCATCAGGTATATCAAAATCATAGTTTTACATTCCAAAGTTATTTAGCTTTGTCCTGGAACGGTCATTAATCTGAAGACACAGAGTAATATGAATAGTTCAGATAGGAAAGGCTCTGAATAAATTTTAGTATGTATTCTGCTTGGCATTTGGATAGCAAAATATCCAGTATACACGAGCCTTCTCAGAGCTGTGATAATTAAGTCACCTAAAGATTTTCTTATCAAAATGCATCCAAAGGAAGCGGCTGGTGAAGTAGTTAATTACACAGAGATACTGAAATAAAGTGGAAGATGCTTTAAATTTCAATTGTGTCACTCAGTAACTACATGATCTCTCTATGCACCCCAGTTTCCACATTCTCACAACAGAAATGATACAAATATTAATCTTAGCTGCTAAATGCTTTCACAAAGAATGCCACTATTAATTATCGGCCAAATTTGCTAATATACATTCAAATATAAACACTTTATTTAAATCTCATTACGTCCAGTGGGGTGCTGATACTAATACAGTCTCGACATTCTCCTCCTGCCCGATTCTCATCTCCCAACACTTTCCGGCGTAATTCCTCCACTCCAAGGAAATCCACTTATTTTCTGTCACCTGAACACACCCTACATAGTCCTTAAGCTCAGTTTCTGGCATTTCTCTTACCTCCTTCCTCTGCAAACCTGCTGATTCCTCAAGGCTCTACCTAAGTTCTTATTTTTCTCTCAAGCTTCTCTGCTGACCATCCAAGCTCACCCTGACCTTCCCCCACTGAATCCCTGTAACATTTTTCCATAACTTTCAGTTAACATTAAGAACATACTATAATTCTTAGTTCCTAACTATAATATCACTAATCATAGGCCCTAAGCAAAATACTACTATAATATGAAGTAGCTAACAAAGTACTCTGCACAATACTTTGCACATATTTGAAACTATCTACATGTAGTCCCATTTGATCGCTTAGTGATTGGCCAGGGAAGGCACAAAACATTTAATTAAATATTTAATGTCATCACAATAAATCAGTTGTTGGAGCCAGACACAGGAGAACCCACTCCTTGGCACTGTCATCCCATTCGTGGGTCCAGACATGATGAGGTGCTCTGAGGGCTGAAGAAGGTGTGGCCTGCAGACATTCCCGCCCAGCAAGAAACTCACCAGCTTGTCTGTACTCATTGCCACCCACCTGCACCTCTCCAGGAGCTGCCTGCCAAACTAGGGAGAGAGGAGAATCTCCCCCTCCCCTCAAGCCCTGGATCATCAGAAAGTGCCTTTCCAACCTACACAACTTGAATAATGCTACTTACACATTAAAATCCTAAAGGCAAAAAACAAACAAGCCATTTAAGGAAATAGCAGCCCTTAAGTTCCTTCTTCCCATTCTACCTTCTGACTTAGTTGTTAAAGAGGCAACAGTCACAAAAATATGTGTTCACCTTGTCTGTAGGCAGACCTTAGCCTTTTCTTCCCATTGTTCAGACAATGTAAGGAGCTCCTGTAGTTCAGCCATTGCTTTCTCCACAGCATGGTGGGGTGCCAACCCCACCCCAGGGTCTATTAGTTTCTTCGTGACATCCAAAGTGACTTATTGTGGATTTGATAGGGTCGGTCTTACTTCGTCCAACCACCGAGCCTGTTGTAGCTCTTGCTTCAGTCATGGCAATTCAGGGAGTTCAACAGAGAGACTAGAGCCCTACCTTTCAACATCTGGAGTTTGCAAGAATCTGGGGTTTCATCCATCACGGCCTCCTGAGCACCTTCATGAAACTCTTCCACATCATCTAGCAGATTCTGCAAAGGTCAAAAGAATAAAAATTAGGAAAACAAATTTAAAAGATACAAAAGAGTATGAAATAGTCATAGTCAAGGCAAATTATCAATTCTAGACTCTTATACTCTCACCATCATGACATCAAATAGTCAGATATGATAGCTCAACTAATAAACATGCTTTTGTGTAATTACTTTAGCTATACTCCTACTTTTAAAATATAGTTGATGCATTCAATAAATATTTAATGACTGCTGACTTAGATGCAGGCACTGTTCTAGGCACGCAGTATTGAAGATGCCATAAAAAGTCCTTGTCTTCACAAAACATACATTCTAATAATGCAGGTGACCAGACAGTTAACATGTGAATAAAACGTTTCAGTTAGTGTCAAGTGCTTTTAAAATAAAATATGGCAACACAACAGAGAATGACCACAGTGGGAAGGGACATATTACTTTGCAATGTCATGGTGGTCACAGAAGACAAACTGAAACTAAATTGAGGGTTGGGAGGAAGGAAGTACAAGAGGATCTGAAAGAACAGTTCGGGAAGGGCAAATAATAATTGCAAAAGCTTTTAAAGAAGAATGAGCTTGGTGTGTTGCTACAAGTAGATGATGATGGAGAAATGTGGTTAAAAAATAAGCAAAGGTCAGATTACATAGTATCTTCTAGATTACAATGAGTTTGAATTTCATTCAAATGGCTTTAGGGAACCACTGGAAAATTTTTAACCATATGGAAGTGACGTGATTTGATTTAAAGTTTAGATTATCATTCTTGCTAGCAAACAAAAAATAAAACGTCAGACAAGCAGAAGAAGAGAAAGCAACTGAAAGGCGGTTGGAGTAATCCAAGGGGAACATTCCACTGGTGCAGGGCATAGTTTAAGCAAAGGAGAGGAGAATAAATGGTTTGCTTTGGGATATATTTTGGAGGTCATAGCAGCCAGCACTTGTTTAAATATTGAACAAGGGGTAAAGAGAAATAAAGAAATCAAGGAGTTTGATTCACTTGATTCATTAAAAGGCTTTTAAGGCCGGGTGTGGTGGCTCATGTCTGTAATCCCAGCACTTTGGAAGGCCAAAGCAAGAGGACTGCTTGAGCTCAGGTTTGAGACCAGTCTGGGCAACATGGCGAAACCTCATCTCTACAAAACATATAAAATGAGCCAGGTGTGGTAGTGCGCACCTGTAGTCCTAGCAACTTGGGAGACTGAGGTGGGAGGATGGCTTGAGCCTGGGAAGTGGAAGTTACAGTGAGCCAAGACCATACTACTATACTCCAGCCTGGGTGACAGAGCTAGATCCTGTCTCAAAAAAAAGAAAGGCCTTTAAGATGCCTTTTAGTCTACCAAATGGAAATGCAGAGTATGCAGCTGGACATACAAGTCTGTAGGAAAAAAAGGCACCCAGTGCTAGAGATGTGGGAATCAACAGGATATAGGTGATATTTAATGTCACTGAGCAAATAAGGTATCAGAAGTGGGTACACCTGAAGAAAGGGCTGAGACTCCTAATATACTCCAACATTTAGAAGTCAAGCCAAAGAGAAAACAAGCAGCAAAGATGACTTAAGAGAAGAACTGTCAATGAGCTAAGAAAAAACCCAGAAAGTGTGGTTCATAGAGGCTTCAAGAACAGAAAGAGTAGTCAACTATCAAAATGCTCTTATGAAATGGAACAAGACAAGAACACAACTGACACTAGATTTTACAAGTTGGTAACCTTGATAAAAACTATTTTAGGCGGCCGGGCACGTGGCTCACGCCTGTAATCTCAGTACTTTGAGGGGCCAGGGCAGGCAGATCGCCTAAGGTCGGGAGTTTGAGACCAGCCTTACCAACATGGAGAAACCCTGTCTCTACTAAAAATACAAAATTAGCCAGGTGTGGTGGCACGTGCCTGTAATCCCAGCTACTCAGGAGGCTAAGGCAAGAGAATTGCTTGAATCCAGGAGACAAAGGTTGCGGTAAGCCAAGATTGTACCACCACACTCTAGTCTGAGCAACAGGAGCAAAACTCTGTCTCAACAACAACAACAAAAAACAAACAAACAAACAAACAAACAAAAAACTATGGTAGGCTGGGCGTGATGTCTCCTGTCTGTAATCCCAGCACTTTGGGAGGTCGAGGTAGGCAGATCATTTCAGGTCAGGAGTTTAAGACCAGCCTGGCCAACATGGCAAAACCCTGCCTCTACTAAAAATACAAAAATTAGTTGGGCACGGTGGCACATTCCTGTAATTCCAGCTACTTGGGAGGCTGAGGCAGGAAAACCACTTGATCCCAGGAGGCAGAGGTTGCAATGAGCCGAGATTGTGCCATTGCACTCCAGCCTGGGCAACAGAGTGAGACTCCCATCTCAAAAAAAAAAGAAAGAAAGAAAAAACTATTTTAGACTTTCTACCCACTCCCAAAACACAAAAACACCCCAAACTATCAAAAGATCATCAACTGTGCAGATTAATGTATTTGATACATACTTTTAAGATTTTACATATTCATTAAGCCATCAAGGTGCTTGTAATTTCAGAAATCTGCATTTTTAAAAGCTCATATATTAGTAACACTGATACATGCAGATTATTTTAACTAATTTTTTGCATTTCAATTACATCTATGTTAAATGGGGGTTCTAAACTAAAATTAAAACAGAAAAAACTAATTTTATACCAGCCTTACTTCCAGAATTTTAAATGGGGAATAATGGCTAAGAACAAAACCAAAAAACTGCCTACTGAAAAACCTCAAATAGCAGCACACATGTGAGAAAAAAAAAATTGAAGCAAAAAACTAGTTTAGAGATACCATTCTGTGAAACCCAGAACAGCAGCCCATGTCACAAAGGGCATTACCCAAAAAAGCATGTAATACTCCACCTTCACTTGCTGAGTTTGGCTGATGACACATGGAAGACTAAAAAGTTGTTGGACAAAGGCCTTCAATTCTTCCACTGTCAGTTTGGTCCGAGTCCTCACACCATCTGGGCTCTGTCTGATGTGAAATAATATTGAGATATAAGTAAGAAAAATTTAGTCATTCTGATATCAAAAGGGCTCCTAGTCTCTTTAGAATTCAAACCTAAGCAATCCTAGAATCCTAGTGTTTGAGGGATTATATCGCAACGGTGACCACTTCAAAACAGTTTTTAAGTTCTTCAGTTAATAACCCAAAGAGCCAACTCTCCAAGTTACGATTTCTTCAATCTGCAAGTATTAAACATTTCAAACACAACATAAATTCCTCATAGTTGGAATATTAAGTTCATTGATAAAACTGAATCCTGTATTTCAAGAAGGTTAAAATGTGAAACAAGAGCCTTTAACCTGCCTTTGGTAACAATGAACCCTCTGAAAGTGTTTCAAAATTTTGTGTGTATATGATTTTTCTAATAGGGATCTTAAAATTTTACTAGGTTTGGCCGGGTGCGGTGGCTCACGCCTGTAATCCCAGCACTTTGGGAGGCCAAGGTGGGTGGATCACGAGGTCAAGAGATCGAGACCATCCTGGTCAACATGGTGAAACCCCGTCTCTACTAAAAATACAAAAAATCAGCTGGGCATGGTGGCACATGCCTGTAATCCCAGCTACTCAGGAGGCTGAGGCAGGAGAATTACCTGAACCCAGGACGCAGAGGTTGTGGTGAGCCGAGATTGCGCCAAGCCGAGATTGCGCCATTGCACTCCAGCCTGGGTAACAAGAGTGAAACTCCATCTCAAAAAAAAAAAAAAAATTTTTACTAGGTTTTCCAGGTGGGGCCATTGAATCAGTGACAAGTTAAGGGCCACTGATGAATGTCTCTAAGAAAAGTTCTCTAACAAAATGGCAGATTAAAAATCTACAAAGTAATTTAAAAACCCAATGTGAACTGCTATAGACAAGCCACTCAGACAAAAAAAAATGTGTTGGAATTACTACAACAAATTTAAACAGAAAATTTAATACTTATGAATTAAATTATATCAAGGGTGCATACTTCTATGCTCCTTAACAACCTCCTCAGCATCCATCAAGGTTACCCTTTGCTGCCACCTGCCTTCAGCCTATAGTCTCAATTTATTTATTTATTTACAAATATTTATTGCACAACTATGTGTCAGGCATTGTTCTAAGAACAAGAAATATAGCAATGAAAAGAAAATCCTCTGATATTCTAATATTGTGTATATTCTAGTGGGGGATAAGGAAGACCAGAGAAGATAGATAATAAATAAAATAAGTAGATTAGTACAGCAGAAGGTGACAAAGCTAGGAGAAAAACAATGCATGAAAGAAGTAAGAGGATTGAAATTTCATAAAGGATTGTGAGAAAAGCCCTCTCCAACAGAGTGACATTTGAAAACAAAGGCTTCAAAGAGGTAAGGGAACAAACAAGCCACCTGGATATGATGGGAAGATAACAAGCAGAGTAAAGAGAGAGGGTGAAGTCCTAAGCAAAAATGTGCCTGCTATGTGTGAAGAACAGCAAGAGAAAGAACACTGCAGGCTGGGGCAGGAAAGAAGGGAGAATACTAGGAGATAAAACTGGAGCATTAACTGGGAATCTAGAGACATGGCCACAAGAGGTCAAAGATCGTGTTAGGCTTCACAGGCCAAATACAATTTTGGCTTTTACTCTGAAAGAAACAAGAAAATAAGAAAATACTGGATAATTAAACTCTTCTTAGGTTTACCTGTGTTTCTGCTTTTTGCTCAGAAGCAGCTGAGCCACAGAAGCACAGGTCTCAGCTTCTTTTACAGCATCCCTGAGCTTTAGAAAGAGATCATTATCTGGGTATTTGCCATCCTCAGCATCTTCCAGCATTACTCGCAATTCAATCAAATCTGTAAAAATAAATAAAAAGCCATATACTATGACCATAAACACAAAAAGCCATTCTAAAATCTTTAGCAATCTCACTCAAGTGAGTCACCAACTTACTAGAAACATGATAATTAGTAAAAACAAACCGCTGTGAAAATCTCACCAACACAATAGAAGCTAATGACCAGGTGCCCATTTATAATCACTATAAACAGTTTCTCTCAGAAAGGGTCTAAAAAAGAAAATAAATTTCTCTTTCCAAAGAAGTCTTCGTTGTTAGTCTCACTGATAATAGTGGATTCCCAACATATATGATAAATTCACTGCAAGTTAGATGTCCATCCCATTTTATATCAGCTTTATTTAAAAGAAGATTCTCCAATAGAAAATTAAGTTTATATTCAACAACCCATTAGTCTCAAATCTCAAAGGAAGCCTAGGATTTTTCTTTTATGGAGGGAAAAAACATAAAACTAAACAAGCCCTCTTTTAAAGCGACAATCATTTCAGTATACACATGCAAAAGAAGGAAGTTTAACCTTTTTGTGGTTGAAGTTAGCAGACAATGTTTCTGTAACACGACTGACCCAAGTGTCATAGGACTGTGCCCTGACTTTTACACTAGATAGCAGAGAAGGGGGGTCTTCTAATGGCTAGTGATGTCTACCAAACACACACACAAACACACAGAAATAAAAATCTCAAAAACCAACAATAACTTGAAAATAAAGTTTTAAGTATAATCATCTTCAGGAAAATACAATGGCCAAGGGAATGGGATCTCAGTTCACATAAAAAGAAAATCAAAGCAGCCCACAGCTTTTAATGCATGGAGATAAGGAACATGTGAAATCAACTGATAAACTAATTTCAGTTGCCAAGCTTAGGGCCAAATTTAAAGGACTGGTCTTCAAGCCTAGAAGTAGACAGAGAAGTTGAGAAGTCCAAAGAAAAGGAAAGGAATAAGTAAAAACAACACTAAGACTTGGTTTAAAAAAAAAAAAAAGGTTATGGAAGTTTTACGAGATACTTTTGGATACCTAAGGCATTTCTTCTGCATTGGGCAGGGGCACAGATCAGCTGGATGGCAGAGACATACAAGCTGCTCAGGATTACAGGAACATGTGAGAGCAGAGAGAAAACATGTGGTTCTGCATGCCGAACACTGTCGCTCATCATCAGGAACAAGTTCAAACACTTCTTCTTCTGACACAGGACACCCTGAAATATAATTTATTTCACTAGATCAAGTCTTTCTAGTCTTGATCTAGTGAAATATCAAAAAACTTAAGTTACTACATTTTTTTCTACAGACAAATCTCTGACTTAAGGCATAAACATGAAAGGTACAATGATACAAAATCAAAATACTTCCTAAAAGTAATCATTACTAAATTGTATTCAATGGGCAAGATTAAAGTTTGGTATCTAAGGATGCACATTTGAGTGACAAAAACTGTAAAGAAATGTGGGCTGGGTGCAGTGGCTCATGGCTACAATCCCAGCATTTTAGGAGGCCAGGGTGGAAGGATTGCTTGAAGCCAGGGATCTGAGACCAGCCAGGGAAACAAAGTGAGACTCCATCCCTACAAAAAAAGTTTTAAACATTAGCCAGGCATGGTGGTTCATGCCCATAGTCCCAGTTACTCAGGAGGCTAAGGAGGGAAGACTTGAGGCCAGGCTGCAGTGAGCTAGGACAGTACCGCTGCACTCCAAGCCCAGGTGACACAGCAAGACCTTGTCTCTAAAAAAAAGAAACGTGATTACCACAAAAGTCAGGATGGTTTTTTGAGAGGAAGGAAGAAAATTGTAATTACGAGGCATTTTTTGGGGTGGCTGGCTGCACTCCAGAAGTTCCTCCCAATTACATCCTTGAGCAAAATAAATTAGTAATCTATGATCCAAAAGTGTATATTGACATACACAAACATATGTAAGGACAAAGAACTATAAAGTAAATTGTACAAATCAAAATATAACATCAGCATGACATCAAAAAGAAAGTTAAGCTAAATTCAGTATGCCAGTTTAAGAATGCAAGAGCGGGCCAAGCGTGGTGGCTCACGCCTGTAATCCTAACACTTTGGAAAGCCAATGTGGGTGGGCCACCTGAGGTCAGGAGTTTGAGATCAGCCTGGCCAACATGGCAAAACCCTGTCTCTGGTAAAAATACAAAAATTAGCCAGGTGTGGTAGTGCACACCTATAGTCCCAGCTACTCAGGAGGCTGAGGCAGGAGAATGGCTTGAGCCTGGGAGGCAAAGGTTGCAGTGAGCCCAGATCATGCCACTGCATTCCAACCTGGGCAATAGACTGAGCCCCTGTCTCAAAAAAAAAAAAAAAAAAAAAAAAAAAAAAACCTTTTAAAAAAAAAAAAAAAAAAAAAAAGAATGTAAGAGTGTATGAAGTATATTTTACCCAACACCTCCATTTACTATATCACTTTACAGTTGCTGCTTACTTGATTGAGCAAGTTACTTGTAAACCCAATTCTGTAATAAAGCAAACTCTCTTCACTTAAACAAGGTAGGAACCTCATAATTTATTCACTGGCAGACACAACTCTGGTCTTTCATCATACATTGTTTCTCATATCAGTTTAATCTAGATGTCTGCTGGCCATATTCTCATATCTTTCTATTTTCTCATACTGGCATTTAGAATTTTCTTTAAAAATTATTTTAACGTAAAAATAGTATCAAAATGCACTGCAAGAATTTACTCAGCTTCAGAACAACTAGCAATGCTGTTCTGAAGGGAAATGCTAATGTGGCCACTGAGAAAGTTGTGGGGGCTTCAAGAAATGTTACACAATTTCCCAAAGTGAAATGCAAGGATCACAGATCCTAAAAGATACTCTGGAAAAAATAAATTTCTTTGTTCAAGGTGTAGTGGCTCACACCTGTAACCTTAGCACTTTGGGAAACTTAAGTGGGAGGATTGACTGGGCCAGCAAGTTCAAGACCAGCCTGAAGACAGTCTCTACTGAAAAAAAAAAAAAAAAAAAAAAAAAAACTAGGGGAAAATTTTTTTTTTGGAAACTACTATGGATTATGTCCCTCCCACTTTACAGATTAACAGTGAACACCAGCATATTAAAGAATCAGAAGTTTTGCAGTAAAGATCCAATTATCTTTCTTTTTCTTGGCCTATATTTTTTTATTAATTTTTACCATTAATTTTCCTATGCCTTTCAAGTAATTTTAAAATCCTGAAAACTGGAAAAGTATATATTTCACATTATTTTAGGTCCCCTTATTTTTTGTACCCAAACTAGAATTCATCATTCTTTCACTTTTCCAGTCTTAAATGAAGCTAACATCAATATTTTAAATACATCCATTTATCTTAGCCTGCCATTTTCTAAACTTTTCTAGACACAGAATGATTTTTTCTTATAATACCTTCTAAAATATTACAAAGCTTATATTCCTGAGAATATACCTTAGAAAATCATAAACAAGCAGGGAATGGAGAGAAGAAAAAAGCTAGAAATACAAATTAAAAGGTTGAGGCCAAGTGCAGTGGCTCACACCTATAATCGCAGCACTTTGGGAGGCCAAGGTGGACGAATCACTTAAGTCCAGGAGTTCGAGACCAGCTTGGCCAACATAGTGAAACCCTGTATCTACTAAAAATACAAAAAATTAGCTGGGAGTAGTAGCATGTGCCTGTAGTCCCAGCTACTCGGGAGGCTAAGGCAGGAGAATCACTTGAACCCAGGAAGCAGAGGTTGCAGTGAGCCAAGACTGCACCACTGCACTCCAGCCTAGGTGGCAGAGCAAAACACAGTCCCAAAAAAGCAAAAACCAAAAAAGGCTATTTGAAATAAGCCAGGTGAGAAAATTAAGGAATGGAACTAGATGGTATAGCAGTAAGAAAAAAAGGCGGCAAGGGAGAGTGATGAGAGACAGTGCCAAAGAAAAACTTAAAAGTCAGTGACAGGCCTGGTGTGGTGGCTCACACCTGTAATCCCAGCATCCTGGGAAGCTGAGGTAGGTGGATCACCTGAGGTCAGGAGTTCAAGACCAGCCTGGTCAACATGGTGAAACCTTATCTCTACTAAAAACACAAAAATCAGCCAGATGTGGTGGCACACGCTTGTAACCCTAACTAATCAGGAGGCTGACGCAGAATCACTTGAACCTGAGAGGTAGAGATTGCAGTGAGCCACGATTATGCCACTGCACTGCAACCTGGGCAACAGAGTGAGACTCTGTCTCAAATAAATAAATAAACAAACAAATAAATAAAAAAGTAGGTAACAGATAACTATGAAAGAAATGAGGCTGAGATCGTGCCACTGCACTCCAACTTGGGTGACAGAGTGAGACTCTGTCTCAAATAAATAAATAAATAGTACCAAAAAACTAAGTAACAGATAACTATGAAGGAAATGAGACCAGGTGTGATGGCTCACACCTATAATCCCAGCACTTTGGGAGGCCAAGGCAGGCAGATCACTTGAGGTCAGAAGTTCAACACTAGCCTGGCCAACATGGTGAAACCCTGTCTCTACTAAAAATACAAAAATTAGCAGAGCAAGGTTCATGCCTGTAATCCCAGCTACTCAGGAAGCTAAGGCAGGAGAATTGCTTGAACTCAGGAGATGGAGGTTGCAGTGAGCTGAGATCTTGCCACTGCACTCCAGCCTGGGTGGCAGAGTGAGACTCCAGCCCCTGCCAAAAAAGGAAACAGGTGAGTCAAGATCACACTAAGTTTTTACATGATGGTCATTGTGCCAACTTAGATGAGGCAATTAGGAAAGAAAAGTGGTTTGTGAAAGGTGGAAAGGAAAGAGACTTTCTGTTTCAGATGCTGCGACCAAGATGATAAATCTAAATAGAAGTGTGCAATATACATGTTGGAAACACGGATTACAAATGAGTGGCTGGATACTGCCTCTTTCAAAGAGACAATAATTCCTGCGTTTACATATAATAGGAGGAAACTTTAAGAAGAACTGAAACCACAAGGTAAAAGCTGAAAGACTTAAGACTAAGAATAGATGAGAATTCTTACATAAATAGAACAAAATAACAACAATAAACAGTGAAAAGCTGAACTCTGCACACATTGTTGGGGAGATAAGGAGAATGAACTAGAAATGATGGGCAAATATAATCAAAGAGACTAAAAAAACAGTAGAACAAATGTTAGGGAAAGAAACCAAAGCGGCAACATACAATGCAATAAGGAGGTCATGGGGATGGAAGACACCGAAAGAAACCAATGAATTTGGCAATAAAGTGTGTCACTGGTGAACTCTGAGATCTTTGAAAGTATGATGGAAACAGAATGACAATGATGATGAAGGGAGAAAGAGGACATTAGAGTGCTGACCACGGGAAAACCACTGAAGATTTTCAGTAAAAGATAAAATGAAAACTTTTCTTAAAATAAAAAAGACAAGTCCATAACACAAAGAGAGGGTGAGGATAAGTAACTGAACAAGGGCACAGGCAGAAGACATGTTATTTGATCAAGGTATCACAAAAGAAACATGGTAGAGGATCAGGAAGATGTGGCATTCAAATTATCAAACGACAAGGAAAATAATGCCCCATTCAGGTTAAATCTGAAATACTGAGGACATATCACAAAACCATATTTCAGGAGTCTCCAACAATGTACATAAAATTTCAAAATTCAAAAGAAAGACTCTAAGCAATGAGAAAAGGAATCCCATTTTAAATAAATATATAATCAATATAAGACTTTTAAGAATACAAGTATAGGCCAGGCACAGTGGCTCATGCCTGTAACCCCAATTCTTTGGGAGGCCAAAGCAGGAGGATCACTTGAGGTCAAGAGCTCGAGACCATCCTGGCCAACATGGTGAAACCCCATCTCTACTAAAAATACAAAATTAGCCAGGCAAGGTGGCACATGCCGGTAATCCCAGCTACTTGGGAGGCTGAGACAGGGGAATCACTTGAACCTGGGAGATGGAGGTTGCAGTGAGCCAAGATCATGCCACTGCACTCCAGTCTGAGCAACAGAGTAAGACTCCTTCTCAAAAACAAACAAACAAAGAATACAAGTATGAAGTGGGAATATTAAATAATGAAATACTACTACAACCTTATTAGAATGTCTAAAGTCGAAAAGACTAACTATACCAAGTGTGGGTGAGGATGTAAGGCAACTGGAACTCTCTTATACACTGCTGGCGCAAATGTAAAATGGTACCACCATTTTGCAATGTGGTTTCATAGTTTTTTAGAAAATATTAAACATATACATACTATATGATCTGACCATTCCACTCCTAGTATTTACTAGAGATAAATGAAAACATATGTTCATGCAAAAAGCTGTACACAAATGTCCAGAGCAATTTAATTTCTAACAGCCAAAAAATGTAAACAATCCAAATGTCCATCCACAAGTGAAAGGACAAACAAATTGTGGTATATCTATTCAAAGGAAAACTAGTGAGCAATAAAAAGGAATAAAGTATTAGTACATGCAAGCTGGGTACAGTGGCTCACGCCTGTAACCCCAGCACTTTGGGAGGCTGAGACAGGTGGATCACTTCAGTTCAGGAGTTCAAGACAAGCCTAGCCAATGTGGTAAAACCCTGTCTCTACTAAAAATACAAAAATTAGCTGGGCATAGTAGCACATTCCTGTAATTCCAGCTACTTGGGAGGCTGAGGCAGGAGAATCGCGTGAACCCAGGAGGCAGAGGTTGCAATGAGCCAAGATTCTGCCACTGCATTCCAGCGTGGGTGACAGAATGAGACTCCGCCTCAAAAAAAAAAAAAAAAAGTATTAGTACATGCAACAATATGGATGAGTCTCAAAGTAATTATGCTGACCAAAAGAAATTAGACTGTAAAAGTATAAGTTGTATTATTCGATTTAAATAAAATTCTCCAAAAAATAAGCAAAGAAAGAATAGTGGTTTCTTGGGGATTCAGGGCAAGAGGAGAAGGAGGTGGCACAGGATGGCTAGCCATGGTGGCTCATGCCTGTAATTTCTACACTTTGGGAGGCCAAGGCAGGAGGACCCCTTGAAGCCAGGAGTTTGAGACCAGCCTAGGTAACAAAGCAAGGTTCCACCTCTAAAAAAATTTAAAAAATTAGACGGACATGGTAACATGCACCTGCAGCCCCAACTACTCCAGAGGTTGAGGTGAGAAGATTGTTTGAGACCAGGAGTTTGAGGCTGCAGTGAGCTATGATTGTGCCACTGCACTCCAGCCTTGGTGACAGAGAGAGAACCCATCTTTCACAAAGGTGGTACAGAGCAAGAAGGAAGGACAACATACAGGCATAAAAAACTTTTGGGGGTGATATAGTCATTATCTTGATTGTACCAACGGTTTCAGGGGTATATACACAGTCAAAACTTATCAAATTGCATACTTTAAACACATGCAGTTTATTACAGGTCAATTATGCTTCAACAAAGCTATTTTAAAAACATAAAATATCAGGCAGAGAGGGAGGAGGGACATGATACAAAAACAGGAGGAGCATGGTGTAAACCTAATGAAGCTAGCTAGTTATGTAGGAAATATTAGAGGGAACAGGCCAAGATGATGCTGAAGGCACACATTTTCTCATATATTTTCCAGTTCAATGTAATGATGCTTAGCTCATTCTAAGCATTCAAAACCCCAACTCTTGGTTATTCCATCCTTCCTATTCATCAAATTACTTAAAGGCAAGGGGAAAAGATTAATCAACCTGACAGTCTGTAATTGCCAGAAACGTAACTTATTCAACACAAAGCTGAGGAAAAAACAATTCAAATTTTCTTGTTTAAACAATTAACACTGTATGTAGAAGATTTAAAAGGCAACTATGTACCTAAGAAATTCTGACAGGACTTCAGTTTTAAAAATCTAGACATGATAAAATTCTTAAAACATTTTTAATTTGAAGAAACCAATATGGAAATTATAAAAATACAAAATCTTCTCCAAATAAGTGATTTTTATGTTCAACTCCTAGGGGATCAAAGATGAAAATTCTAGCTATAGGTTTATTTAGTATATCACATAAGCAGTATCAAACATAGAAAATGTGCTCAGTAAGCTCACCGTCTGCACAACAGATGCTCTTAATCGTGTTTCTTCTTCAGTCATGAGAGTCAATTATTTGCAGACCATGGCAGCCAGCCCCACATCTAAGCATTCTGGATCTGCTGCCATCTTGAAAATAAGTTCCTCGTGTGAAAAGACACAATGGCGCCTTAGGCGACGGTAATGATTTACACATTGAGGTCCAATGGGTAACTGAAAATGAGATTTCCAAATTAAATATCTCGCTTATAACAAATACAGCAACAGAACCACTACTTGCCCTCCAGGTCCTCCCTTTTATTAGAAAGAAGACAGAACAACAAATCCGTTTAAATATAAGAGGCAATATTATATTAATTGTAAATATTAACCCTGTATGACCCAGCCAGAATTTCAAAGGTTTTCCTACAGAAAATTCCCATAATATGAGATGCTAAATTTCTGGCCTAAACTGCTAATTTTCTATTTATGGTACCTCAAGAAGAAGGAGTTCTTTGGTATATAAATGAAGCAGCAAACTCTTTAAGAGAAGTTTAACATAAGCCTGCCCTTATAAGGAAAAGAAAAATATTGTAAATATAAATAAATAAATAAGTTCAGGCCAAAAAGAGTTAAGTAGAAGTATTCAGCACTCAAATTTTCACAGAACAAAAAGAACAGAAGTTATTAGAAGAAAAAGAAAGAAAGAAAAGGAAAGAAAAGAGGGAGAAAGTAATAAGTAATTTACACTGACTGACTTTTAATTTTTTTGCAAAAATCAAAACAAAAGATGATTTAGATTTTAGCATCTAGAAATTATTTTAAATAACAAGCCTGGCAGAAAGATAATTCAAAGAAGTAAAACTATAAAATGAAACGACAAAAAGATCACTTTTCATAAATGAAAAGATACATCCTTTAAAATAAATTTTGAAAATTTCCATAAGTATCAAGATATAAGCCAAATTATGACAATAGCAATGCTCTACACTTAGATATGGACTCCAACTTCAACTTCTTTCCTATGCTCAGGCACAAGAACTTAGATAATTAAAGGAGTTTTGTTTGGATTTGTAATATAAAAGAGAAAACATAAAAAACTGGTCTTTAATAACTGTAGAATTCATGTATAGTTTGAGAAAGGCAGAAAGGAATCAGAGGAATCACAGAAAAATAAGGCTATCTCTGAATTATGCAGTGTTTCCACACTCTTCAAAGAAAACCTTGAATTATGCTGTGTTTCCATACTCTTCAAAGAAAAATCTTTCTCAAGGAAAAAGTATATATATATATATATATATATATATATATAGTACATATATATATAATACATATATATATATAATACATATTGAACTTATGATTCACAATAATTTTGTCTATTAACACACAACTCTTTCATATCTTAAATATGTACTCTTTAAATATTTCTCACATAGCCTTAATACAAAAACAAGTAGAAGAAAAAAATCATACTTTGGGATTTACAGTTCTTATAGTAATATGTGAGGAAGCCACATAAAACAGAACTGATTACCCATTGTAACTTATAAAAATTAGTCCCATTAATTTATTCCAGAGATAAAATTGCTATAACTTGTAATTTATATTATACCCTTCTTCTAAAGAGTGTCAAGGGCCTCCACACATATCCTCTAACTTGTCTGAGGTTATTAAATGAATCTGTTAGCATCTTTACATACCAGCTAAAAAACTTAGGCCCAGTGAAATTTTAAAAGCTGCCCAAGGTCAAACATCAGTAATAGTAAGAATGAGAACAGCAGAAACCATCTCCACCTCCTATCTAAATCCTCCCATTTTCTACCCTATACCTAGCCAATTAAGATGTAAATCACAAACAGTCAATAAATGTGGCGATTCCTCAAGGACCTAGGAATAGAAATTCCATTCGACCCAGCAATCCCATTACTGGGTATATATCCAAAGGATTACAAATCGTTCTACTATAAGGACACGTGCACATGAATGTTCATTGCAGCACTGTTTACAATAGCAAAGACCTGGAACCAACCCAAATGTCCATCGACGATAGACTGGATAGGGAAAATGTGGCACATATACACCATGGAATATTATGCAGCCATCAAAAACGATGAGTTTGGGTCCTTTGTAGGGACATGGATGAACCTGGAAACCATCATCCTCAGCAAACTGACAGAAGAGCAGAAGATCAAACACCGCATGTTCTCACTCATAGGTGGGTGTTGAACAATGAGAACACATGGACACAGGGAGGGGAGCACTACACACTGGGGTCAGTTGGGGGGAAATAGGGGAGGGACGGTGGGGGATGGGAAGCTGGGGAGAGATAGCAAGGGGAGAAATGCCAGATGTAGGTGATGGGGAGGAAGGCAGCAGATCACACTGCCACGTGTGTACCTATGCAACAATTTTGCATGTTCTTCACATGTACCCCAAAACCTAAAATGCAATAAAATAAATAAATGGGAAAAAAAGAAAGAAATATAACTACCTCCAAAGCCATAAATAAATGATAGAAAGAGAAAAAAAAAATGTTGGCTGAATTTTTAGACACTGAGCTCAGGCCCAAGGCAAAAATCCTAAGCCTAGTCTTGTTCTTGCTAAATTATGCTGTATCCAAAGCCTAATAAGAAAAAGGTTCAAAATTACTTTATCAAGCAAAACTATTGGTGGGAGATGATTCATTGTATCATTTTACTCATTAGTGAAGGAAACAAAAATAATCTCTATATGGTTAATCATGGAATTTAATAAATTACGTTGCCTGCAGAAAACATAAGATCCAATATTATTAAAGAATTTCCCCAAAATGTTAACAGAAGCAACAAAAACAGCACCAATACAAGAAAATAGTCAGTGTATATCATAAATATACTGTATAATCTTCTCCCATGCAACTTAACCAGCCACTAAATATTTTTTGATTATCTACTTCATACAAAAGCAAAATAGAAATTACCTAGCATTATCATTTACATACAAGTATAGTGCAGAGATCTCAATATCATACTCTTTTAAAATTAAAAAAAGAACAGAAAAAAACATAAAATGGCCAGACTAGTAAAGTCACCTGTCTATCACAAATAAAAAAAAAAAAAAAAAAAAATGAAGGAATATTATAAAAACCACAGAGTTTCATATTTGAAAATATGGTAAAATTAACACTTGAAATTATCTCTATAAGCTTGGTCACCTTAATAAGTCCCAAAAATACTCAGAGAAAGCAAAGGCTAGAAAAATTATAGGTTGGTGCAAAAAAAAAAAAATTATAGGTTTCACAAAGGTGGTACAGAGCAAGAAGAAGGACCACATAAGGGCATAAAACCTTTTGAACTTTTGCATCAACCTATATCTTCAATGGCAAAAGCCACTATTACTTTTGCACCAACCTGTATCTTCCCTTAGTAAAGAAGGATTCAGAAAGAATCAACTGACCATTTATAAGTTCAAACCATTTCTCTCCTCTGAGCACCTGACCAGAAGGGAGACAAACTAAAGAAAAGAAGGAAAGCAAAGGAGAGAAGGAAAGGAAGGGAAGAAGGAAATGGAGGGAAGGAAAGTGGAAAAGGAAAGTATGGAAATGAAGGAAGCAAGATCAAACAGAATGGGGAGAATAATAAATGGGTAAGAAGAACTATAAAATCTTGGCCGGGGTGGTGGCTCACACCTGTAATCCCAGCACATTGGGAGGCCGAGGCAGGTAGATCACCTGAGGTCAGGAGTTCGAGACCAGCCTGGCCAACATGATGAAACCCTGTCTCTACTATAAATACAAAAATTAGCCAGGTGTGGTGGCAGCCACCTGTAATCCCAGCTACTCAGGAGGCTGAGGCAGGAGAATTGCTTGAACCTGGGAGGCAGAGGTTGCAATGAGGTGAGATCACGCCATTGCACTCCAGCCTGGGTGACAAGGGCAAAACTCTGTCTAAAAAAAAAAAAAACTGTGATGGAACTCTACTTCTTAGCTTTCTAAACTACAATAGCCATGCCGGTCTCCACTGAAATACTGATGAACCATACCCTGAGCCCAGCTAAGCAAATATGGCAACTAAGCTGCATTATATTTATAGGGCGGTTAGTAGACGTACAACAGCCACTTGCTGTAGAACAGACCCAGTCAGTGGTACAGACGTTCACAGCTTCAGCAAAGTTGTAGCCCTGGTTAAATCCAGAGTGACAGGCATGAGGAAATGTCACAACAAACTCTCCAGCGCACTGATTGGTCCTGTACACCTAAACGCAAATTGGGAACAGGGATACAAAATAAATAATAAAAAGTAAAAACAAGGAAAAGAGGAAGACAGATTTTATTAGTCAGACAATTTTAGATGCATTTTCTAAAACTGAAAACAATAAAGCATTAACTTACACATATCAGAAAATGGTATCAGAAGTAGCCAGAATTCTACCTTCTTAAAATAATCTCTAATAGATTATAATTCATGACAAGAATTAGCAGCCAAAAGAAATACTCAAAGAAAAAGCATTACTCTCAATGAGCTACAAGTTTCCTAAACTGATACAATTTTTACAATTAAGAGAATTTGTTTTATTCTTGTATTATAAATAGTGGCAAAGAATAGAATTTCCTACAACTTTTGGATAATTTTTTGAAAACTAACTAAATTGATTAACTCACATAGCATGAGACATCCCCAATTAGATGACCCAAAAATCAGTTTTCATGAATCTCACTTTGTTTTACAATAACACTATATGTCTCTTGAAAAGTCTCAGATTCTGGTATAAATTTATTCTTTAAAAACAAAGTAACATTATAAATGTTAATCTACTTTCTGTTTAAGGTTAAGAAGAATATTTGATTATCTATAGTAAACTTATTAAATTTATGACTTTATCAGGTATTAGCTTGAATTTGAGAAACATCTTCAAAATTAGGTTGAAAAGTGAAAAAGGTATTTGCAGTATATTTTTATTTCATTATCTCATGTATTAAAAGCTAAGAAATCTTTATATGAGAAAATTAGGATAAGCATTAGTTATTAGAGCCACTTAAAATATCTCTGCTTTGGTACATAGGGATAACAAAGAATATGAGATTTTTGTTCAAAGTCAGATATAATATTTACTGAAAATAGAAGGTTCTGTGAATAGGTAGCTGTACCTAAAGTATGATTCATACTTTAGTATTTCCCTTCTTAATTAGATAAAAGTTGTTCCCTTCAGAGGGTAAATTCTAATTTGGCTAGAAGATGATATGACTCATTTCTAGTTACAAAACAAAGCATATGTTGTGATTCTATCTAATCAAAAGCTAAAGTAACTTTAAATTAAAAATACTGGCTGGGTGCAGTGGTTCATGCCTGTAATCCCAACACTTTGGGAGGCCGAGTGGGGAGGACTGCTTGAGCTCAGGAGTTCAGGACCAGCCTGGGTGACACAATAAGACCTCACCTCTATAAATACCACAAATTAGCCAGGCATGGTGGTGTGCTCCTGTAGTCCCAGCTACTCATTAGGCTGAGGCAGGAGAACTGCTTGAGCTGAGCAGGTCGAGGCTGCAATGAGCAATCATCATGCCACTGCTTGAACCTGTGAAGCAGAGGTTGTGGTGAGCTGAGATCGCGCCATTGCACTCCAGCCTGGGCAACAAAAGCAAAACTTCATAAAAAAAAAAAAAAAAAAAAAGATACAGAAAGGTGTGTTATCGGACACCAAGAAGATAACTCATAATACAGAAGTTCAATACAAACGTGTAATTCCCAGTCGAAAGCTGGTAGTTATCTGCTATTTTAACAAAGTAACTTTCAGAGACTAATAAATTTATATAAAGTGTGAAAAGTTTAAAAATTTCAAACACATTGTCTAGTTAGTCCCTAAAATCATTTTGTCATAAATGGGTTCTCTCATACCATCTTATAACAAAAACAGAGTCCTGAGTAAAACAAAAGAAAATAAATAGCAAATCTGCGACCCAGTCAAGAAAAAAGGCTTTATTGCCTGTCTCTTCACAGTTTTGTTGATGTCTTAATGCCCAGGAATCAATGTTTCAAACTATTTAAAACTAAAAAGAGAAGTTTTAAACTTAGGACATTTAGCAAATAATTCCAATCAGTTAATCCAAAAATAATTACTTAACGCAAAGAGTCACAGTTGGCAGACAAATAAGTCACACCAGGCCAGCTGTGCAACCACCTGTTACATAAAAAATAATAAAAGCAGCCAGCTAATACACCCCCCCAACACCAATGATTCTCATCTCCTGAAACTCAGAACTTTGTATAACCCCCACCCACACTGAACAGGACTCACCCATGTAACCAATAAGATATTGCAGATATTATGAAGTCTGATTGGTTTTTTTTGAGACAGGATCTCACTCTGCTGCCAGGCTGGGTGCAGTGGCATGATCATAGCTCACTGCAGCTTCAACCTCCCCAGGCTGAAGTGATCCTCCCACCTCAGCCTCATGAGTAGCTGGGACTACAGGTGTGTGCCACCACGCCCGGCTAATTTTTATTTTTTGTAGGGACAGGGTTTTGCCATGTTGTCCAGGATAGTCTCACATTCCTAGACTCAAAAGAGCCACCTGCCTCAGCCTCCCAAAGTGCTAGGATTATGGGTGTGAGCCACAGCACCTGGCCAAAATGTCTGACTTCTGAAGTTATGTTATAAAAGACATTGCAACTCCATATGGCTCTCAAGTAGCCCTATGGAGGGGCCTACATAGCTAGAATCCGAGGTCTCCTGGCAACAACTATGTGAGTGAACCACTTTGAAAGCAAATCCACTAGCCCCAGCCAAGCCTCAAAGAGACTACAGTCCCATGGCAACCTCATGAGAGACTCCAAGCTAGAAGTATCATTAAAAAACTATCATTATCACAAATGACAGAGTGAGACTATCTCAAAAAAATCTCCCATTTTTAGCAAACTTTTAAGCAATGTGTAGTTTGAGGAAATCAAAAGCAGTCTTTCTGTCTGTCCCAGACATGACAAATATTTTCCTTGTTTGATACTTTTTACCACCTTTTGTTTTGTTGTATATTGGTTTGGTTTCTATTTTTGTTTTTTGTCATATAGAAAATTTAATTTTTACATTCCCAAATTTATCAATCTTCCCTAGTATGGCTTTTTGACTTTGTGTCATGATTAGAAAAATCTTCCTCATTCCAATTTATACAAATAATTCATCTGTATTTTCTTCTGAAACTTTCATTTTTTGAAGTTTTAAATCTTCAAAATTTTATATCTATCCATAATTAAGAGTATAAATAATCACTTATCCAGCTCTATTTTAAAAATATTTATTAAATAGTTTAAAATAACCAACTAATGCTTAATAAGCCATCGTTAGCACATGTTAAATTTTCATATATATGAACACACATGGACTTTATTTTGGTTCTTTATTCCTTTATCAGAATTGTTTAAATTTTACTCGTCTAGAATAGATTTTATTCTATTTTATTTTAAGATAAATTTTCTTTTTTTTTTTTCCCATTTATTTTTTTTATTGTTTTTTTTTTTTTTGGGTACATTTGAAGAACATGCAAAATTGTTGCATAGGAACACACATGGCAGTGTGATTTGCTGCCTTCCTCCCCATCACCTACATATGGCATTTCTCCCCCTGCTATCCCCCCCCAGCTCCCCACCCCCCACCGTCCCTCCCCTATTTCCCCCCAACCGACCCCAGTGTGTAGTGCTCCCCTCCCTTTGTCCATGTGCTCTCATCGTTCAACACCCGCCTATGAGTGAGAACATGCGGTGTATATTATGCAGCCATCAAAAACGATGAGTTTGGGTCCTTTGTGGGGACATGGATGAACCTGGAAACCATCATTCTCAGCAAACTGACAGAGGAGCAGATAAATTTTCAATTCTATAAATGCCACTTCAAATATATAATAAATTTGGTATTGAGTGATTTTTACAGTGGTTATTTTTGATCCAATTCACAAAATGTAGACACAAAATCTATAATTAGATTTTTAAATTCGTTAAAATAAAATTGAATAACAAGAAAAGGAATGTTGCAGTACTTTTCATATTTTGTTCTGCATCAGAATTACTTAGTGAGCTTGCTAAAAATACACATGCCTGAGTCCCACCTTCCAGGACTTCTGATTCAGAGGAAGAGGATGAGTCATACTTCCCATGCATTCCCAAGATAATTTCATATACCGTAAAGTTTGAAGACCCTTAGAATAACATTTCCAGGGTAAGGTTTTTAATTGCAAATGCCTTTCTCAACAAAGAACGGCTAAAATTAAGGCCTGTCTTTCAAATGAATAAACAAAATACCTCAAGAAAAACTGAAACCACCAATGGAGAAATTTGGCAAGGATAAATCAATTGAAACAAACAGTGAACAATAAGCAGTTCAACATATTCATCTTAAAACAGACAATATTTAAAAGGTACACTACAACAATGGAAGATAAATAAAAAGAAGAGAACATAAAGGAATGGAATCCCTCCAGGGACAAGCATGATGTATATAACAGAAGCCCTAAAGGCATACACAGTGCAGGCTGCAATGCTAAAACCAATTTACTGATTAACTGGAAATCTTTTGTCACATAAAGAGAAAAAGAAAACACTGGAAAAGGGAAATTAACTATGAAAATTCAAGGCAAAAGACTGAAATACTGAAATACTGCCACCAACTATTTCAAGTCTGTGTTTAGTCCTTGATCACTCTTTTTGTGCATGATCATCCCTACAACTAGGATGCTTTCCTCTCCACTCCTTTCTTCCTTCAAGTGTAAAGTAAACTTAGAGCAGGGAAAGGTTGAGAAAACGAATTTGCTCCAGAGCTACTCCCTATCACAGCCACAGCAACGCTGACTGTAACAGAGGCTGGGAAGGAATTCTTCCTATCAGCAACCACGCAATAAAGACGTGACAGTTCTCTAGCTCTTTCTGCTAGCACTTCCTGCCTAAGAAAAGAAGGGCAAAAGGGCTCAAATGAGCAGAAGGCAAGGGCCTAAAGGTCAGAGCTCCAATTGCATTGGCATAGTCACTCCCAGAACAAGCATGAATTCCACTAGTTAAGCTTATTAGTCAAAGTTTTATTCATACTCAGAGTCCAGAGTGCTTTTATAGTATGATCAAAGTCTTCTATTTATACATTTATAAAAATTACATTTCAAAAGGAAATCATCGTTTTTCTAGACAATGTTAAAATACTTTTATTTAAAAAGTAACACGTTTACCAGGGAAAATCTGGAAAATACAGAAAGTATATAAAATAAAAATCATTCATACAATATCACCTAGGTATAGCAACTATTAATATATTCCACTCTTTTCTAACAAAATGATTTCAAAATACCATACCTAGCATTTTTAAGGAACTTCAAGAAAACAGAGATATTTCTGTTCAATATTATATTGGAACTCCTAAGCAATAAGATATATTTATTTTTTTTTTTTGAGACAAAGTCTCAGACTGTTGCCCAGCCCAGGATGTAGCAGTGGCGCGATCTTGGCTCACTGCAATCTCCACCTCATGGGTTCAAGCAATTCTCCTGCCTCAGCCTCCAGAGTAGCTGGGACTACAGGCATGTGCCAGCACACCAGCTAATTTTTAAAAACTATTTTTAGTAGAGAAGGGGTTTCACCATGTTGGCCAGGATGGTCTCGATCTCCTCACCTCGTGATCCACCCACCTCAGCCTCCCAAAGTGCTGGGATTACAGGCGTGAGCCACTACACCCAGCCAAGATATCTTTTTAAAAGTGGCAAAATAATTGAAAAGGAGAGATGAAACCACCTGTATTTGCAAATGATGATTGTTTTATTTACTTAGACTATCCAAGAAGATCTATGAACAAGATCTTAAAATTTAAAGAGTTGTTAGTATCAAAAAAAAACTTTTAAAAAGTAATACATTCCTATCCACCAGAAATAATCAAATAGAAAATGCAAGAGAAAAAAATAAGGATACCATTCATAGTTGTAACTAGGAATACAACTGCATAGAAAAAAAAGTTTATTTTTTTATTTTTTTATTTTTATTTTCTTTATTGCATTTTAGGTTTGGGGGTACATGTGAAGAACATGCAAGATTGTTGCACAGGTACACACATGGTAACGTGATTTGCTGCCTTCCTCCCCTTCACCTATATCTGGCATTTCTCCCCATGCTATCTCTCCCCAACTCCCCATCCCCCGCTGTCCCTCCCCTATTACCCCCCAACAGAACCCAGTGTGTGATGCTCCCCTCCCTGTGTCCATGTGTTCTCATTGTTCAACATCTGCCTATGAGTGAGAACATGC
>NW_016107519.1:3817631-3823488 GCF_001604975.1 Cebus imitator | reverse complement strand
TAGGAAGAATCAATATCGTGAAAATGGCCACACTGCCCAAAGTAATTTACAGATTCAATGCTATCCCCATCAAGCTACCAATGACCTTCTTCACAGAACTGGAAAAAAACACCTTAAACTTCATATGGAACCAAAAGAGAGCCTGCATAGCCAACTCAATTCTAAGCGAATATCAGAATTGGAAAAGACTTTCCCTGAATTACAGCAAACCTAAATGCATAAATTAAAACATTAACAAATTTGACTAAATTAAAATACCACAGAAAGAAAATTGCATTTACATTCTGACATCTAACTAATACACCACCCTATAGGAAGAGCCTTAATTTGCACATATTTGGACAGATATAATTTCCCAAAGTTATTAAAGTTCTGTTTCCCTGATAATATTCTATTGCAATTTGACTCACTTTTATAGTCAGTGATAATAATTATATTTACAAAATCATAAATCTAGACATTGTACTAGTTACTCCTTTATACATTCACTGATTAACTCAGTTACCACAATTTTTAAAAAGAAAGGTTAAAAATATAAGCGAGCCACAGGATTTTCCCCAGGGCTTCTGACTCTACTTCTAGTTCTCCACCAGATCACAGTTACTTCTGCGGTGTAAATATATCAATACGAAAGGAGCCTTTTATTTCAAACACCAATAGTAAATAAGATAAAATTATCTTATAGAGCTCTTCATAGAATATAATGAGATTATTTGTGATTGTAAATAATTTCTATTTCCTCTTTATAATATTAGAAACAGTAATCAATACAAAATAGGGGAAAGTACAAGGAGTTATTTTACTGGGAACAAAAATTCTATCAATAAGTTATCACTAAGTATATATTATGGCATATTATTGTTTTCAAAACTCTTTGTAATAAAATAATATCTTACTTGGATGCCAAGACATATAATAAAGATTAATAATTGTACCTATAAGCATCATCATTCATTTTTAAAAATGAGATAACATTTCTGGTTTGTTTTAGACCTAAATAATATGTGTTACATCAAGTGGATATTATAAGTAATATTGATAAAATAAAGATATAGAATTTTTATCAAAGATTGATTGACCTGATTTGGAGTATTTCTTAAGGTCTTCAGTTCTATCTCTAATGATTGAACAGTCAGTTCAAGTTGTTGTTTCACTTTAACTTCTTCCTTATATTGTTCCTGTTTCCTTTCTAACTCTTCCTTAAGTTTTTTGTACAGCATATTAATGTTATTTTTCTCTTCGTTTTCTTGTTTTAAGGTGCATTTGCAAATAAAGGCACTTATCTTAAAATTCATTTTGTTAGAAAATAAAAAGTTCATCTTGTCATCTGCCTTTGCATATGTTGCTTATTATCCTAATGAAGTTTCCATGTTCTGGAATATTTTTTCTTTGTAGTTCTCAGATATTTAATTTCTCACTTCAACATCTTCAAAAGAATGCATATACTTGAAAAGTAGTAAGGAAAGAATATTCTGCTAAAGTTTCTGTTACTAGTCACTCTAGTATATATTATAAAAAAGGATACTGGAAATTATTCAGTAAAGTTACAAGTTGAAAATTACCTTTTTAAATCACACAGTCATAATTACTCCCCAATTAAAAAAGATCATTTACAATTAACAATTTTTAAGTTACTATTTATTGACAAGTGTGTAAGTTCACTAGAAATAAATTTTCATCTTTATGAAATATTGCATGTATCCCTCCAAATGATTTACAGTGTAAAATGTAAGATGGCACCTTCAGATGTCTTTCACACAAAATATACCTGCAGATTACTGTAATCCGAGACTAGGCTAAAGAGGCTAACATCCGTTACCCCACACTTTTTATATTTCTTTCTTGAGTAATACTTTCAATTCATCTCATTATTTTATACCTTATAAACAATTTTTAAAAATCTTTTTTGGAACATGACAGGATCTTATATTTAAACAATAAAGAATAACATGTTTTTAACATAGAACTTGGAATTGTATCTATGTAGGAGAGATGTTGAATAAACTAATTAAAAATCAATTTTCAATTTACTTTTGTTAGATGCATATTAAGAATAAAGCTGAATAAAATATTTAAAAAGTATTCTGGGTGGAGAAAAATGGCCATTGCATACTGTGTGGGCTAAACTATAAATTAATAGACAGTTTTTTTCTTTAGTGATGAGGTCTCTGTCACTCAGGCTGGAGTGCACTGGGGTTATCATAGCTCATAAAACCCTAAAATAATGTGGTTTGATTACTATAAACCTATAGTAATTGGGAAAACACCTTTGTGAAAAACATAGCTAATAAAGAAATAGTAAATAGAATACATTATATATTACGATAAACCTATAGTAATCAAAACAGTATGATACTGATACAGCTTGTGTATTCCTTATCCTAAATTCTTAGGCCCACAAGCGTTTCAAATTTTGAATTTTTTTCAATTTTGGAATATTTGCATTTACATAATGAGATATCTTGTATGTGGGACCCAGCTCTAAACATAAAATACACTTATATTTCATATGTATAAGCTGGTATCTAATTCTAATATAACAAGGTAAATTTATTAGTAGTTTTAATTACTTTTTATGGCTTAAACATGTTCATAATGTGGGTAACCCCCCACATAGGTACCGAGGAAAGAGAGCTAAGCAGAATCCTGGCACAATTAAGACCTGGAGAATATCTCAGTTTATAGCGTTACTACTACACATAACAATATCACTATTACATACCTATATATATGTACAAAGATACTAAAATTTACTGATGTTATTATGTTAGGAGTTGAGTATGAGCCCCTAAAAATACAAAAAAGGAAAAAAACCTAAAACAAAGCTAATACTTATTTACAAGAAAAATTGTAGAGATTTATCATTTGGTTAAGACCAAGCGTCTAAAACAAGAAAGATCTTCCCAAGAGCAAAATTCCTCTTGACCCAAACTTTAAGAAATAGTTCTACAATTCTGTAAAATGAAATGCTTTTCATCTTAAACACAGTTGATGAAAGGCAACTTGCAAAAGAAAACATCTGGTTAAAGTGGCCTGAAACCTAGGAAAGAACTGACCTGTAGCCCTGGCAACAAGCAGCTCCACAGAACCTGTTTCAAATCAGGTCAGTCAAGCAATGACCACTGGCCTCACTCACCAACTAATCAATGCTTGCAAAAGAAAGTAAATCAGAGATATTTCCACTCCAATCAGCAGGCCTGGGAGTGCCAACCAATCCACAACAGTGCCACTCACATAACCATGCTGCTCCAGATGATCTTGGCCAATTTACGCCTCTGAGGTTTGGCCAAGCCTTCAGCTCCACTCCTCCCAAAGCCCTAAGATCAGCAGCTGCTCCATCAGGAGGGAGTGTGCCTGACCAGCACAGCTCTCTTACTACAGAAAGCAATCCACTTTGTGTTTTAATTTCAGACACTGAAGGCTCATCATCCTTTAAGAAGAATTCCTTAAATCCATTAATTTTACCACCCTTATATGTTAGGTTTCTTAATAAAATAGAAATGAAAATTGTCATTCCCTTTATCCATCTTACCATAATTAAAACAAGCATGATTACCAGTAAAAGAAGAAAGAGTCACTAAGCACAATATTGGGTTTTTCCATCCATAGAAAAAAACACTAATATAAAGAATATAGCTTATTAGGAAGACCCAAAAGTATCTAAAATATGCATATAATTGTGGGGTAAAATTGTCAGAATGAACCCATGTCAAATGGTTTTTATAAATGAGAATTAGTCTAATGTTTAAAATAACACCCCAAGGTTAAACTTCATTCACTCCTTTAGTAAACACTTCGTAGTTTCTGATTTTAGTTTGGACCCCTTTCTGGACAGGGAATATGGCAGTGAACAGACAAAAGGCCCACTTATGAGATTTAACACACAGTAACGATAAACACAAGAGAGAGGCAAAATGTAGAGTCTATTTCATGAGAAAAACTAAAGCAGGAAAACAAAATTGTGAGGTGTTGAAGGGGAGGCTGCTGGAAGTACCAGACTTGCCAGAATTCTGTCTCTATGCCACTTGCTGAGACAGTGGCTTTTCAGTGAAGAACTTAAGGAATGGAACTGCAAGCAAGGAGGCATCTGAGGGGACAGCACTCCAGACGGAGGAACTGCCAAGCAGAGAGGGAGCCAGGAGTGTTTGAGGAACAGTGAGAAGTTCAGTGTGGCTTGAGCAGACAAAAGAAATTATGTAAGTTGAAGTTAGAGGGATAAAGAGGCCAAATGATGTGGTGCCTTCTAGGTGTTAGAAAACACTTCAGTATATACTCTGAAATGGGAGGCAATTAGAAGGTTTAGAGCAGAAGAATGGTACAAGCTGACAGGTTTCCATACATCTACAGAATAAATAATTGGTGGAAAGAGGATTCAAATACATAAATAAATAAGAAGACCAATGAGCAGTCTATTACACTCATCTCAACAGCAGGTGGTGGTTGGTGGGACGTGGAAGATATGGCGCTTCTGGATATATGTTGGAGGTAGTCCTGACAAGACTTCCTGACAGATGAGATGTGAGGTGTCAGAGAAAGGCATGAAACAAGGATGACACCAAGCATTTTGGCAGAGCAACCGGGTGAGTTGCCATTGACACAGGTAGAAAAGGCTCTATGCAGGGGTAGGTATGAGGAAGGACATCAGTAGATCAATTTCAGGCCTGGTAAGTTTGTGACACCCAATAGCTAACCGAAGACAGATGTCAGGAAGGCAGTTTGATATTTAGGTCTGGAGTTAAGGAGAGAGAGCTGGGCTGGAGAGATATACATTTAGGAATCACTAGCACATGCAAGGTAGTAAAAGTCAAGAGAAAGTGGATTCAGGACTGAGTCCTTGACACATCAGTGTTGAAAGACGTAGGATGAGGAGTAGCAAGCCAAATAGACTATGATGGACGGACTAGAAAGGCAGGCAATAGAGCCAAATGAGCGCGTGCATTCCCGAAAGCCAAGGAAAGAAAATGATGTGAAGGAACTTCTGATGGGTTAAATAAAATGAGGTCTCAGAAATTATGTCTAGATTTATCAAAGTGAAAATCAGTAGAAACCTGGAGAAGAGCAATTTTGGAGGAGTGGTGGGAGTGGTACTGGAGAGTTCAACAGTGAGTGGAGAGAAAATCTGAGTCTGTGAGTACACACAGCTTTTTCAAAGACATCTTACCTATGTGGTATGATCGAGGATGAATAATTTTTCTTTTTAACTGTAGTTTTCATGTCTTATAGAATATTTCAACACTTTAAAAAAGGATATTGTTTAAATTACATAGACGTGGCATTTTTTTTAAAAGACCAGATGAAGGTATTAAATAATGCATTCACCAAAGACCACTTGAACATTTCTATGTAATATACGCTGATTATCATTTTGCTCATGCTTATAAAAAAAGACCACAGAAAGACTAAAAGTTTCAAGGGCAATATTTCTTGCTTGATAAAAAACATCCAACTCTAGAATATTTTATACTCAAATATGCATAGTAATTAGTCTTATTAAAATATAACATTGAACTATATATTGAGTTCTATAAAATTATTAAAACATCGAATTTTATTTTTTAAAAAAAGTAAAAGGGGCCGGGCGCAGTGGCTCACCCCTGTAACGCCAGCACTTTGGGAGGCCAAGGTGGAAGGATTGTCAGGAGTTCGAGATCAGTTTGGCCAACATGGTAAAACCCCATCTCTGCTAAAAATACAAAAAAATTAGCCAAGCGTGGTGGCATGCACCTGTAATTCCAGCTACTTGGGAGGCAGAGGCAGGAGAATTGCTTGAAGCAGGGAGATGGAGGTTGCAGTGAGCCGAGATCACACCACTGCACTCCAGCCTGGGGAACAGAGTGGGATTCCAACTCAAAAAAAA
>NW_016107519.1:3812799-3813694 GCF_001604975.1 Cebus imitator | reverse complement strand
ACTCTTTAAATTCAATGTTTGCAATTTATATGAAATGAAGTCACTGCTGACAAATGTAGTGTGATGCATACTGAAATAGCTTATCTTTTGAAAGGAAGGACAACAGTAGCATGAAGTGTACCTTTAAAAAAAGATTCACTGTATTAGCAGCACCTTGGTTTCAGAGCAGGCATCATCACCTTGGCGCTTGTGGGTGACATTAGCCCCCTGCTGGTTTTTCTAAGTAAAGTTTCAATTAAAACACATACATGCCCATTCACATATTGTCTATGACAGATTTTGGAGTACCACAAAAGATGTTATAGTACACAAAGTTTAAAATATTTATTTTGAATCTTAACAGAAAAAGTTGTTAAGCTCTTGGTTTAGGTCAAAGATCCTCTGATGCATTTTCAGAAGCTTTACCCCATATGCTGAAATGTTCATATGGAATGTGGACCCCCATGTGCAGTCCCTTGGCAATATTCAGATTACTTTTGAGGGTTTAATATTTAAACAGTCATTCACTGAGAACCTAAAACAAAAACTTTAGCATTTTGTTAATAACAAGATAGAGGGCCAATGTCGCACGTAGCTTGCTTTTGCAACACAGCAGATATTATAAGAATTCTTTTAAAAAGTGGTTAAGGGGGGTTGATCCAAGATGGCCGTTTAGGAACAGCTCAGGATTGCAGCTCCCAGTGAAAGCGCAGAGGGTGAGTGGACACCACGTTTTTATTGTCCACAAACTAGGAAATTCCCGGGCAGAGGTGCTCCAGGGTCGCCAGTGCGGCTGTTTCGGCCAGTGCCGCTGCTTTACCCCGCGTGACTGCTTTGCCCCGCGCGGCTGCTTTGTTGGCGCCCCGGAGCCGCGGTTCTCCATACAAAATACACTGCTCCGGGGGCCCTTTAGGCT
>NW_016107519.1:3798224-3806900 GCF_001604975.1 Cebus imitator | reverse complement strand
AAAAAAAAAAAAAAAGTGGTTAAGATGTGTCATCAAACTAAATAGTTGGAATATATTTTAATTGTGAAATAGTGCACTATAGAAATGACCTCATTTTTCAGTGGCTGCGTATTACACTATTTGATAGATATGCCGATTTATTTCCTTTTTAATGGGTTATGACAATGCTATAATAAATATACTTAACATACACATGTATATATGCAACATATTTATATAAATATCCTTAACATAGGTATATAGTCTCATCATGTTACATACATTTTATATATTTATTGGCCTGTTGTTCATTATGTATAACATATAATTAATGTCCTTAATAAGTGTGTGTGTGTATGTTTACACAAGTTATGTTTTCCTGTACAATCTAGTCCCAGAAGTGAAGTTGTCACATTAAAGGGATGTCAGATTATTTGAAATTCTGATACACAGCACTAAGTTACCCTTCAGAAACAATTTACCAATTTCATATACATACAGTGTATGAGAATGCCTTTTTCTTCACATTTGCCAACACTAGTAATTACTTTGTCAATATCGGGACTTTAAAAAATATATCTTATTTCATGTTGACTTGCATTTTTCTTATTATCCTGGTAAAAGTATAATATTTGTTAATCATAATGAATATTAGTCCAATTTCGGATTAGTTTATAGCACAATGACAATTATTTCCTGTTAAATAGTGCTATAGGTGGATGTGGTGGCTCATGCCTGTAATCCCAGCACTTTGGGGGGCTGAGGTGGGCAGATCACCTGAGGCCAGGAGTTTGAGACCAGCCTAGTTAATATGGTGAAACCCCATTTCTACTACAAATACAAAAAATTAGCTGGGCATGGGGGTGTACCCCTGTAATCATAGCTACTTGGGAAGCTGAGGTGGGAGAATCACTTGAACCCAGGAGGTGGAAGTCGCAGTGAGCCAATATTATGCCATTGCACTGCAGCTTGGGCAACAAGAGAAAAACTCTGTCTCAAACAAACAAACAAACAAAAAACAAAACAAACAACTGCCATACGCTTACCTGTCATGCTCTTCCTTCGTGTCCTTGGGAAATTGCTGAGGATGCATTTTCCTGATCTTTCTTTGTTGGGTTAATCCATCAGCGGCATCAGAAGATGTACTGTCACATGTATTTTCTGACAGTTGTATTTCTTCACTTTTGTTTGTGTTCCTTCTTTCTTTGACCTTTAATAAAAGTAATATGAATAATAATTGTTGTTTTATTCAATAAAAAGAATTCTTTCCCTGATATTATCACTTGATTCAGGTTAACTGTCACCACTTTAATCATAAAAATATTTTGTGCTTACTTTAATTTTATCATTATACATAATTATCACATATTTATAAGACATTCTTATCATTCCATCATTGAAATTTTTGTAAAGTCTGCTCATTTCTGTTTGAATGAATAAAAGAATTTTCCAAAATTTCAAAAAGGGCTCTCCTCCATTTTGTGCTTTTATTCTCATCCACTCTTTGCTATCTGATATGAATTTTTATGCTATCTGACTGGCAGAAACAGAGAAATAAAAAGACACAGATATAACATATGTCTTCTGTCTTTACCACCTGGATTTTACATGAAATAGCCAGATTGAGAGGATGTGACCTTGTGGGCCTTCGGGAACATAAAAGAAGCTTTCCCTTTTCTGCACTAAGCTATTCTTTTAGCCACTGTCTTTTATCTTTTTTTTTAATATTTGAATCCCAGGATATTAAAAAAGTAATGGAACTCCCTGAACTATAAGAACCAAAGTTTGCCACAACACAGGAACCAGAGTGAAACTGCTGAGTTGCTAGTGCAGAATTCTGAAAAATGAGATGCTTCCCGGATTTCACATTCTATTATCACAAAAGCTTATGGGTGGAAAACATACGATATAGTTATCTTCTGATAATGGGAGTCAAACCAACCAAGTCATACTGAATTTTCCTCCAAATCTCTTAAGGTGGCATTCCCTAGCATTTCACGGCACCAAATAACAAGATACAATTCCACATTGCTGAATTACATAAATTACCAGATAATTTTATCAAATTAGTTATCTATATTAAAAGTGTAACTTTGGCAAAGCAATCTAATGCCTCAGAGGGTAACAAACATCTCATCTGCTTTTACTTTGAGAGGAGAAAATCCCTAGATTTTTGTCTATCTTTAGAACACAATGTACAGAACTCAACTCTTTATTAAAGAGTCAAATGCTAAATTTTTGGCTGAGAAGTTATGTTCCTTATATGATAAAAATCATACATATCTAAACTTACCATACTTTATTAAACAACATAATGTAGAGATCTGATTCAACAGAAATATTGGAGAGTTGGTGAGTTTTTTAAATATGTGGAAGTGTATATTTGTTTTCAAAAATATTTGAAATGGCCATGATGGAAATATCAGTTCAAACAGTTTGAGTTAAGTAAGCAGATAAACTTGCATGCATGGAAACACATTTAACAGAATCCTCTGGCTCGGAGTATTCATTGCAACTCTCCAGGCTAGATGTTTTTTTGTGGCTTTTCTCAGTCATTGCTTCCCTCCCATTGTATTCCCATCCTATCATTTAAATAAATGTAATTCATTTTCTAAATTAATACAGAAAAAATAATCTAGAGCTTATTCCTTTAGTAATTTCTTTCATGCTTATCTAATTCAGAAGGTCACATGGTATGTGGCTGAATTAGTTTCCCAGCCCCTTTGCCACTTGGAAGACAGATAGTGAGACTTAGGTTGATTAATGAACAAAGATTATGAGAACATTTTTCAGAACTGTCATTTAGATAGCAGTTCTACTCAACTTTGACACATAATTACACATTTAGATGACCCCACTGTAACTGTACACATTAGATTTTCTTGAGTAGAAAATTAGACTGAATCAGATAATTGATGAGAAAAAGAGAAGCAGCAAGTGAACCTGTCTTTTTGAAATTGAACATTCTCATTCTCCAAAGCCAGGAACTCTACTTGTAACATGCCCACCTCATTCTTAAACCTTGGAATATCTTGCAGGAAGTCTTCTAGCTACACTTTTGATGTTCTGTCACTATGTGGCAGAGAATAACTCATTTTCTAATTCAAGATTCATGCTTTTGTAGTTGTTAGCACTGGGATTGTCAAATAATGGCTTCTGGAACAAGCACTGTATTGGCTTTCTGTTTTTAAAGGAGTCTGTAACAGCAGAAATACTGTGGCTTTCTATCTAAATCATATGCTTCCTTTCTTTGGGGTGGGTAAACCACAATCAAAAAGACATTTTGGATATCTAGACCGAGGCCAATGCCTAATGCCTAATTTCCAATTAGTGGTATTTTGGATTATAGTTGTTACCATTTGCATGTCAAACTCTTATCTTTCATTTTAATCATAGCTACGAGGTTCCTTAATTTTTCAGTTTCTGTATCATTACAAGAATTTTCTTCATCTTTGTTAGAAATAAGCTGTGTGTCTGGTTTGTTGTCATTTTCATAGTCTGATTCATTTTCATTTAAATGAAGCTGAGAAGATGAGTGGCAAGTGTATTTCAGGGACCTGGGGTGTGAATGGAATGGAAGGACGTTTGACATGGGCTTTCTCTGTTCAGGTGCTGCCTGGAACACCATGGAGTTAGCCCCTCCTGAGGCATCTTCCTCCTCACAATCAAAGACATGATTCGGCAGGTTAGAGGGCACTCCCTTTAACCTTGTCTCTCTTTAGAGTTACTGTGTAGGAGCTCTTCCTCAGGGCAAGAAGTAATTTTGGAGTTTTCAAAATTTTCACCAATATTCAGCTTGAACCTGTTTGTAATGAATTTTAAAGGAAGTCCTGAATATACATATATATTCCCTTTATCACAATTCTTACTCAGGTTCAGGTGCTTGAGGATTTTATTTGTTTGTTTTTGTTTTTGTCTTTTTTTGCAGATGCAAAAGTGGAAAACCAATTTGCTTGTTTTGGTTTGTTTCTCAGATGTCTTTTCTGTAAGGGTGCATATTTTTTTCTTTTGAGATGGAGTTGCACTCTGTCACCCAGGCAGGAGTGCAGTGGCGCGATCTCAGCTCACTGAAATCTCTGCCTCCTGGGTTCGAGCGATTCTCCTGCCTCAGCCTCCTGGGTAGCTGGGATTACAGATGTGCACTACCACAGCTGGCTAATTTTTTTTTTATTTTTAGTAGATATGGGGTTTTATTATGTTGGTTAGGCTGGTTTCAAACTGACCTCGTGATCTGCCTGACTTGGTCTCCCAAAGTGCTGAGAATACAGGCATGAGCCTCCATGCCCAGCCATGGTGCATGTTTTAAAATTAGCTTTAATCAAGTATGAACAAAGAAATATTAAAAAATAATTAAAATTTAACTGTGAAACTTAATCTGTGTGTTGCTACTCTTAAATTTCTTAAATTATGGGATTATATCTAAAAAGTGAAAAATAATTTGCTTTGGCTTCATATGGGAGAGAAACATGAATCAGCAAGCTAAACTCTCAGTGTTTGTTTGGACTAAACTTAATTCATCATGTGTTAAATCTACCAGAAATGAATTCACAGATAATATATAGTATTACGAAGCCTCCTCTCTTCAAAATACTTTACTTCAGCATACCAGAAATAGTGAGCCCCCACAGTGCATTTATATTTCTGAAGATTAACTGGAGACTAGGCAAACACTAAATTATTAAGAGCCAAAATAAACACCAATCATAAAGAGAAGTAGAATTTTAAATTCTAATCCAAATGATATAATACGATAGTGTTATGTATCTAGATAGATTTTCTGCTTATATCCACTTCTAATATATTTTAACTTCCACTCGTTGTGGTGGATGGACTTTTAAATTTTTAGTAATATTTACTATTTATTTATGTTGAAATAAAGTTATTGTTTGTACCCTGACACCAAAGGTCCCATTCTGCAAGGTATGATTCTCTTAATAGGCAACTGGGTTGACTTTAATGACCCCATTCTCTTCCTGAACACAGACACTGAAGTCAATTGGAGACCACAAAGCAGAATAAATCTTTAAATTCAGCACTGGGGACCAGCAACATAAAACTGCAAAATTTGAATCACTGGCAATGATGATTCCTTTAACTCAGTGGCCATCATTGTTAAATTGTTCATAATTTCTATTGCTTAGTAATATGACTCAGTATTTCATGTTACCTTCTGTATTATGAATAAGGTTATAAAAACAAAAGAGCAAGAGAGTTCTGGAAATTTCTTGCCTCAATTCCAAGGGTAAAGATAATTATGAGTTACTAGAGGTGGTAAGAATATCTTAAGGTTCATAAATGGTTAAAATGTTTTAAAAATTAAATATAAAATTATGATCGATTGGATTCTAAAAGTATAGTCTAAAAGATCATGTCGTTTGGACCACTCTTTGTTACTAAAGCAAAAAAATGCCCAATATTAATAAGAAATTTAAATGAAAATGTTTCTATACCTCTGGCTCCTTTTCACTTCTTTAAGCCTTTCATGCACTTCCTCTGAAGCCACTAGTAAGTCTTGTCCTGCTGACAAACACATAGGTTGAGTTAAAATGAACTACGTAGAACAGTTGGTTAAAGACTACAATCCTTATAAAAGTGACTGGAGAATAGCATTGATTTTTATTTTAGATATGTAGAGTTTAAACACAGCTTAATGTTTACTGAAATATTTACTTCTTTAAGAACTACTTCTAAATATTTACTTCTTTAAGAACTACTTCTAACTATCCAAAACTTCAATGAATCACTTGGGGAGACACTGGATATCACCAGGTTCAAGCTATACAAAATTTCAGGGTCACTCACCAATTGTTGCACCAACATAAATAAACAAAACTGATGGATACAAAACACAATTTAAAAATATAGTAGAAACATACAATGTAACACTTTACTATATGTCATAACAGTATCTTTTTAACACACACTAATTGAGTAGGCAGTTACTAATAATTTGCAAAATTATTACTTTTTATACCTTAATTAGTGTATACCCCATTTTTTACATCTCAAATGTCTTCCTCTACTATTCTGACAAATTTATTTTCATCTTTTAAGACTCAGAATGTAGGCTGGTCATAATAGCTCACATCTGTAATCCCAGCACTTTGGAAAGCCAAAATGGGAGAATTGCTGAAGGCCAAGAGTTTAAGACCAACCTGGGAACCATAGCAAACCTTGACTCTAAAAAATATTACACCCGCATGGTGATATGTGTTTATAGTCCCAGCTACTTAAGAGGTTTACATGAGACGATCCCTTGAGCCCAGGAGTTTGAGGTTGCAGTGAGTCTCGATCATGCCATTGCACTCCACCCTGGGTGATAGAGTAAGAACTTGTCTCCAACAACAGAGAAAAAAAAAAGGGCTCAGAATGCTACACGAAGCCTTCCTTGATTCTGGCTATCTTTCTCCACATACATAGGTGTCTGCTTCTTGGGGCTCCCTTCGTAC
Organism: Cebus imitator; assembly: GCF_001604975.1. Classification (NCBI taxonomy): domain Eukaryota; kingdom Metazoa; phylum Chordata; class Mammalia; order Primates; family Cebidae; genus Cebus; species Cebus imitator. Next base: position 3,800,472 of record NW_016107519.1, on the reverse strand, counting down.
TTTGTCAATTTTTCTAGTATAACGACCACCTAAACTGCACCTCACGTCTTTACACGTCAATCCCCTTTGCTGCTAGGCTGTAGGGGACAATCTTTTGAGTCATCTTTGTATAAACAGCCTTAATTTTACTAAATAATTATTTATTGAGTGTCTGCTAAGTGCTAGGCACTGGGGTATAAAGAAGGAAAATAACAGCTGTCAGGGAGGCTTTCCTAAAGATCATGCCTGAGCTAAGACTCGGAGAGCAAGGTCAGTCAGATTAAGTGAGGCAGAGGGCAGGGAAGGGTGAGCACAGGCCAGGCAGCAACAAGAGAGGGCGAGAAGACTCCAAGAGCGTATGCATTTCTCTACAAAAGAGGAATGGTGAGGGGGGCACTACCAGCATTTCATTAATTCCAGAGAAAAGGGCAGATGGGGAAAGGGCTACAGATGGAGTTTGGGCAGAAGTCTGTTTCTTTTTCCTTTTTTTCTGAGGCAAGGTCTTATTCTCTCTCCCAGACTGGGGTACAGTGGGACGATCTCAGCTCACTGCAACCCTGCCTCCCAGGTTCAAGCGATTCTCCTGCCTCAGCCTCCTGAGTAGCTGGGATTACAGGCATATGACACTATCACCTGCTAATTTTTGTATTTTTAGTAGAGACAGGGTTTCACCATGTTGGCTAGGCTGGACTTGAACTCCTGAACTCAAATGATCCACCTGCCTTGGCCTCCCAAAGTGCCGGGATTACAGACATGAGCCACGAAACCCAGCCCAGAAGTCAGTTTCTGAAAGCCTTCTATAAAGCTTTGAGATGCTTGGACATTAATGTATTCAAGAATGGTTTACAGATCTATTTGCATTAGAGATAATTAACTCTAAATGCTATGAGGAGCAGAAAATTCAGAGGCATATAAATAAATGAACAAAGATAAAATGTAAGGCAATGTTGCAAAGTTGATGCAGGCCTGAACTGAGAAGATGGTTTCAGAAATATTTAGGATATAAGTATCGGTAGTCACTATAAGAATAAATTTTTATTGAATGAATAAATATATATATCTGGGTCCCTGGAGAAATACACTCTGCTTATTACTTTACAAAAGTTATCAAATGAGAAGTAAAATAATATACATAAACTGCTTCAGTTACTTGCATTTACTGTATACTTTTTCTGTTTCAGTCTTACTGTACTGAGGAAATGCATTTGGGGCATTTTTTTTTAAGTTTTGCTTCCTTGATCTACCAAGCACATGATAAAATAGGATCAAACAAGTCATTTGCATAGGTAAGAAACTGGATTTATAGCTTGTTATCACTATTCTGTAAGATTATCATCGTGTTTTGTACAATGTTAATTCTAGACGTAAGGGGAAGAAAAATTAAAACTATAGGGGTGAAAAAATATTGCATGATTTATTACCGTTGAGCTGATCATATGACTGATTAAGGGCACTGAATTTAACTTGTGCATAAAGTAGATCCCACATTAGCTGCAGCTAATCAACAGATGTTCTAGCAGAATTAAATTTGATGTTCACGTGTTCTCTTTAAATGATACAGCTCTTCTTAAAATTTGTATTCCTAGTACATGATTATCCATTAAAATAAGATGATGGAAAGTATGAATACAGCTGAGGAGACACCACAAAGCAAATGCTCAACAGCTCCCATTAATATTAGAAAAATCAACACTATAATACGGAAAGCCATAGACATTATATAATGCTTGAGTTTGGAAAGTATTTTTAGTAACACTGCATATAGTTCTACCTAACGATTGCAAAATTAGAGATGTAAAAATAAATCAAAGAAGCCACATTGTGTTTGAGTGGTAAATCAGTAGCTGTCTACCTGGTTTTCCCATCCAGCCTCAGAATTCTAAATATAATCATAGTGCCCACACTCAAGTTTATGTTATGTACTAACCTCAATAATTACTTTTTCTCCTCATTCTCTTTGTTATTTATATGTTGCTGTCCTCAAAGGAAGAATACAAATGCCTTGTTAAGATGCATTCTGTTTGGTTGTAGGCTGCATAAGGGGAGTAAACACAAAGTCCATTTGGCCACAAAATGACTTTTTAAAAGAACTATGGTAGCATGAAGCCAAGTGGGTAATCTAGAATACAATTTTCTATACTTCTTTCCTTCTTTGTTCTCTTTCTACCCTAATAGCTGCAATTCACACAGGTAATGAAGAGTATAATTCCCTGACAGAAACACAGCTCCAAAATTAATCCTTTCTTTTTTTTTTTTTTTTTTTTTTTTT
>NW_016107519.1:3793624-3796207 GCF_001604975.1 Cebus imitator | reverse complement strand
AAAAAAAAAAAAAAGACTCATGAGTCATAGTTCTAAAGGCATTTGCAAAATATGGTGGTGCATGCCTGCATTCCAAACTTTTCAGCTTTAAACTCTCATATAGTAAATATTCACAGATACAAACTGGTTAAACAAAAGCCCTTTTTAATCTGACATTATTTTTATTTTTCTTTTTTTCTTCATTTATCAGCAACAGGAGAGTCTAACTAAATGTGGTAGAGTGGTATAAAGGAACACAGTAAAAAGTATAAAGTAAATTAAAACTGACCTAATCATATCAATGTGGATACATATAGAAAATATAATCCAAAGTACACCAAAGAAAGTGGCAGAAAGGTATGTAAAGGGTATAACCATTCACATATCATTTTAGGACACAAATAAAAATTCTGCATATTATTTCTGAGCATCACAATATAGTTAAAGATTTCAAAAGGGCATTGACATAAAAAAAAAAACAACCAATTCATGATGTGGTAGCCTCTATGCAATCATTTTTTTAAAACTTTAACACCAAAAAGTCTCAAAATCACCATTTTAAAAGACTGGGTCTAACCGTTATAAATGAATGATTACTTTTCTCATTTTAAAAAATCAAAGATGCCTTAAACACACACATGCACATGCTCATACATACACATGTACACACAGTCTGCTCATTAGACCATCTGATTGGCTTCAGATCACCAGTGTAATAACACTAGCAGGAAGTCTCTGAAGTTAAAACAGAAACTGACATGTTAGTAAGTAAAGCTTTCCTCTAGGTAAAGATCAGAACTTCAACTAGCACATAATACACTGGAAATATCTTAGTGTCTCAAAATTCACTACTTTGAATCCCTGACAAGAATAAAAATTTTATATTGAAAATTGTATGCTATTCAAAACATTAAAAGAGAAACATTTGAATTAAAGCTTACATTTTAAAATCTTATTTTCTTATGTTTCTAAATTTTTTTATTTTATCTATAATAACATTTACATCTATGTCTTCCAATCAATGTAAAACAAATAGAATTAGGGGTAAGACGAATGTGAGTACTTGCAATCATTTAATGTACTTATTTCCATCATTCTCTTTGTATTGAAAATGTACCTGCTCTCGATGTCTGTATATTCTTTGTACCACGTCTTTCACAGCAGGATCTTCCATTTCAGTGATAGGCTGAATGGGTTTTAAAAGAAAATGATTGATAAATCATATATACTTTATACAACATGGAGTTAGTAATTCAAAAAAATATATAATTAATTACCTTCCAAGAAGGCTGTTTTGCAGGAGGCCCTACAAAGCAAAGGTTATATTTAAGTATGACAGGGCCAACCAAACATTCATGCAGTGTTACTACCAAGCTGAGTCCTCATGCCTGGCCATGAAAATAATTACTTAAGATTTTGAGGGTTCTTTCTGGCTTCTTCTTTTCATTGCCTAGGACAGCAACTTGCCAAAAATGTAATAAGAAAACTAAAAATATAGGATTTTTTAAATGCACAGTTTACATTTCAATAGTGAAATTATGTTTCAAATGCCTATATCTAAAATAGAAAAGCATGGATATCAATGTAAGCATATGAGCTGAGGTGGAGAAAAGGGACCAGTAAACAGAGGAGCAAATCACACCTGAGAGAATCAGTGTCAAAGCTGATGGTCAGTGCTACAGAGTATTTGAACTCAACACATCAGAGGCATTGCTGCCAGCACACCGTAAATTCCACTTTTCCTGTCAGTGAGAAAATACACAGCTGGAATTACAGTTTAGGTGAACGTGTGATTCACCTCTCATCAAAGAAAGTGTTCTAAATATCAGCTAGGAAACACACTTATTAAATAAGCAAAATACTTATTTTTCTCGTGACCACGTGAACTACTGCAGCACCTACATTTCTCACATCCCCTCGTTTGGCCTTGTCTTAGACTTCCTTGATCCACTCATGCAACACGGTCCATGAAACACACCAAATGAACCATGTAGAATAATCTTTCAACATCAAAATATTTATCAAAAAAGAAAACACTGAATCACCACAGACTTGCTGAATATGAATAAACTTTATATTTCAAAATCAGTGCAGTATTTATTGAAAATGATGCTTTTGGTATTCACAGAATAAACTTGATAATATGATTTCTTCTAAAATTAGCTAAGTGTGATATATTATCTTGCTCTGTAGAGAAGTTTTATGAAACAGCGATCATATCAAAGAACTTGCTGTCTCAAAAAAAATTAGCCAAAGCATCTCTATGCAACTTAATTGCATCTTATTCGCTCATGTCAATGAAATTTCCCTCTCCGAGGCCTGACAGTTATGAAGAGAAATGAGCTGCTGTGGTTTATGCCCATTCCAGCACTCCCTCCTGCCTCCAGTACTCTCCACAGCAATACCTCTATTGTGAGACTGGGCATATATAGAAGCAACTGGAAGTGAGGTCTCATGTTTCCTTGGCTTCACCTCTCAAGTCCCCCAGCAAACTTCTTTCTCTCCTCTCTCCTTGTCCTTTCACAATCCCTCTTCCTTTGCAAAAGGAATCTTTAGATCTGTCATCCTGATGCTTCCCTTCCTAACTGCTTTTTATGGATAATT
>NW_016107519.1:3757941-3792924 GCF_001604975.1 Cebus imitator | reverse complement strand
ACTACCCTCCATTCCATACACCCGCATATTTTTTCTTCATTTATTCCATGTACACTCTGCCCTCCTCATTCTTTCTTCCTCTTTCATTCATTTATTTCCTCTTCCCCCTTTCCTGCCTTGCCTCAGGTCTTACAGCATCTTAAAATGGAACTAATAACTCAGCTCCTTTAGCGGCACTCTCCATAGAATCAACTGCTGACCCCTGATTAGAGACACGACTTATCACCATGTTACTCCTACTTGTTGTACACTTAATAGGACATTTTCTTTAGCTGTTAGAATATATTAGTGCTCATATTTTAAAGAATCATTCAATCAAACGACTTTTTAAATAAAATACAGTTCTCACCTTCTTTTTTTCCGTTGACTACACTGTTTCCTTTATCATTGGAAGGTCCAGGTAAAGGCTCTGACACTTTCTCGGGGACACATTGCTAAGGTAATATAAAGAGTGAGCTTTCATTCTAAAAATTATAATGAGTTGCATCAAACTTATCAATATTTTCTTTTTTAAAAAATAAAGGGTCTTACTCTGTCTCCAGGGCTAGAATGCAGTGGCATGATTGTGGTTCACTGTGGCCTCAGCCTCCCGACCTCAAGCAATCTTCCACCTCAACTTCCTGAGTAGCTAGAACTGCAGGGGTATACCATCATGCCAAGTTAATGTTTTTATTGTTATTTTATTGTTATCTCAGTGTGGTTTTGATTTGCATTTCTCTAATGATCAGTGATGATGAGCATTTTTTCATATGTTTGTTGGCCTCACATGTCTTCTTTTGTAAAGTGTCTGTTCGTATCCTTTGCCCACTTTTGAATGGGCTTGTTTTTTTCTTGTATATCTGTTTTAGTTCTTTGTAGATTCTGGATATTATCCCTTTGTCAGATGGGTAGATTGCAAACATTTTTTTCCCATTCTGTTGGTTGCTGATTCACTCTAATGATGGTTTCTTTTGCTGTGCAGAAGCTCTGGAGTTTGATTAGGTCAGATTTGTCTATTTTGGCTTTTGTTGCCAATGCTTTTGGCATTTTAGTCAGGAAGTCCTTGCCTATGCCTATGTCCTCAATGGTTTTGCCTAGATTTTCTTCTAGGGTTTTTACAGTGCTAGGTCTTACGTTTAAGTCTTTAATCCATCTGGAGTTAATTTTAGTGTAATGTGTCAGGAAGGGGTCCCATTTTTGCTTTCTGCACATGGCTAGCCAGTTTTCCCAACACCATTTATTCAGCAGGTATTCCTTTCCCCATTGCTTGTTTTTGTCAAGTTTGTCACAAAACACACTTTAAAGCAATAACAGTTAAAAAAGACTACGAAAGTGCAGGATGCAGTAGCTCATGCCTGTAATCCCAGCACTTTGGGAGGCCAAGGCAGGTGGATCATGAGATCAGGAGTTCAAGACCAGCCTGGCCAAGATGGTGAAACCCCATCTTTACTAAAAATACAAAGACTTAGCAGGGCATGGTGGCAGGTGCTTGTAATCCCAGTTAATCAGGAGGCTGAGGCAGAGAAATGCTTGAACCTGGGAGGTGATGGTTGCAGTGAGCTGAAATCATGCCACTGTACTCCAGCCTGGGTGACAGAGTGAGACTCCATCTCTAAAATAAAATAAAATAAAATAAAATGACTAAGAGGGACATGATATAATGATAAAAGGATTAGTCCAACAGGATATATTACAATCCTAAAAATATATGCACTTAACACTGGAGCTTCCAAATTTATAAAACAATCACTATTAGACCTAAGAAACATGATAGATGGCAACACTATAATAGTGGGGGACTTCAATACTCCACAGACAGCACTACACAGGTCATCAAGACAGAAAGTCGACAAAGAAAAAATGGACTTAAACTATACCCTAGAACAAATCAGATATTTATGGAACATTCTGCCCAACAACTGCAGAATATACATTCTTTTCATCAGCACACAGAACATTCTCCAAGATAGACTATATGATAGGTCACAAGGCAAGTCTCAATAAATTTAATAAAATCAAAATTATATCAAGTACTCTTTTAGACCACTGTGGAATAAACTGGAAATTATCACCAAAAGCCATCAAAACTATACAAATACATGGAAATTAAATAATCTGCTCCTGAATGATCTTTGGGTCAACAATGAAATCAAGATGGAAATTTAAAAATTCTTTGAAATATATGATAATGATGACACAACCTAAAACCTTTGGGATACAGCAAAAGTAGTGCTAAGAGAAAAGTTCATAGTATTGAATGCCAACATCAAAAAGGCTGAAGACCACAAGTAGACAATCTAAGGTCACACCTTAAGGAACTAGAGAAACAAGAACAAACTAAACCCCAACCCAACAGAAGAAAATGAATAACAAAGATCAGAGCACAACTAAATAAAATGGAAACAAGAAAAACACAGAAGATAAATGAAGCAAAAACCTGTTTCTTTCAAAAGATAAACAAAATTGATGGAATATTAGTGAGATTAACCAACAAAAGAAGAGAAGATCCAAATAAACTTAATGAGAAATGAAATAAGAGATATTACAATTGGTATCACAAAAATTCAAAAGATCACTCAAGGCTGCTATGAACATCTTTGCATGCACAAACTAGAAAACCTAGAGATGAGAGGTAAATCCCTGGAAATATGCAACCATCCTAGATTAAACCACAAAGAAATAGAAACTTTGAACAAACCAAAAACAAGTGGCAAGTAAGAAAACAATAATAAAAACACTACCAACAATAAAACAGTAATAAAAACATTGCCAACAATAGAAAGTCCAAGACTAGAGGGATTCTGATAGCTGAATTCTATCAGACATCCATAGAAGAACTGGTGCCAATCCTAATGAAACTATTCAAAAGATAAAGAGGGAATCCTTCCTAAATCATTCTATGAAGGCAGTGTCACTCTAATACAAAAACCAGGAAAGGACATAAGGAAAACAGAAAACTACAAACCAATATCCCTGATGAAGATAGATGCAAAACTCCTCAACAAAACACTTGCTCATATGGTTTGGCTGTGTCCCAATCCAAATCTCATCTTGAATTGTAGTTTCCATATTTACTTGTCATGGGAGGGACCAGGTGGAGATAATTGAATCATGGTGGTGGTTTCCCCCATCCTGTTCTCATTATAGTGAGTTACTTCTCATGAGATCTGATGATTTTACAAGGGGTTTCCCCCTTCACTGGGCATTCATTTCTTTCCTTGCTGCCATCTTGTGAAGAAGGACGTGTTTGTTTCCACTTCTGCCATCATAGTTAGTTTCCTGAGGCCTCCCCAGCCATGCTGAACTGTCAGTCAGTTAAACCTTTTCTTTTTTAATAAGTCACCCAGTCTCAAGTGTAACTTTATAAGCAATGTGAGAATGGACTAATACACTACCTAACCAAATCCAACAGCATATCAAAAAGATAATATACCATGATCCAGTGGGTTTCATACCAGGAATGTAGGGATGGTTTAACATACTCAAGTCGATAAATAAGATACACCAAATAAACAGAATTAAAAACAAAAATCATATGATCATCTCAATAGATGCAGAAAAAGCATTTGACAAAATCCAGCATCACTTTATTATTAAAACCATCAGCAATATTGACACAGAAGGGACTTACTTGAAATTAATAAAAGCCATATATGATAAACCTACAACCAACATTATACTGAACAGGGAAAAAGCTGAAAACATTATCCCCGAAACTGGAACAAGACAAGGACTCCCTGTTTCACCACTCCCATTCAACATAATACTGGAAGTCCTAGCCAGAGCCATTAGATAACAGAGAAATAAAGAACATCCAAATTGGTAAAGAGGAAGTCAAACTGTTCACTGATGATATAATTGTATACAGAGAAAACTCTAAAGACTCCTCTAAAAAGCTCCTAGATCTGATAAATGAATTCAGTAAAGTTTCAGGGTACAAAATCAATGTACACAAATCAGTAGCACCACTATACACCAACAGTGACCAAGCTGAAATTCAAATCAAGAACTTAACCTCTTTTACAACAGCTGCAGAAAAATTAAAATACTTAGGAATATACCTAACCAAGGATGTGAAAGATCTTTAGAAGGAAAACTGCAGAACACTGCTGAAAAAAATCATAGGTGACACAAACAAATGGAAACACATGCCATGCTTATGGATGTAGAATCAATATTGTGAAAATGACCATACTACCAAAAGCAATCTATACATCCAATGCAATTCCCATCAAAATATCATCATCATTCTTCACGGAATTAGGAAAAACCACACTAAAATTCATATGAAACCATTAAAGAGCCTGCATAGCCAAAACAAGACCAAACAAAAAACAAGTCTGGAGGCATCACATTACCTGACTTCAAACTATACTACAATGGTATAGTTACCAAAACAGCATGGTACTGGTATAATAATAGGCACATAAAGCAATGGAACAAAATAGAGAGCCCAGAAATAAGGCCAAATCTTATGACAAGCTTTGAACTTTAACAAAGCAAACAAAAACATAAATTGAGGAAAGGACACTCTGTTCAATAAATGATGCTGAGATAATCAGCAAGCCACATGTAGAAGAATGAAACTGAATTCTCATTTCTCACCTTATGCATACACAAACTTAAGATGGATCAAAGGCTTAAGACCAAAATGTAAGACCTGAAACTGTAAAAATTCTGGAATTTAACATCAGAAAAATTCTTCTAGATATTAGCTTAGGCAAAACATTGATGACCAAGAGCCCAAAAGCAAATGCAACAAAAACAGAGATAAATAGATGAAACCTGATTAAACTAAAAGCTTCTGCACAGCAAAAGAAATGATCAGCACAGCAAACAGACAACTCAAAGAGTGGGAGAAAATATTTGCAAACTATGAATCCGACAAAGGACTAATATCCAGAATCTACAAGGAATAGGAACAAATCATCAAGAAAAAAACAAATAATCCTATCTAAAAGTGGGCTAAGAATATGAATTGAGAATTCTGAAAAGAAGATATACAAATAGTCAACAGACATATGAAAAAATGCTAAACATCACTTGTTATCAGGGAAATGCAAATCAAAATCAAAGTGAGATACAACCTTACTCCTGCAAGAATGGCCATACTGAAAATGATAGATGTTGGCTTGGATGTCGTGAAAAGGGAATACTTCTACACTGTTGGTGGGAATATAAATTAGTACAACTACTACGAAAAACAGCATGAAGACTCCTTAAAGAAGTGAAAGTAGAACTACCATTTGATCTGGTAATTCCACTACTGGGTATCTACCCAGAGGAAAAGAAGTCATTATATGAAAAAGACACTCAAGTCTCCTTTGTTCTCTGTGGTCCCCAGTTATCCAAAAGATGTGGATTCTCCATCAGCACTCCAAGTCATACAACACACAAACCTGTCCCTCCAGTAGCTCCCTGAAAAGCTAGAATGTTACCCTTAGGTTCCCTTCTTCTATTCCTGAGGAATAAGTCAAGAGTTTAACATTTTCTCATGATCAAACCAAACTATGCCCACTTGAGGGAAGGGCTATCATGGGTAAAATGCAGCATCTTTTCTTACCCATTCAAATGCAGCTGTTCTTGGTTTTGCCCTTGCCTGGGTTATTGCTGGTTTCTGGAGCTCTCCTAAAGGCTTGCAGTTTGCAGTCCAGATGTCAGCTAGGGCTACAGTCATCTCACAGGTGGAAGGTTCACCTCTAAGATGAGTCAGTCATGCACCTTTGGCTGAAGGCCTCTCAGTTTCTTGCCACATGTATCTCTCCACAAAGCTACCTGAAAGTCCTTACCACATAGCAGCTGGCTTTTGATAGAGCTGATCAGAGGGAGAGGGAGAGAGTTAAAGAAGTGGAGGAGGAGGAGGAAGAGAAGAGGAGGAAACAATGGTGCTTTTTATTACCTAGCCTTCTTATTTTTTTTCACCATCATGTCGATCTCTGATATTAACTAGTCTTCCAAGACACACATTGTCACAGCCACTTTCTCTGTTCATTAGAAATGTGCTTGTAAGTCTGGCCTACATTAAAGGGGAGAAGTATTAGGCTTCACCTCTCAAGGAGGAAAAATTGAACTAACTTTAACATATTTAATAATACATTTTAACATCACCATAAATATAAAACTTTAGTAATAAACACATTTCAATTTGTTCCTATTCTTGTACATTATCAAATGATTTATACATCAGCAGAATGTCCAAAGGTTTTGGCTGATTTCTAATACACACTTGTTTTGTTACCTTAACATCACTAAGGCAATCTAAAGTGTGTACTTATGAAATATCATCTAGGCAGTCCTTGGATTCCTGTCTTCCATCGAGTTTTCTCCATGTCTAAAGAAAACAACAGTTATATTAAATAAAGGTGGTAATTAACAGAAGTAATTAAGACTATAGTTGTATATTAATTACGAAACTTCAATATGTAAACAATCAAAGGTAATGGTAAAAGAAGATGGTTTACTAAATTGAAGTAATTTAAACATAACAATATATTTTTATTTAAATTCAGGTAAAATAAATCATATCTTAAAATTAAAGTCCGATTTTTAAATTCATTAACGACTTACATTCTTATGAGTCTGAACACATATAATAGTCTACTAAAATACGTGTTGTAATGTCTGTGTAGACAAAGAAGAAATATTAGGGTAAACTCAATGTTAGTGATTTTATTCATTTCAAATAGGCTGATTTGTAAATCCATAACTAAAAATTATTATATGGAGTATATATAAAACGAGTAAATATAGACTATGGGTTTTCTTTTGTATTGCAACCAGATTATTATGTGCTCAGATATTTAACAACTCTCTTGATTTCTGATAAACTCTTAAATGGCTTTGAAAAAGGTTTTTCTTGCTTTCTAAAATGAGTAAAGATCCCTGCTATTGATTATTTTGAAATATTACTCATAACTGAATTTTGTTTATGCAACTATGACTTACATCGTGACTGTCTCACCGAGCAATTATTCTTAACTTTGTGTTTCCTATACTTAGCCCTAAATTTGCAATGATAAAATCACCTAAATCTCTTTTATGCTTATATTATCATTGAATTTGCTGAAATGACCACCAGGTGACACAAAGTTTTGCTCTTCTGTCTTATAAATAGAACAAATAAGAAAGTAATTAGGTGTTTTTTGGCATTTTCCAAATTTAATAAACTTTAAATTATCATAAAAACTCTTTTTAAAAAATTTAAGATGTATTCTAAAAAGTAACAACAGGCTTAATTCATTTTATTCCTGAATTCTACCAGAGTTCAAGAAAGAAATCATATGTTTCTTTAACAACATAGAAAAAGATGAAGCATTTTTTAAGCTCATACAAAAAGACTAACATGACCATGACTGCAGATAAAGTAAGTATTCAAAATATCAATTGCTTTCCTTACTTTGCCATAACCAATCACAAAAGATTACAATCACAATAGGAAATAGTTGTTAAATTTATAAAAATTGATTAAAAATAGATAAGATTAACTAATTTAACCAAACTGCAAATCTTTTATGAAAAATCTAAATCTAAATCCTGGGTGAGAAACATTAAAAAAATAGAGATAATCTTAGTCCACAAATTTCTATCTTAAAAGGTGGAAATTTCATGGAGTCAGAGGAAAAGGGTGGAATGGAGACAAGACCAACCTGCAGCTCCCACTTGGACAGATAGAACAGTGTGTGGGGAATTATACTGTGAACTTTTGCTCCAAGAACAACTTCAGAAAAGAATTCGCAGACCCTTTGAAAGCAGCATCTTGCTGCTGCAAACTCCATGAGACAGCTGAAAAACTGTGAGCTCCCAAAGTGTGAGAGGGAGAAAAGTCAGCCTCTGAACATGCATCCACACTGGGGAATCTGAAAATCCAGATCACAAAAGACAGATTTGAACTTACCTACAGCTAAAATGGATTTAGGGAACTAAGTGAAATATACAAGAAGAAGAAGCAGCAGTGAGAGCCCTGTAGGCACTCCCTGTCCCCAGCACAACACCAGGGAAGCTATTTCTGGCCATTTCTCACAGGGGTCCTTGGGGAAGGCAGCCAGCAAAACCAGGGAGGAGCACAGAGTGAAGGATGCTCCTAGTTGAACCTGATAATGATTTCCACTGAGCACAAATTTCCTGGGCAGAATTGGGTTGGGGGGAGCAAATGGGAAGTGCAGATACCAGTGTAGAAGTCACAGCCAAAGGTGCAGGCAGGTGGGAAGAGGTGAGGCCTGGGAGCCATCCTTGCTTTCTCAGTGGGGAGGCTTGTAGCCTGGGGCAAGATTTCAGTCCTGCTTACCAGCTGCCTGGATGTAAACTCAGTGCTGTGGGTGGGGCACAGTGAGAGTGAGATGGCCTTACTGGCTGTGTGGGAGCCTGGTGAAGCCTGTCACTGCCAGCTTTCCTCCACTTCCAGGTGACCCTTATGATGTAGCAGAAGCAGCCATAATCCCCCTAAGAACATAAATCCATTGGTCTGAGAATCACACCCCCATCTGCCACAGTGGCTGCAGCAAGCACCATCCAAGGGGAGTCTGAGCTCAGACCCACCTAACCCTACCCTCACCTAATGTTTTTCTCTACCCACCCTGATAGCCAAAGACAAACGACATAAACTACTGGGTGCTCTATGGCCCCACCCATCACCTGAGAAACCCGAGTACTTATTCTGGCCAATCTAGGGCAAGTTTACATCCCCCTTCTCCTACAGCAGCTGGTGGTCTCCTGAAAGTGCCACCTGCTGGCTGGAGGGCAACCAACTCAAGCTATCACAGCAACTAATGCAAGAACAATCCTGCTTCAAAGAAGAAAACAGCAGCTAATTCCACTGCCTGCAATACCCTATCTAACCAGAGGTCTGTCCACAGACAGCTTCGCTGCTAGAATAACCAGCATTCAAGAAAGCCAGTGCACTAAACAACTACAACCAAGGACTCCCACAGAGTCCACTTCACTCCCCTGCCACCTCCACTGAAGCAGGTGTTGGTATCCATGACTGGGATACCTGAAGACAAATCACATCACAGGACTCTTTGCAGGTATCCCCAGTACCACCCAGGAGACTAGTAGCACTGCTGGGTAGCTAGACCCAGAAAGGCAATAACAATCACTGAAGTCTGGCTCTCAGGAAACTCCATCCCTAGAAAAAGGAGGAGAGCACCACATCAAGGGATCACCCCATGGGAAAATAAAATCTGAACAACTGCCCTTGAGTTCCAGATCTTTTCACTGAAACAGTCTACCCAAATAAAAAGAAATAAGAAAAGTAATTCTGCAATATGACAAATCAAGGTTCTATAACACCCCCAAAGGATCACACTAGCTCTCCAGAAATGGACATAAACCAGAAGAAATCTTTGAATTGCCAGGTAAAGAATTCAGAAAGTTGACTATTAAGCAACTCAAGGAAGCGCCAGAGAGAGGGGAACACCAACTGAAAGAAATTTAAAAAACAAGCTCTGAGGGAAAAAATGGCAGATGGGAGCCAGGACTAGATTGTAGCTCCCATTCAGATGGAGAGAGCAGTGTGAGGAGACTTGCATCATGAATTTTTGCTCCAGAACTACTGCAGGAATAATTCACAAAGTCAAGAAAACCCACAGACCTTCTGAAGAAAGTGGATTGTTCCTGCAGGACCTGGGGGACAGCCCAAATACTGCAAGTGCCCAAGCTGTGAAAGTGAGAAAAAGGGAGCATCTGCCCCTGAACACATACCCTCACTGGGGAACTGGAAGGTCTAGAGAATAGGAGAAGGATCTGATCTTACCTGGAGCTGAGTCAATCTAGAGATCTGATTAAAATACAGGGGTAAAGGAAGCAGTGGGAAAAGCTCTGTGGGCTCTCTGGGTCCCCTGGGAAGATATTTCATGTGGGTTCTCTGGGTCCCCTGGGAAGATATGTCTCACAGGGGTCCTTGGGGAGATCTGCCAGAGATAATGGGAAAAGACCACAACGAGAAGAAAACCTCCAGCTGAATGTTGTAACAATTCCAACTGAACGTGAAGTCTCCTGGCCAAAACTTGGGGGAGGGCATGAATCCTGGGTACACAGACTCAACAGGTGGGGAGGCACAAAAGCCCTGCTCACTTCTGCACCTGGGAGACTGGTAGTCTGGGGCAAGTTCTCAGCCTTGCTCACCCACTGACTGGAAACAGACTTAGAGCTGTTGGTGGGGGTATACAGTGGTAATGAAACCACCCTTTGGGGTTGTGAGGGAACTGGGTGAGGTCTGTGACTGCCAGCTTTCCCCAACTTCCCTGACAACCTGCATGACACAGCAAAGGCAGCCATAATCCTCCTGGGAACATAACTCCATTGACCTGGGAACCACGTCTTCATCTCCCACAGCAGCTGCAGCAAGACCTGCCCAAGGAGAGTCTGAGCTCAGAAATGCTTAGCCCTGCCCCAACCTGATGGTCCTTCCCTACCCGCCCTGGTAGTTAAAGACAAAGGACATGTACTCTTGGGAGTTCTAGGGCCCTGCCCACTGCCTATTCTCCTTATACTACCACAGCTGATGCTCTCTTGAAAGCACAACATCCTGGTAAGATGCCAACCAGCACAAAAGTAGTGCATTAAACAACCAAAACTAAGGACCCACACAGAGTCCATTTCATTCCCCTGCCATCTTCACCAGAGCAGGTGCTGGTATCCATGGCTGAGAGACCTGCAGACAGTCCACATCACATGATTCTGTGCAGACACCCCCCAGTACCAGCCTGGAGCCTGGTGGCCCTGTTGGGCGGATACATGCAGAAGAGAGATAACAATCACTACAGCTCAGCTCTCAGGAAATTACATCTCTAGGAAAAAAGGGAGAGTATTACATCACAGGAGTAGCCTGTAGGACAAGAGAATCTGAACAGCACCCTTGAACCCTAGATCTTCCCTCTGACATAGCCTACCCAAATAAAAAGGAAACAGATAAACAATTCTGGTAATAAGACAAAGCAATGTTATTTAACACCTCCAAACAATCACACTAGCTCACCAGAAATGGATTCAAACCAAGAAGAAATCCCTGATTTACCTGAAAAATAATTCAGGAGTTCAGTTATTAAGCTAATCAGGAGGCATTAGAGAAAGGTGAAGTCCAATATAAGGATATTCAAAAAATGATACAAGAAATGAGGGGAGACATCTTCAGTGAAATAGCATAAATAAAAAACAACCACAGCTTCAGGGAATAAAGAATGTACATTGAGAAATGCAAAATGTTCTGGAAAGTCTCAGCAACAGAATCAAACAAGCAGAGGAAAGAATTTCAAAGCTCAAAGACAAAGTTATTGAATTAACCCAATCCAACAAAGACAATGAAAAGGAATAAGGAAAAATGGAGAAAGCCTCCAAGAAGCTTGGGATTATGTTAAGCGACCAAGCCTAAGAATGATTGGCATTCCTGAGGAATAAGAGAAATCTAAAAGTTTGGAAAACATATTTTGGGAAATAATCAAGGAACACTTTCCCATCCTGGCTAGAGACCTAGACATTCAATTACAATAAGCTAAAAGAACATCTGGGAAATTCATCACAAAAAGATCATCACCAAGTACACTGTCATCAGGTTATCTAAAGTCAAGATGAAGGAAATAATCTTAAGAGCTGTGAGAAAAAAGCACCAGGTAGCCTATAAAGAAGAATATAACAGATTAACAGATTTCTCAGCAGAAATCCTATAAGCTAGAAGTGATTGGGGCCCTATCTTCAGCTTCCTTAAACAAAACAATTATCAGCCAAGAATTTTGTATAAGGGAGGACCACATGGCTCTCACCTTCCCATGTCTAAGGTCAATCAGATGGGTCTCACCTTGCCATGTCTAAGGTCGATCGGATGGTTCTCGTCTTGTAGCTTCATAAATTAAGGAAAGGTAGTCTTTTTGAGACAAACAAATGCTGAGAAAATTCATAACTACCAAGCCAACACTGCAAGAACTGTAAAAGGAGCTCTAAATTTTGAAACAAATTCTGGAAACACATAAAAACAGAAACATTTTAAGGCATAAATGTCCCAGGACAACCAGGGACATGGCAAGGCAAGAGCCATCTGGTCCCCTTAGGCATGGCAAGGCAATAGCCCATTGTCTAAGTTTGAACAGCTTGTTCTTGCTTTGGCATGTCTAAGGTCGACCAGATGGCTCTCACTTTGCCATGTCTAAGGTCAACCAGATCGCTCTCATCTTGCAATGTCTAAGGTCGATCAGATAGCTCTTGCCTTGCAGCTTCATAAATTAAGGAAAGACACAGTCTTTTTCAGACAAACAAATGCTGACAGAATTCACCACTACACATCAAAACAAAACCTCTTTAATAAATCATAAATCTCCCAGGACAACCATAGACATGGCAAGGTGAGAGCCATCGGGTCTAACTTAGACATGGCAAGCTGAGAGCCATCTGGTTGAACTTAGACATGGCAAGGTGAGAGCCATCTGGTCGACCTTAGACATAGCAAGGCAATAGCACATTGTCTTAAGTTTGACCAGATAGCTCTCAGCTTGCCATGTCTAAGGCCAATCAGATGGCTCTCACCTTGCCATGTCTAAGGTCCAGCAGATGGCTCTTGCCTTAACCATGTCCAAGGTCGACCAATGACTCTCACATTGCCATGTCTAAGTTTGACCAGATGGCTCTCACCTTGCCATGTATAAGTTCGACCAGATGGCTCTCATGTCTAAGGTTAAGCAGATGGTTCTAGCCTTGCCATGTCTAAGGTCAACCAGTAGGCTCTCACCTTGCCATGTCTAAGATCTACCAATAGGCTCTCATCTTGTCCCATCTAAGGTCAATCAAATGGCTCTCACCTTGCCATGTCTAAGGTTGAGCAGGTGGCTCTCACATTGCCATGTCTAAGGTAGAGAAAATGGCTCTCGTCTTACCAGGTCTAAGGTTGACCAGACGGCTCTTGACTTGCCATGTCTAAGGTTGACCACTAGGCTCTCACCTTGCCATGTCTAAGGCCAATCAGTAGGCTCTCGCCTTACCATGTCTAAGGTCAACCAATAGGCTCCCATCTTGCCATGTCTAAGGTCAAGCAGATGGTTCTGCCTTGCCATGTTTAAGGTCAACCAGTAAGTCTGTCACCTTGCCATATCTAAGGTCAAGCATATGGCTCTCACTTTGCCATGTCTAAGGTTGAGCAAATGGCTCTCTCTTTGCCATGTCTATGTTTGACCAAATGGCTCTTACCTTGCCATGTCTAAGGTCAACCAGATGGCTCTCGCCTTGCCATGTTTAAGGTCAATCAAATGGCTCTTGCCTTGCAGATTCATAAATTAAGGAAAGACACAGCCTTTTTCAGACAAACAAATGCTGACAGAATTCACCACTACACATCAAAACAAAACCTCTTTAAATCATAAATCTCCCAGGATGACCAAAGACATGGCAAGGCGAGAGCCATCTGGTTGACCTTACACATGGCAAGGCAATAGTCCATTGTCTGAGTTTGATGAGATAGCTCTCACCTTGCCATGTCTAAGGTCAACCAGATGGCTCTAGCTTTGGCATGACTAAGGTCGACCAGATGGCTCTCACCTTGCCATGTCTAAGGTCCAGCAGATGGCTCTCACCTCACCATGTCTAAGGTCGACCGATGACTCTTGCCTTGCCATGTCTAAGTTCAACCAGATGGCTCTCGCCTTGCCATGTCTAAGGTCAACCAGTAGGCTCTCGTCTTGCCATGCCTAAGGTCGACCAGTAGGCTCTCAACTTGCTGTGTCTACAGTTGACCAATAGGCTCTCACCTTGTCATGTCAAAGGTCAATAGGATGGCTCTCGCCTTGCCATGTCTAAGTTTGACCAGATGGCTCTCACCTTGCCATGTCTAAGGTTGAGCAGATGGCTCTAGCCTTGCCATGTCTAAGGTCAACCAGTAGGCTCTCGTCTTGCCATGTCTAAGGTCAACCAGATGGCTCTTGCCTTGCCATGTTTAAGGTTGACCAGTAAGTCTCTCATCTTTCCATGTCTAAGGTCAAGCACATAGCTCTCACCTTGCCATGTCTAAGGTTGAGCAGATTACTCTCACTTTGCCATGTCTATGTTCAACCAGATGGCTCTCACCTTGCCATGTCTAAGGTTAAGCAGATGGCTCTAGCCTTGCCATGTCTAAGGTTGACCAGTAGGCTCTCGCCTTGCCAAGTCTAAGATCTACCAATAGGTTCTCACTTTGTCACATCTAAGGTCAATCAGATGGCCCTTGCCTTGCCATGTCTAAGGCTGGGCAGATGGCCCCCTCATCTTGCCATTTCTAAGATCAAGCAGGTGGCTCTCACATTGCCGTGTCTAAGGTTGACGAGTAATCTCTTGCCTTACCATGTCTAAGGTCAACCAGATGGCTCTCACCTTGCCATGTCTGAGGTCAAGAAAATAGCTCTTGCCTTGCCACGTCTAAGGTCAATTAATAGGCTCTTGCCTTGCCATGTCTAAGGTCAACCAATAGGCTCATGCCTTGCCACATCTAAGGTCAATCAGATGGCTCACGCCTTGCCATGTCTAAGGTCAACCAGATGGCTTACGCCTTGCCATGTTTAAGGTCGAACAGTAAGTCTCTCACCTTGCCATATCTAAGATCAAGCATATGGCTCTCACCTTGCCATGTCTAAGGTTGAGTAGATGGCTCTCACTTTGCCATGTCTAACTTCAACCAGATGGCTCTCACCTTGCCATGGCTAAGGTTGACCAGATGGCTCTTGCCTTGCCATGTCTAAGGTTGAGCAGATGGCTCTAGCCTTGCCATGTCTAAGGTCAACCAGTAGGCTCTTGCCTTGCCATGTCTAAGGTTGACAAGATGGTTCTCGCCTTGCCATGTCTAAGGTCAATCAAATGGCTCTCGCCTTGCCACGTCTAAGGCCGACCAGATGGCTTTTGTCTTCCTATGTCTAAGGTCGACCAGATTGTTCTCAACTTGTTCTATCTAAGGTCACAGACCTATAAAACAATAACATGGTGAAAAGAAAACATGGTATATAGGCAACAAGTAGCATGATGAATGGAATAGTACCTCACATCTTAATATTAATGTTAAATGTTAATGGTCTAAATGCTCTGCTTAAAATATATAGAATTGTAGAATGGATAAGAATTCAACAACCATCTGCTGCCTTTAAGAAATTCCCCTAACGCATAAGGACTCACATAACAGGGTAAAGTGGTGAAGAAAAAGCATTCCATACAAATGGAGACCAAAAGTAAGCAGGAGTAGCTGTTCTTATATCAGACAGAAAAATCTTTAAAGCAACAGCAGTTAAAAAGATGAAGAAGAATGTTGATATAATGATAAAAAGCCTTGTCCAACAGAAAAATATCACAATCCTAAATATATGGACCTAACATTAGAGCTCCCAAAGTTATAAAACAATTACTACTAGACCTATGAAATGAGATAGACAGCAACAGAGTAATACTCCAATGACGGCACTAGACAGGCCATCAAGACAGAAAGTTGATAAAGAAACAATGGATTTAAACTATATCCTGGAAAAATGCACTTAACAGATATTTACAGAGCATTCTACCTAACAAGTGCAGAATATACATTCTATTCATCAGTGCATGGAACTTTCTCCAAGATAGATCATATGATAGGCCACAAAACAAGTCTCAATAAATTTAAGAAAGCTAAAACTATATCAAGTACTCTCACAGACCACAGTGGAATAAAATTGGAAATCAACTCCAAAAGGAACCTTAAAACCATGCAAATACAGGGAAATTAAATAATCTGCTCCTGAATGATAATTGGGTCAACACTGAAATCAAGAAGGAAATTTAAAAATTCTTCAACCTGAGCAATAATAGTGACACAACCTATCAAAACCTCTGGGATATAGCAAAGGCGGTGCTAAGAGGAAAGTTCAGAGCCCTAAATGCCTACATCAGAAAGTCTGAAAGAGCACAAGTAGACAATCTAAGGTCACACCTCAAGGAACTAGAAAAATAAGAACAAATCAAACCCAAACCAAGAAGAAGAAAGGAAATAACCAAGATCAGAGTGTATCAGAGCAGAACTAAATGAAATTGAAACAAACAAAAAATGTGAAAGATAAATGAAACAGCTGGTTCTTTGAAAAGATAAACAAAATTCATAGACCATTAGCAAGATTAATAAAGAAAAGAAGACAGAAATTCCAAATACACTCAATTAGAAAAGAAATGGAAGATATTACAAATGACACCACAGATATACAAAAGATCATTCAAGGCTACTATGAATACCTTTATGCACATAAAGTAGAAAATAAAGAAGACGGATATATTCCTGGACAGACACAACCCTCCTAGCTAAATAAAACAGAAATAAATACCCTGAACGGCCAATAATATGCAGCAAGATTAAAATAGTAATAAAAAAATTACCAACAAAAATTTACAGGACCAGATGGATTCACAGTTGAATTCTACCAGACATTCAAAGAAGAACTGGTACCAATCCTATTGACATTATTCCACAAGATAGAGAAAGTGGGACTCCTACCTAAATCATTCTACGAAGCCAGTATCACCCTAATACAAAAACCAGGAAAGTACATAACAAAAAAAGAAAACTGGCCAGGCACAGTGACTCACACCTGTAATCCCAGCACTTTGGGAGGCCGAGGCAGGTAGATCAAGAAGTCAGGTCTGGCCAAGATGGTAAAACCCCATCTCTACTAAAAATACAAAAATCAGCTGGGCATGGTAGCATACACCTGTAATCCCAGCTACTCAGGAGGCTGAGGGAGAGAATTGCTTAAACCTGGGAGGGGGAGGTTGCAGTGACTGCACTCCAGCCTGGGTGACAGATTGAGACTCTGTCTCAAAACACACACACACACACACACACACACACACACACACACACACACACACAGAAAAGAAAAGAAAAGAAAAGAAAGAAAAGAAAAGAAAAAGAAAGACCAACATCCCTGATGAACATAGATGTAAAAATCCTTAACAAAATATTAGCCAACCATATCCAACAACATATGAAAAAGATAATCCACCATGATCAAGTGAGTTTCATACCAGGGATGCAGGAATGGTTTAACATATACAAATCAATAAATGTGATACAGCACATAAGGATAATTAAAAACAAAAATCACATGATCATCTAAATAGATGCAGAAAAAGCACTGGACAAAATCCAGCATATCTTTATGATTGAAACCCTCAGCAAAATTGACATACAAGGGACATACCTCAATGCAATAAAAGTGATCTATGAACAAAGCCACAGCCAACATTATGTTGAATGAGGAAAGCTGAAAGGATTGCCTCTGAGAACTGGAACAAGACAAGGATGCTCACTCTTACCACTGCTATTCAGCCTAGTACTGGAAGTCCTATCCAGAGCAATCAGACAAGAGAAAAAAACAAAGGGTATCCATATCAGTAAAGAGGAAGTCAAAGTGACATTGCTTGCTGATTATATAATTGTATACCTAGAAAACCCTGAAGACTCCTCCAAAAAGCTCCTAGAATTGATAAATGAATTCAGCAAAGTTTCAGGATACAAAATCAATGTACACAAATCAATACCAACTTTTCTGAATTCATTTATTAGTTCTAGGAGCTTTTTGGATGAGTCTTTAGGGTTTTCTAGGTATATGATCACATCATCAAGGCAAGGCAAGAGCCATCTGGTAGACCTTAGACATGGGTAGGTGAGGGCCATCTGGTTGACCTTAGACATGGCAAGGCGAGAGCCTTCTGGTAGACCTTAGACATGTGAAGGCAAGAGCCATCTTGTCGACCTTATATGTGGCAAGGCAAGAGCCATTTAGTTGACCTTAGACATGGAAAGGCAATAGCCATCTGGCCAACCTTAGACATGGCATGGTGAGAGACATCTGGTCCACCATAGACATGGGAAGGTGATAGCCATCTGTTCCTCCTTAGAAACGGGAAGTGAGAGCCATCTGATTGACCTTAGACATGGGAAGGCAAGAGCCATCTGATCAACCTTGGACATAGAAAGGTGAGAGCTATCTGGTTGACCTTACTTAGAACAAGGCAAAGTCATCTAGCTGACCTTAGACATAGGAAGGCAAGTTCCATCTGGTTAATCTTAGAACATTTGGTCAACCTTAGACGTTGCAAATTCAGCCAAGCTTCAGGATATAAAATCAATATACACAAATCAGTAGCTCTACTATATACCAACAGTGACCAAGCTGAGAATCAAATAAAAAATTCAACCCCTTTTATAACAGCTGCAAAAAATAATAATAATACTTAAAAATATACCTAACCAAGGTATATTTACAAGGAAAACTACAAAACACTGCTGAAATAAGTCATAGATGACAAACAAATGGAAACACATCCCATGTGAATGGATAGATAGAATCAATATTGTGAAAATAACCATACTGCCAAAAGCCATCTATAAATTAATGTAATTTCCTTAAAAATACCACCATCATTTTTCCAAGAACTGGAAAAAACAATCCTAAAATTTGTATGAGAACAACAACAACAAAAAGCCCATACAGTCAAAGCAAGACTAAGCAAAAAGAACAAATTGGGAGGCATCACATTACCTGATTTCAAACCATACTATAAGGCCATAGTCACCAAAACAGTACGGTACTTGTATAAAAATAGGCACATAGAACAACAGAACAAATAGATAATCCAGAAATAAAGCAAAATACTTACAGTCAACTGTTCTTCAACAAAGCAAACAAAAATATAAAGTGGGGAAAGGACACCCTATTCAACAAATGGTGCTGGTATAACTGGCAAGCCACATGTAGGAGAGTGAACCTGATCCCCATCTCTCACCTTATACAAAAAATCAACTCAAGATGGATCAAGGACTTAACTCTAAGACCTGAAACTATAAAAATTCTAGAAGATAACATCAGAAAACCAGTTCTAGATATTGGGTTAGGCAAGTACTTCATGACCAAGAACCCAAAATCAAATGCAACAGAAATAAAGATAAACAGTTGAGACTTAATTAAACTAGAGAGAACTTACCCAGCAAAAGGGGTAAACAGTTGAGACTTAATTAAACTAGAGAGAACTTACCCAGCAAAAGGGACAGTCAGCAGAGTAAACAGACCACCCGCAGAGTGGGAGAAAATCTTTCACAATCTAACCATCTGACAAAGGACCAATATACAGAAATCTACAATGAGCTTAAAAAAATTAGCAAGAAAAAAAATACAAACAATCCCACAAAAAAGTGGACTAAGGACATGAATAGACAATTCTCAAAAAAAGATAAACAAATGGCCAACATACATATGAAAAAATGCTCAACATGACTAATGATCGGGGAAACACAAATGAAAACCAGAATGCAGTACCACCTTACTCCTGTAAGAATGGCCATAGTAGAAAAATCAAATAATAATACATGTTGACACGGATTCAGTGAAAAGGGAATAATTCTACACTACTGGTGGGAATCTAAACTAGGACAACCACTATGGAAAACAGTTTGGAGATTTCTTAAAGAACTAAAAGTAGAACTATCATTTGATCCAGTAATCCCACTACTGGATATCTACCCAGAGGAAAAGAAGTCACTTACAAAAAAGATTTTGCACACACATGTTTATAGCAGCACAATTTGCAATTGTGAAATGTGGAACCAACCAAAATGCATATCCAATGAGTGGATAAAGAAATTGTGGTATAAATATATAATGGAACACTACTCAGCTGCAAAAAAGAATGGAGTAATGGCATTTGCAGCAACCTTCATGGGACTGAAGACTATTATTCTAAGTAAGGTAATTCAGAAATGAAAAACCAAACATCATATACTCTCACTCATAAGTGGGAACTAAGCTATGAGGATGCTAAGGCTTAAGAATGACACAATAAACTTTGGGGACTTGGGGGAAAGGGTGAGAAGGTGAGGGGTAAAAGGCCACAAATTGGATTCAGTTTACTGTTCAGGTGATGGGTGCAACAAAATCTCACAAAACACCATTAAAGAACTTATGTAACCAAATACCACCTGTTCCCCAGAAACCTATGGCAATAAAAAAAATTAAAAATAAAGAAATATAAAAACAGTACAGCATGTGGTTGAGTCTCCAGAGAAATAGATATCATATAGAAAAGACAATCATAACTTTTGGAAATTAAAGACACACTTAGAGAAATGCAAAATACACTGGAAAGTTTCAAGAACAGAATTCAAACAAATAGAAGAAAGAAATTCAGAGCTTGAAGACAAGGATTTCAAAATAACCTTACCTGACAAAGACAAAGAAAAAAGAATTAAATAGACAAACCTCCAAGAAATGTGAAAATATGTTAAACAACCAAACATAAGAATGCTTGCTGTTCCTGAGGAAAGAGAGAAATCTAAAAGTTTGGAAAATGTATTTCAGAAAATAATCAAGGAAAACTTCTCTGGTCTTGCTAGAGATCTAGACATTCAAATATTAGAAGCTCCAAGAAAACCCTGGAAATTCATCCCCAAAAAACATCATCATGTAGGCACATAGTCATCAGGTTATCTAAAGTCAAGACAAAGGAAAAACAATTTTAAGAGTTGTGAAGCAAAAGCATCAGGTAACCTAAAAAGGAAAAGCAATGAGATTAACAGAAGATTTCTCATCAGAAACCCCAGAAGCCAGAAAAACTGGCATGCTATCTTTAGCCCCCTTAAACAAACAAACAAAAAAATTATCAGCCAAAAATTTTATATTCAGTGAAACTAAGCTTCATAAAGAGTGGTAAAATCTTTTTCAAACAAAAATATGAGAGAATTCACTGCTACCAAGTCAGCACTACAAGAAATGCTAAAAGGAGCTCTAAATCTTGAAATAAAACCTCAACAGACACCAAAATAAAATCTCCTTAAAGCAGAAATCTCACAGGGCCTATAAAACAATATCACAATCAAAAAAACCCAAGGTGTTCAGGCAACAACTAGTATGATAAATAGATTAGTTCCTCACAAGTCAATACTAACATTGAATGTAAATGGCCTAAATGCTCCACTTATAAGACACAGAATGGCAGAATGGATAAAAATCTACCAACAATTTCCTGTCTTCAGGAGACTCATCTAACACGTAAGGACTCATATAAACTTAAGGTAAAGGAGTAGAAAAATATATTCCATGTAAATAAAAACAAAAGGCAAGCAGGAATAGCTATTCTTATATCAGACAAAACAGGCTTTAAAGGAACAACAGTAAAAAACAAAAAGGCAAAAAGGGACATTTTATGATGAAAGATTCATCCAACTGGAAAATATCACATTCCTAAATGTACATGCACTTAACACTGGAATTCCCAAATTTATAAAATAATTACTACTAGACTTAAGAAACAAAATACATTGAAATACAATAATGGTGGGAGATTTCAGTCCTCCACTGACAGCACTAGACAGGTCATCAGGACAGAAAGTTGATAAAGAAACAATGGACTTAAACTATACACTGAAACAAATGGACTTAACAGATATTTGCAGAACATTCTACCTAACAAATGCAGAATATACATTCTTTTCATCAGCACATGGAATATTCTTCAAGATAAAACATATATATGATAGGCCACAAAGCAAGTCTCAATAAATTTAAGAAACCTGAAATTATATCAAGTAGTCTCTCAGACCACAGTGGAATAAAACTGGAAATTAATTCCAAAAATAACTGTCAAAACTATATAAATACATGAAAACTAAATAATGTGCTCCTGAAAGATCTTTGAACAATAAAATCAAGAGAGAAATTTAAAAATTGTTTTAATTGAACTATAATACTGACATAACCTATCAAAACCTCTGGGATACAGCAAAGGTGGTGCCAAAAGGAAAGTTCATGGTATTAAATGCCTATATCAAAATGTCTGAAATAGCACAAACAGACAATCTAAGCTAACACCTCAAGGAACTAGAGAAACAAGAACAAACCAAAAGCAAATCCAGCAGAAGAAAAGAAATAACTAATATCAGAGAAGAACTCAATGATTGAAACAAAACAAAACAAAATAACAAAAAAAAAACAGATGAAACAAAAACTGGTTATTTGAAAAGATAAACAAACTCAATAGACCATTAGTGAGCATAACAAAGAAAAGAAGGAAGAAGATAAGCTCAATTAGAAAAGAAATGAAAGATTTATGACCAATAACAGAAATCACTCAAAGCTACTATGAACACCTTTATGCACACAAACTAGAGAACCTACAGGAGATGCATAAATTCCTGGAAATATACAACACTCCTAGATTAAACCAGGAGGAAATAAAAACTCTGAACAGACCAATAACAAGTGGTGAGATTGAAACAGAAATTTTAAAATTGCCAACAAAAAACGTCCAGGACCAAATGGATTCACAGTTGAAATCTATCAGACATTCAAAGAAGAACAGGTACTAAACCTACTGAAAGTATTCCAAAAGATAAAGAGGGACTCCTCCCTAAATTATTCTATGAGGCTACCATCACCATAATACCAAAAACAGGAAAAGACATACCAAAAAAGGAAACTACAGACTGATATCCCTGATTAATATAGATGCAGAAATCCTCAACAAAATACTAGCTAACTGAATCCATCAGCATATCAAAGAGATAATACACCATGATCAAGTGGGTTTCATATCAGTGATGCAGGATTGGTTTACCTTATGCAGGTCAAAAACTGTGATACACCACATGAAGAAAAATCACACGATCATCTCAATAGAGGCAGAAAAAGCATTTGACAAAATACAGCATACCTTTATGATTAAAAACCTTAGCAAAATCAGTATAGAAGGGACTTACCTTAAGGTAATAAATGCCATCTATGAAAAACCCACAGCCAACATTGTACTGAGTGGGGAAATGTTGAAATCATTCCCCCTGAGAATTAGAGCAAGACAATGATTCCAATTTTTACCACTTCTATTCAACATAGTACTGGAAGTCCTAGCCAGAGCAATCAGACAAGAGAAAAAAACAAAGGGCATCCATATCAGTAAAGAGGAAGTCAAACTGTTGCTATATATGCTATGATCATGTACCTAGAAACCCTAAAGATTCATCCAAACATCTCCTAGATATCATAAATGAAAACAGTAAAGTTTCAGGATACAAAACAAGTGTACACAAATCAGTATCACTGCTCCACACCAACAGTGACCAAGCTGAGAATCAAATAAAGAACTCAATCTCTTTTACAACAGCTGCAATAATAATAATAATAAATAAAATACATAGGACTATACCTAACCAAGATGAAAGACCTCTACAAGGAAAACTACAAAACACTGCCAAAAGAAATTATAGATGACACCAAAAAATGGAAACATATCCCATGTCCTTGGATGTATATAATCAATATTGTAAAAATAACTATACTGCCAAAAAACATTTATAAACTTAATGAAATTCCCATCGAAATACCATCATCATTCTTCATAGAACTAAAAAAAGTATTAAAATTCATAAAGAACCAAAAATGAGTCCACATAACTAAAACCAGACTAAGAAAAAACAACAAATCTGGAGGCATCACATTACCCAACTTCAAACCATACTACAAGGTTATAGTTACCAAAACAGCATGGTATTGGTATAAAAACAGGCATGTAGACTGAAGGAATAGAACTACAATACAGAATCCAGAAATAAAGCCAATTACTTCCCAAAGCCATAAAAATTCTAGAATAGAACACTGGAAAAATTCTTCTAGACATTGGCTTAGGCAGAGTTTATGACTAAATGCAACAAAAACAGAGACAAATAAATGGGACTTAATTAAAATAAAAAGGTTCTGCACAGCAAAATTAACATTCAGTACAGTAAGCAGGCAACCCACAGAGTTGGGAAAAATATTAACAACCTATGCATCCAACAAAGGACCTAATATCCAGAATCTTTAAGGAACTCAAACACATCAGCAAGAAAAAAACAATGCCATCAAAAAGTGGGCTGAGGACATGAATAGAAAATACTCAAAAGAAGATATATAAATGGCCAACAAACATATGAAAAATGCTCAACATCATTGTCAGGGAAATGAAATTCACAACCACACTGAGATACCACCTTACTCCCACAATAATGGGCATAATTAAAAAATAAAAAATAATAGATACTGGAATGGATGTGGTAAAAAGGGTACACATTTACACTGCTGGTAAGAATGTAAACTAGGACAGCCACCATAGAAAACACTATAGAGATTCCTTAAATAACTAAAAGTAGAACTACCATTTGATCCAGCAATCCCACTACTGAGTATCTATCCAGAGGAAAAGAAGTCAAATAGACACTTGCATGCACATGTGTATATAAGCACAATTCACAATTGGAGAAATATAGAACCAGCCTAGATGCCCATCAATCATCAAGTGGATAAAGAAAATGTGGTATATAGGTATACCATGGGATAGTACTCAGCCATAAAAAGGTATGAAATAATGACATTCATAGCAACCTGGATGAGATTGGAGACTATCATTATAAATGAAGTAATTAAGCAATGGGAAGCCAAACATCCTATGTTCTCATTCATAAGTGGGAGCTAAGTTATGAGGATGCAAAGGCACAAGAAAGACACAATAGACTTTCAGGACTCAAGGGGAAAGGGTGAGGGTGGTGATAGATAAAAGACTAAACAATGGGTGCAGTGTACACTGCTCGGGTGATGGGTACACCAATATCTCAGAAATCAACCCTAAAGAACTTATCCATGTAACCAGATAGCACCAATCCCTCCAAAACGATTGAAATAACAATATAATTTTTTACAAAGATGGAAATTTCAGATGTTAGTGTGTGTGAATTGATAAAGCAATTTTAAAGTTCATAGAGAAAAGATGTCATCTAATAGTAGCTACTGTTTTCTCCAATAGTGAGTGAAGGTCAGCTCCCACTGGACATCAGGAAGTATCATAATCCCAGACTACTGTGCTGCTACAAAACACATCCATGGCCTCAGCATGACAATCAGACATGAGTTACATTATATACAAGAATTTAAGTCATCAGAAATGTAGCTGTTGAAGTCAGCAGAGAATAGAATTGTTTTGAGAAAGTTGTATATTATTTAGAATTTGAAAAAACCAAAAGCATAAATTTGAAATAACATCAAGACATTGATAGAAAAATAAAATCAGTATTACAAGAAAATATAAGTTCTTACGTTCCTGTAAATTATTCATTTTACACTTGACATGAAATGCAAATATTTTTTAAGTAAATGATGGACAAATGTTACTAAAATGATGAAATCATTTTTAGCAAAGTATTGATAAACAATATTAAAAAATAAGTGAAATACTGGAAAAATGCTTGCTATATATATATAACAAAAAGGTACTATTCAGAATATATGAAGAGTTCATTCAAATAAGGACTTGAAAAACCCAGTGAGAAAATGGGCAAAGAAT
This sequence comes from Cebus imitator, assembly GCF_001604975.1. Classification (NCBI taxonomy): domain Eukaryota; kingdom Metazoa; phylum Chordata; class Mammalia; order Primates; family Cebidae; genus Cebus; species Cebus imitator. Next base: position 3,767,619 of record NW_016107519.1, on the reverse strand, counting down.
ATTAAGATAAATTACACAGAAGAAAAAAGCAAATTGTGTATAAATAAATGAAAAGCTGCTTCACCTGTCTAATAGTCAAAATGTCTACTAAAATATAAGATAGTATTCCCCCATCTCATGGAAGAAAATTAAAAAGTACATATCCATTACAGAAATTACCTGTAATATTCATCACCTCACAAAACAATGGAAAGGTATTTATTTGCACTGGAATTCTGAACAGATTCCCCAGATAAAAAATCAATAACGACCAAACTAATTGGGAGAGTGATAAACTGAACAAGCCTTATTTTTTAATCAGTGAAGACTAATTTTTTATTTTAATTAAATTTTTTCTAGTTAGCCTTGTGTAATAAAGTCAGTTAATATAGGGAATGTTCACTAACATACATAAATTCAAATAAATTGTTAATTTAGAATGATGATTTAATATTGATAAAAGTTGTCCAAGTTTTTCAGAAAAAAACAATAAACATAATACATACAACTCCAGGTAAGTTTAAGAGAAGGTGGACTGCATCCTGTTTATTATCTTGTGCCTGTTTCCATCCTGATTCAGCATACGGCATGAATTTTTTTTTAAAGTTTCGTGTGACTGTGACCACTCCTCTCCTCTCTCAGGTAATATTCGATTGTTCTGTTAGAAACAATTTTAAGGTTTGCAGAGCTGTGTGTATATCAAGTAGTCTGATTAGAGGAATTTGAACCTTTAGATCATGAAAGAGCTTACTCTGAGTTGTCATAGTTGGCGTAGAATCTATGGCTTATGATGTAACCAATGTGAACATCATAATGTCTTTAAGGTTTGTATTCACAAATTCACTAGCTAAAGAAGTGGTGTACTCATCTGATGATATCCAAGATGAATAATAAGTAAAAGCCATGTAAGAATCTTCCAGAAAACTGAATTCATCTTGGATTCTTTGGAGAAATGAATTCTAAGTCATGGAACTTGGGAAAGCTTTTCTGTATTTACCCAAATTAAATCTGACTATAGATTGTTGAGAATTATTCAGAATTAAGCATGTTTAGGGATATTCATGGATTTGGGCTATTTGAAGAGAAATTATTCCTCTGATGGCTAAAACAGTTTGAAGATGGTGTTTGTTTAGCAGTAATTCAAGAGTCAAGGCTCCCCAGTTAATTGACTGTCCAGCAGAAATCCATTTCCTGAGATAGTGGCAGAAGATGTCCAGGAAAGAGTTAGCAGCAGTACAGATGGTTTGTGCTGCATTCCCCAGAAGGGCAGAACTAATGAATAAATGTAATCAAATTCCTGTTCTCTGGTCACAAAATAATCAAGTTCCTGTCCTCTGGTCTCAAGGTAAAGATTTACTGCTCCAGATACATTGAGATTTAATACTTCTCAAATCAAGAGATGTTAAGACCTTCAAATGGCCCATCATTCAAGAAACAGCACTGTGAGATACACCTTTGGTTTCCCTCTTTGGAAAGATATGTCCTATTGAGTGTATTGCCTTTTCTACCTCAGAGTAAAAACTGGCATGAGTAGGCTGATGAACCTGCATCTCTCATTCTGATTTTCCAGCAAATGCATTTCCTTCACCTGCTTGGAGGTTAGATTTCTCCTTGAAAAGAATCGTAAGAGAACTATTTCCTTTTTGCACAATAAATGTCACAGCTTCAAATCCAAAGCCGGAGGGCTCACACTGAAACAACATACACTCCATTTGCCTTAAGGTTCCATCTTGGCTCTACACATAGGTATTTGGGAAAACTGACATTCTGGAAAATGGATTTCAAATACAGCAAGACAGATAGCCACATATGTGAAATATGAAGACAGCATGACTCACCAGTGCATTTTGTTGAAAAAAAAATAGCCAAATTTCAAATTTCATTTATTTTTCAAACTGACTGACGTTAGCCACTGACAGATCTGTAGGATGCTATCAGGCAGGATTTCTGTACAACCTGGCTAAGATATAAAATGTGGACCTGCATGTGAGTCTTGCCATTATGCAATCCTTGTTGTAAAAAGTCACGCTGGTGTTGGCCACGAGTATAATACAACATCTTGGAGGTTGGGAAGGTCAAAGGGTGCTTCTTTGATGAGTTCCTCTAAAGATGGCAGTAAATGAGTGCCTGATAGTGCTCCACTCTTCACATAGACCTGCAGAGACTGAAAGAAGTGTGCTCCCTGATAGCCCACTTTCTTAGCAGCACAGGCCAGCCCCTCTGCTAGTATAGATCCTGGCTGTTGGGGGATCACGTCAGGTGTACAGAGATGTCTGGCATTCGGTAATATCTGGGTGAAAATTTTCCAAGTTATCATAAAGCTTGATATACAAGGTACATTTTTAATACCAGAAACTTCTTGCTTTGAAAGCACATGATGTCAAAAAATTTACTGATAATGATAATGATGATGACCTTTCATGATGTCATAACAGGAAAGTAGGTATCCATGTGATCACCAATCTTCACTTTGACTGGACAGTGCCAGGAATTTGTTTCCCCATTGTTTCATCAGTGCAATATGAAGTACTGCCAAAAGTACAGCTGCAGGTGCTATACGGGAAAATCATCTTCTGAATGGCTGTATATTTTATCAGTCTCACTAATAACATTTTATCAATTCCACAGATTGGTCATAAGCCACGTGAGTCTGTGACTTTCTACCTCAGTGGGCACCTCTACGATGCTGTAGAGATCTGAAGTGTTATAGAGTGAACACTTCAAGCTGCCCTTATAAGGTTTGCTGTCATAAACTGTTTCAAATCAAGTATGCCTGATTTTAGAAATGAATATTGTTCCTCAATCAGTGCAGAGTTCTGGATGATTCTTTCCTCAACATTAAGATTACAATGTCCTGTGGGCCTGTATCACTAATATCGGTTATCTGAAATGCCACTCATAGTACTTCCATCAAAGAGGCTCTTGTCATCTCGGAACAAATCCTGGATTGAGATGATCCACAATTCTTATTGTTCTGTAGGTGAATACTGTCACACATCAATCAGAATTTTAGTATTTTAGTCTTTTAAAGTCAAAATAAGTCAGTGAAATGCCTCATAGGACTTTGTTAGCTATTGAAGAAGACAATAGCAGGGATGTCATCATTTAGATTTTGAATTTCATACCTGAATAAAATACATTGGAAGTACCAGAGTTCAGTTTTCATTATATCACATCGTCTCGTCTCAAAATCTCATTGCCCATTTCTGAAACCCAATATACTTGTAGTCATAAAGCAAATAATTCTTAAGCTGTTGGGCTAATGAAATGTGTCAGCGAGAACAAGTAATGGAGCTACTTCACCAGGGTTCCCAAGCATTTGAATCTGATATTTGTTTCCGGATGTTTTCAAGAAGCAAGTTATCATCACATTATGTTTGTCTACTATACAGGAACACAGTGTCTTCTAGTCTTGCTAAAATGGAACTATATTTGTTTGTAAAGAATCTACACACGTCAAAATAATTTTCTGTACATTTGGTGGCCTGTATGTACACATTCACCTCCCCTGTCTGATTTTTCAAAACTCAGTTTGTCTATCTCTGATGGAAAACCAGCTTTTCCTCCAATCTTTCTGTCTCTTATGGTCACGACAAATGCCATTTCAAAGAAACAACCTAATGGCACCAGATGGGTATGACATTCATAGATGTCACCCTAAAGGTCTTCACTAACTTTGATTGTTTTTATGTTTTCCTTTAACTCATCACAAAATGAAATATTTTGTAACTGTTTTAAAATGCTACCCTACTGGAAACCAACACGAGTTATTCAGCAACTTCATCACTGGTCAAAATCAACTTACACCTTTAAAAGATGCTCACAAGAAAAATATGTTGCTTCATTCAAGGTTTTTTTTAATGTTTGTAATTTCTTTCATTGCATGAACTACTAATGAGAAAATATTATTTTAAATTTCCTTTCTGTTTCTCTGGATTCCAACTGCATTTTTATAGATAATATAAAAAGTTTTGGTTCCATATAAAAAGTTTTAGCTCCCATACAGGGAGCTAAAAAAACAACTCTTACCTGATATGTACTAAGAGGTGCTCTGGATTTTGAACTGTCCATCACACAAGCCAAACCAGGTTCCACAAAACAGAACCAGGAACCAAAGTAGTTCCATTGTTTTTGTGCTCAAAAACATGGAGTGCTCTACCCAAAGATCTGAAACAAATAAAAGCTATCATGTCACTTGCAATACTAATGAGAGATGACTGGAATAAGCTATTTGCTTCTGTAGCTAAAGACTCTTTAAAGTCTTAAGATTATTGTGATCAAGTTGATACTTCAGGTAACCTGTTGTTTTCAAACCTTCATAAAAGCATGGCCAATTAAGGTTATGTTCATATTGAAATAGAATTTGTACCAGATCAAAAACAGTCTTGTACTCTTTATTTGGTTGTAGCAAAGAGAAAATGTAGGTTTCTTCACTTATGATTTATCTTGTTTCTTTGGAGGGCTCTCCTAGATACTATTTCAACAAATATGACATTTTCCCATCCTTTGGCTGCAGTTGTGATAGCCTGGATGAAACCAACTGGCTCTGGAATGTTCCTGTAACAATATTTGCCAGTAGTCAAATCTTCACAAACTGTTTTTCCTGTTTTTATTGGAATCAGTTCCATTTCTGACTCCATCGTCCCGAAATTCCCAATGCTCTCTTTAATGTCTTTGCACACAATCATATAATTGTGATTAGCAGCTGGAACTGACAAGATATATGAAAATATACTGCTTTTCTCAAACTGCTGAGTCACCTTGTCATGACATTTGGCTATAGCCTCTCCCTTTCCAGACAGGGTACAGGAGCAAGGACTGTTAAAGACTGCCTTGCTCATTCTTTTAGAGAAGGACACTAGAGCCTTTGAGATTTCTGTTCTGGGAACTGAAAAAGGCTCTAAAAAATTAAATCCCTTAATAAAAAATACAATATAAATCATAACTACATACAATTACATATATTACATGCTTTACTACTGTTTCTATTTAATAGCTATTTCCTGTTGCTATTGTAGTGAACTTAAGTGTTACAGGTATGCACTTAAAACACCAAGTGATGCTCATCTTTTCCACAAGAGCAGTTTATCTCACCAGTCAATCATGTTTCACAGTGAAAAGCGATGTTTTGTGGTATTTTTGTTTTTTTAAATTATTTTTACGGGTGCATAGTAGCTATATGTATATGTATAAGGTACATGAGATATTTTGATAGAGGCATGCAAAGAAGGATAACATCAGCATAAATAGTGTATATATTATCACCTCAAGCATTTATCATTTTTTTGTTACAAACATTCCATGTATACTATTTTTGTTATTTTAAAATGTACAATAAATTACTGTTGACTGTTGCGCTATCAAGTAGGAGATATTATTCATTCTATGTAACTCTATTTTTGTACCCATTAGCCATCCTCACTTCTGCCCAACCCCCACTGCCCTTCCTAGCTTCTGGTAACCATCTTTCTATTCTCTATCTCCATGAGTTCAATCAGTTTAATTTTTAGCTCCCACAAATGAGTGAAAACATGAGAAGTTCTTTCTGTGTCTGGTTTAATTTTGCTTAATTAATGGCCTCCAGTTCCACCCAAGTCATTGCAAATGACAGGATCTCATTCTTTTCTATGGTTGAATAGCACTCCACTGTGTATATGAACCACATTTCTTCCACCACACACATGTTGATAAACAGATTGCTCCCAACACTTAGCTTGGCCATTGTGAACAGTGGGCGAGGATAAACCTGCATGTGCCATTATCCCTTTGACATACTGATTTCCTTTCCTTTGGATAAACAATCCATAGTGGGTTTACTGGATCATATGGTAGTTCTAGTTTTTAGTTTTTTGAGGAAGCTACATACTGTTCTCCATAGCAGTTGTACTAATTTACATTTCCAACAACAGTATATGAGGGTTTCCTTTTCTCTGTACACTTTCAGCAATCGTTGTTTCCTGTCTTTTAGATAAAAGCCATTTTTATTCGGGCAACATGATATCTCATTGTAGTTTTGATTTGCATTTCCTTGATGATCAATGATGTTGAGCACTTTTTGTATACCTGTTTGTCATTTGTATGCCACTGTATGCCTGTTTGCCATTTCTTCTTTTGAAAAATGTCTACTGAGATATTTTGCCCATTTTAAAATCAATTTATTAGATTTTTTCTTATTCAGTTATTGACCTCCTTATATATTCTGTTTGCTAATCCCTTGTCAGATGCATAGTTTGCAAATATTTTCTCCCAATCTCTGGGTTTTCTTTTCACTTTGTTGATTACTTCCTTTGCTGTACAGAAGCTTTTCAATTTGATGTCATCCTATTTGTCTATTTTTGATTTGGTTGACTGTGCTTTAAAGGTATTGCTCAAGAAATCTTTTTCAAGACCCATGTTCTGGATTACTCCAATGTTTTATCTTAGTAGTTTCATAGTTTGAGGTCTTAGATTTAAGTCTTCAATGCATTTTGATTTGATTTTTGTGTGTGATGAGAGACAGGGTCTAGTTTCATACTTCTGCATATGGATATCCAATATTACCAGCACTGTCCTTTCCCCAATGTATGTTTTTAGGTACCTTTTTTAAGTGAATTAACTGTAGATGTAACAGGTTTATTTCTGGGCTCTCTTTTCTTTTGCACTGGTCAATGTGTCTGTTTTCATGCCAGTTACCATGCTGCTTTGGTTACCATAGTTCTGCAGTATAATTTGAAGTCAGATAATGTAATTCCTCCCTTTTTTTTTCTCAGAATGTATTTCGCTATTCTGGGTCTTTTGTGGTTCCACATAAACTTTAGGATTTAGGATTATTTTTTCTATTCCTGTGAAAAATAACATTTTGGTATGTTGACAGAGACTGCATTGACTCTGTAGATTGCTTTGGATAATATGGACATTTTAAAAATATGGATTCTTCCAATCCATGAAAATGGAGTATGTTTCCAATTTTGTCTCCTCTTCTCTTTCTTGTATCAATGTTTTATAGTTTTCATTGTAGATATCTTTTACTTCTTAGGTTAAGTGCATTCCTAGGTATCTTATTTTATTTGTAGCTATTGTAAATGGCATTAGTTTCTTGATTTCTTTTTCAGATTGTTCACTGTTGACATATAGAAATGCTGCTAATTTTGAATGTTGATTGTTGTCATCCTGCAACTTTACTGAATGCATGTATCAGTTCTTAGAAGGAGTATTTAGGTTATTCAAATATAAGATCACATCATCTTCAAACAAAAATAACTTCTTTTCCAATTGGATACCCTTCGTTTATTTCTCTCATCTGAAAGCTCTAGACAGAACTTCTTTTGTATTTTTCATCATGTTTAGTGGAATAGTGTAAACCACAGAACCCAAAGAAAGTACTACTCATGATGGATAAAGTGCTCCCAAGAAGCAGAAAAATATCATACCCTTGTAAAAGAAAGCTGTGATACCTGATAGGTACCATAAATTGAGGTCTGCATCTTTGTTTGTTTGCCATTTCAGACAGGTTACTTATCTCAGAAACACATGAAATAAACTTGCAGTATTGATGAATTCAGTGCAGTACTGTAAATACACTTTCTATTCCTCGTAATTTTCCTAGTGACATTTTCTTTTGTTCACTTTATTTTTGTAAGAATATAGTATATAACAAAAAATTATCTGGGCAAGGTGCCACATGTCTGTAGTCCCAGCTATTTGGGAGGCTGAGGCAGGAGAATCACTTCAACCTGGGAGGCAGAGGTTGCAGTGAGCCAAGATCACACCATTGCACTCCAGCCTGGGTCATAAGAGACTCCGTCTCAAAAAAGAATAATAATTATAATTATTATATAATTATTATTTTCATACACCATATATATTATATATAACCATATATTATATATAATAATTATACAAAAAAATTACAAATATAATTATTATTATATATAATATATGGTTATATATTATATATATTATATGTGGTATATAAATGTATTATATACCATATATAATAATAATTATTATATATGGTATATAATATATTTAACATATAAAATATGTGTTCATTGACTGTTTGTTTTATGAATAAGGCTTCTGGTCAACAGTGGGCTATTAGTAGTTAAATTTTGTGGGAGTTCAAATTTATATGTGAATTGTCTACTATGCTCCTAACCCACAGATTGTTCAAGAGGAAAGGAAAGGAAAACATCACAATGAACCATGTGGGATTGAACTAGAAAGGAGAGTGTCAATAAGAACTTGGGATTTTCAATATATTTGATACTGAAATTTGGGTGAATGTAAACATGTATGAATGTGCATTTATGTACATGCATATGTTTTTCTGCTCTGTTCCATGAGGAAGCCTGTGAGGAATGACAACTCCAACAGCCATATACACACCTGCCTCAACAAGTGGCCAGATCCTGGTTTATAAATATCATTCTCCACTAAAGGAAATATGGTCTGCTACAACAATGGCTGATTTGAGGGCAGGGCAAGAGAAAGCAGACGATAAGCTTGGAACATTGTGTGCCATACAATAAAGAAATGTTTAAAGAATAATGGCAAAGCATCAAAAAGAAGTGAAGTCAGCCTGAAATGCCTATCACTGGCCAAGTCTGGGGATATTTGAACACCAAAATAATGTTTTCCCTTCTCCCCTGTTTGTCTGTTTATTTTGTTTCATTTTTAAATCCACATATAAGGCATGAAAGAATAAGAAAATCATCATGTGGCCACCATCATCATAATTAATTCAAGGAAGAATCATCAATGCAGCCATGTGTAGTGGCTCATGCCTGTAATTCTAGCACTTTGGGAAGCTGAGGTTGGGTGAATCCCTAAGCCCAGAAGTTTCAGACCAGCCTGAGCAAATGGCAACACCCATTTCTACAAAAAATACAAATGTCAGCCAGGTATGGTGGTGTGTCACCATAATCCTAGCTGCTTGGGAGGCTCAATAAGAGGATCACTTGAGCCCAGGAGGGAGTCTGAGGCTGCAGTGAGCTGAGCTTGTGCCACTACACTGCACTCTAGCCCAGAGTACAAAGCATGACCCTGTCAAACAGCAGAGAAAAGAAAAAGAAAGAAAAAATCATCAATGCAATGCTAAATCTAGTGTGTGAAATTTTGAGGAATAACTAGACATCTATAGAGCCACAAAGCATTGCCACACAAGGTATCAGTAAAATACAAAAAGCAAACGTAACTTTACCATGGACAAACCTGACAGATACTCCTTAACCAAAGAATCAAAGTCAATACTGGCCAGCAATGAAACCAAGTGACAGCCTCCATATATACTGCATAAGCCTCCAGATGTGCTCAAATTGAGAAGAAGTCAGCATCACCTGTATAACATTCCAGCCTGAACGACATAACCTGAATCTAATCATGAGGAAACATCATATGAACCCAAACTGAGAGAAAATGCATAAAATAACTGACCCATACTCTTCAAAAACATGAATGTTGTGAAAATCAAAGAAAGGCTCAAACACAGTCCCAGATTAAAGGAGAATAAAAAAAGAGGACAATTGGACCCAATATATCATAGAATGTCAAAATCCCTCATCTTGGTTTTTCTTTAGCTATAAGGGATATTATGGGGGAAATTGGCAAAATCTTTTTTTTCCCCATTTATTTATTTTATTGTATTTTAGGTTTTGGGGTACATGTGAAGAACATGCAAAATTGTTGCATAGGAACACACGTGGCAGTGTGATTTGCTGC
>NW_016107519.1:3752267-3753546 GCF_001604975.1 Cebus imitator | reverse complement strand
CGCGTGGGGCAAAGCAGCGGCGCTGGCCGGCACAGCCACGCTGGTGACCATGGAGCACCTCCGCCCGGGAATTTCCAAGTCTGTGGGCAATAAAAACGCGGCGTTCACTCACCCTCTGCGCTTTCACTGGGAGCTGCAATCCTGAGCTGTTCCTAAACTGCCATCTTGGATCTACCCCCATGGCTTGTAGTTATCCTTGAAGAGGTCCTTTACGTTCCTTGTTAGTTGTATTCTTTTAATTTTGGTTTTTCTTATTACAGGATATTATTGTTGACGATTATGGCATCCGCTGGTTTTCTTTTCTGTAGTGTTACTTTTCATCTTGCAATTAATTCATATATTGTGGGGAGATAATTTAAGACTATGAAATTATCTCTGTTCCTCATAAAATCTTTAATTCATTTACTTAGACCAACATGGATGCATGGCTTGTTTCATACAATGGGATATAATTTGTTGGTATTTTTGCAAATTTGTTTTACTTTTAAGACATGTTTTGTTTTGACAATTTCAGTCTTAAGGAATAATTATAAAAAATAGTACAAAGAATTCTTGGGTCCCATTCCCCAAATGTTAACGTTTAATCGCATTTTCTTTAGTTCTTCACCCCCTCTTCCTCTTCTCTTTCTAAATAAATATAAATATAGGTACATAATATAGATTTCTCTTCCTGAACCGTTTGTGAGTCACAGATATGATGCCTGTTTATCTCTAAATACTATATATTTCCTAAAAAGAAGAAAATTTCTTACATAACTATAATTATCATTATTGAAATCAGGAAATTGAAATTGATTCAATGTTAATATCTAATTGACACACCTTATGAAGATTTTGCCGACTTCCGAGGGGGGACGATCCAAGATGGCCGTTTAGGAACAGCTCAGGATTGCAGCTCCCAGTGAAAGCGCAGAGGATGAGTGGACGCTGCGTTTTTATTGCCCACAGACTAGGAAATTCCCCGGCGGAGGTGCTCCACGGTCGCCAGCGCGACTGTTTCGACCAGCGCGGCTGTGCCAGCCAGCGCCGCTGCTTTGCCCCGCGTGGCTACTTTGTCGGCGCCCCGGAGCCGCGGTTATCCGTACAAAATACACCGGTCCGGGGGCCCTTTTGGCTGGTGATTGGAGCCACGGGAAGTCGCCCATTCGCCGGTTCAAAAAGGGGACTGAGCAGAGAACCAGGACAGTAGATTCCAGGGCAAAAAAAAAAAAAGCGCCAGGGGAAAACAAACAGACCCCGGCACCTCTTCAACAGGCGACTGGAACACCAACTTAAAAAA
>NW_016107519.1:3746260-3747427 GCF_001604975.1 Cebus imitator | reverse complement strand
AACCCAAATGCCCATCGATGATAGACTGCACAGGGAAAATGTGGCACATATACACCATGGAATATTATGCAGCCATCAAAAACGATGAGTTTGGGTCCTTTGTAGGGACATGGATCAACCTGGAAACCATCATTCTCAGCAAACTGACAGAAGAACAGAAGATCAAACACCGCATGTTCTCACTCATAGGCGGGTGTTGAATAATGAGAACATATGGACACAGGGAAGGGAGCACTACACACTGGGGTCAGTTGGGGGGAAATAGGGGAGGGACGGTGGATGGTGGGGAGCTGGGGAGAGATAGCAAGGGGAGAGATGCCAGATGTAGGTGATAGGGAAGAAGGCAGCAAATCACACTGCCACGTGTGTACCTATGCAACAATCTTGCATGTTCTTCACATGTACCCCAAAACTTAAAATGCAATAAAATAAATAAATGGAAGAAAAAAAATTACAGGTTATATGGTAGGATGCAATGAGAAGATCCCAGGATCACCTCTGAGATACTCTTGCCAAAAATAATACAATCTAATCATAATGAAACATCAGGAAGAAACAGCTGAGAGACATTCCATACTCTGAACTTTACTCTTCAAAAGATTCAAAGTCATGTAGGTCAAGGAAATCTGAGGAACTGTTCCAGACTGAAAGAGTCTGAGACAAAACTAAATGCAATCCATGGATCTGAATGGGATCCGTCTGCTATAAAACACATGACAGACAATGAACAAATGCTCAAAAGCAGCTGAGGATTGAATGATGTGATGCATTAATGTTAACTTTCTGATTATCAAGGTTGTATTGTAATTATGTAGAGTGTCCTGACTGTGCTTTGCATACTAATCAGGAGTGCTGGCCTAATGCCAGCAATTTACTCTCGCATGGTTCGGGGGGAAAATTATTTGTAGTATAACTTGGAACTTTTCTATAATTTTAAGAGCACTTCCCAAAAGTTCACAAATAAAAATGAAAATAAATAGAAAATGTGAAAAGCCTAAGGCAATTCATATATTTCCAGGAGAAAAGATCTTTATACACCAGTGAGCATAGTGGCTCACACCTGTAATCCTGGCACTTTGGGATGATGAACAGAGAGAATTGCATGAGGCCAGGGGTTTGAGACCAGTGTAGGCAACATAGTGAGACTCCATTTCCAAAAAAAAAAAA
>NW_016107519.1:3742002-3745877 GCF_001604975.1 Cebus imitator | reverse complement strand
AAGAGACAGGGTCTCACTACATGATCCAGGCTGGAGTATAGTGGCTATAAACACACAGAATCACGGCATGCAACAACCTCGAACTCTTAGGCTCAAGTAATCTTCCTGCTTCAGTTTCTAGAGTAGAAAAGACTTCTAAGCATGTGCAACTATGACTGGCTTTTGTAATTTTCCCCCACTTTAAAAATGGTCAAACGTTAAACAAGTATCTTAAACTGGGTCAAGCATGATTGAACTATCCTTTTCCTTACAAGTTCTACAATTGCTATAGCTTGTCACAGTTGGATTCATTTTTAGATTCCCAGAAATGGACCCTTACTATGAGTTAAATCACATGAACTGGAAGGTTCCTGTCACATCTCCAGGGCAGATGGTGACCATGTGTGGCTTTTCATGGAATTCTGGGAAGGAAGAATATAATTAATTCTGTTTGGTGTATTTGCAATTTAACAACTTGAGATCGCTGCCTTATTAGTCCTCAATCACTCAAGTGATGACGACAAGATAGACATCTGTGAACTTTATTTTAAAAATTCAAATATTTGCTTGAATTAACTACCTAAAAGCTGTTGTACAATTGCCCAGCAATAGACATATTTTACAAAAATTGAGATGAAAATGTTGTAAGTACAATAGCAATGAACGATGTACTCTTACACAAGAAAATGACAAAATTTTAACTTAAAAACATAAATTAATCTTTTATGTGTTACAGGTTTATTTAAATCATAAAAAAGTGTTTATCTTAGACATCTTTAATAACTATTTGTGATTAAGTATTACAATTTACATAAGATTGGGGGGGAAAGCTTTATAAGTATGAACAACAGTCATATTAACACCAATTAGAAAGTAAGCCAAAGCATCTCTAAGTTTACCTCTAGTTTTAGGCAATAACATTCCATTTCTAGAACCTTACAAATACAACTTTTTAAGGATTTAAATGCATCCGTTTACTTACAGTTATTGAATAAACTTAGTAAATTGGTCACTCCTGAAAATGAGAGCTCCAGGGACTTAAACTATAAAATTTTTTCCTCCTTTTATTAACACTGATAATGATGACCTTAACTGTTGTGAGGCAATTAAGCAATGCAGTATATTTCACTAAATAAACTGCAAGAATTACATCAGAAATCTTCAAGCCAAAAAAAAAAAAAAAGATTACATAACTAACCTTAAATAAGTAGTCATCTATGCTGTTATTTGAAGTTCATGAGCATGATATAGGGATCCTTATATTTTCTATTGGAATATGATTTCTATTGAGATCTAACCCATTATTAACATTTCCCATACAAGGTGACTCTAAAACTGGCTTTGTACTATGAGCAGTAGATAAAGATCTGGTCTTCTCTCTCTACACCAGAGGCCTGGTAGCTTCTGCTTCCCTCTTATGACTTCTGTGAACAGTACAAGAGACAAATGCTTAGTCTTATTTGCTTAGACAAATAAAAATGCTCATTTTTATTCCTAAATAATTCCTCCACAATTTGCATTTTTGATGGAATGACCACCAACAGTGTTTAAACAATGAAAACAGGCCAGAGCATGACTAATGTATGCAATTATAGTTTTGATGTTATCCTAAAGAAGTATATGTACTTCTAGGAGAATTTCTAACAAACAAGTAATTCAAACAAAGCAGGGAGTCGGGAGAAATGACTATCAGTGATGTATGGCTTAACAGGCAGCACTTGCTGCCTTCTGGTTCTGAAAATGCCATTAGAAATACTGATATATAAAGGAGAAATATGTGAGATGATGAATATGTTAATTTGCTTCACTATAACCACTCCACTGTATATAAACATATCAAAACATCATGTTGTATTCCTTAAATATATGCGATAAAATAAATTAAATGAAAACAAGCTAAAAATACTTGTATTTGGTAAACCAGTGCAGAGATTTTTTTTTAATCCCTCAAAGACGTTTTCAAGCATTTGCTTTTACCATGTTTGTATATTTCACTCACTATGTTAGAAAAAATAAGCATTTGGCACTGGGGTATAATTCAGAGCAACACCTTCTAGAGGAGGATGAGATAGTGGGGCTGGTGACAAAAGAGATCTAAAGAAGCTCCAAAGGCAATTACCTCTTAACATTGTGAGCAAGCTATCAGAGGAAGCCTGCTTGTTCTGGCTTCCATACATCCCCTCGGGCTGACAGAGGTGTTATTGTTATTTTTAACCATTTGTGAATTATACTTCCCTTCATTTCTGTGTTAATCATTCCCTATTTCACAAGTATACCTTTATGCAGAATGGTAAAAATAATGACAGAATATTTCATCTCCACTTGCTCTCTTGTGATAATACCAAAGATCACAATCAAGGAAAGTTAATTTACTGAGTGCCAGAATGTGCCAAGAGTAGCAAGACTCGACCCTCTCAGTTTAAATTTTAATCATCCAGAAAACATCATCCAGAAAATGTTAATCATCCAGAAAATGTTAACGTAAATTCGCTAACATTTCTATTTAGGAGAATGCTGACAAGCAATTTTATAGCAATATCACTGTCTGAATTACAAAGCTTCAAAATATACTTAGCTGAGAGACTAACAGGTCCAGTTAACTACATAAGAATATTAAGCAAAAAAAAAAAAATCATGTAAATCAACAATCTAGGAAAAAGACATCAACTGTCCTGGAGTACTATTAGAAAGGTAAGTTAATTTAACAATATCATTTCCCTAAATTGTATAATCTAGTTAGCTTTCAGTTCCTGGTAATCTCACAAACCCATCTCACTTAAAATTATGCTTTGGAGTCAAATTAGCAAGCTTAATTTATTCTCCATGATTCTATTTTTTGACTTACGTGTTTAGTTTATTGAACAAGAATGATGTAACTTGTAATTCTTCAAAATACAGCTGCTTGTATTTTTTCAAATCTGTTTTATCAAAGTCTCCTTCAGTTCTCATTTTGCAAACTTTGGATTCGAGATTTCTAATTTTCAGTTCCAACTCATCATATCTTATTGATGCAATATTATGTTCTCTTAACTGCTTCAACTGTTCTTGAGAGGCTGTTTGTGTCTAAAACAAATTAAAGGAATACAATTTTAAGATAATTACTACCTGAATGATTACTGTATGTTTGTATACTTTAGTTTTGAGTCAGCAACTCAGAGAGCAGTTGTAAATATGTGAAAAAAGAAGCTGAAATGTAAGATACTTATCATCGCTATCTATTAAAACAACTGAATCATTATTTCTTTTCCCCATTTATTTATTTTATTGGATTTTCGGTTTTGGGGTACATGTGAAGAACACGCAAAATTGTTGCATAGTAACACACGTGGCAGTGTGATATCCTGCCTTCCTCCCCATCATCTACATCTGGCATTTCTCCGCCTGCTATCTCTCCCCAGCTACCCACCTCCAACCATCCCTCCCCTATTTCCCCCCATCTGACCCCACTGTGTAGTGCTCCCCTCCCTGTGTCCATGTGTTCTCATCGTTCAGCACCCGCCTATGAGTGAGAACATGCGTTGTTTGATCTTCTGCTCTTCTGTCAGTTTGCTGAGAATGATGGTTTCCAGGTTCATCCATGTCCCTACAAAGGACCCAAACTCATCGTTTTTGATGGCTGCATAATATTCCATGGTGTACATGTGCCACATTTTCCCTATCCAGTCGATCGTCAATGGGCATTTGGGTTGGTTCCAGGTCTTTGCTATTGTAAACAGTGCTGCAATGAACATTCGTGTACACGTGTCCTTATAGTAGAACGATTTGTAATCTTTTGGATATATACCAAGTAATGGGATTGCTGGGTCAAATGGAATTTCTATTTCTAGGTCCTTGAGGAATCGCCACACTGTCTTCCACAATGGTTGAACTAACTTACACTCCCAACAACAGTGCAA
>NW_016107519.1:3701534-3736162 GCF_001604975.1 Cebus imitator | reverse complement strand
AGCAGCCGCATGGGGCAAAGCAGCGGCGCTGGCCGGCACAGCCGCGCTGGCCGAAACAGCCGCGCTGGCGACCATGGAGCACCTCCGCCCGGGAATTTCCTAGTCTGTGGGCAATAAAAACGCGGCGTCCACTCACCCTCTGCACTTTCATTGGGAGCCGCAATCCTGAGCTGTTCCTAAATGGCCATCTTGGATCGTCCTCCTGAATCATTCTTTTGTGAGTACTCATGTAATCTCATGATCCAAAGACTAACATAATCCATTTAAAATGTAAACAATTGTTTAGGTGGTCAGCAAGATGGCTCAATAGGAACAGCTCAGGTCTGCAGCTCCAAGTGAGATCAATGTAGAAAGCAAGTGATTTCTGTATTTCCAACTGAGGTACCCAGATCATCTCATTGAGACTGGTTAGACAGTGGGTGCAGCCCACAGAGGGCAAGCCAAAGCAGGGTGGGGCCTCGCCTCACCTGGGAGGCCCAAGGGGTTAAGGAACTCCCTCCCCTAGCCAAAGGAAGCTGTGAGGGACTCTGCTGTGAGGAACTGTGTACTCTGGCCCAGATACTATGCTTCTCCCAGAGTCTTCACAGCTGCAGACCAGGAGATTCCCTCGAGTGCCTACACCACCAGAGCCCTGGATTTCAAGCACAAAACTGGGCTACTGTTTGGGGAGACAACGAGCTAGCTGCAGGAGTGTTTTTTTCATACCCCACTGGTGCCTGGAGTGCCAGCAAGACAGAATCATTCACTTCCCTAGAAGGGGGGCTGAAGCTAGGGAGCCAAGTGGTCTAGCTCAGTGGATCCCACCCCCATGCAGCCCAGCAAGCTAAGATGCACTGGCTTGAAATTCTTGCTGCCAGCACAGCAGTCTGAAGTCGACCTGGGACACTCGAACTTGGTGGGGGAATGAAATCCACCCTTACTGAGGCTTGAGTAGGTGGTTTGCCCCTCACAGTTTAAAGAAAACCACAGGAACTTGGCTTTGTTTAACTGGGCAGAGTGCACCACAGCTCAGCAAAGCTGCTGTAGCCAGACTGCCTCTCTAGATTCCTCCTTTCTGGGCAGGGCATCTCTGAAAAAAAGGCAGTAGACCCAGTCAGGGGCTAACAGATACAACTCCCATCTCCCTGGGACAGAGCACGTGGGAGAAGGGGTGGCTGTGGGCACACCATCGGCAGATTTAAATATACCTGTCTGCTGGCTCTAAAGAGAGCAGTGGATCTCCCAAAACAGCATTCAAGCTCTGCTGAGGGACAGACTGCCTCCGCAAGTGAGTCCCTGACCGTGCCTCCTGACTGGGGTCATAGGAGACCCCATACAGGAGAACTCCAGCTGGCATCTGCTGGGTGCCACTATGGGATGAAGCTTCCAGAGGAAGGAACAGACAGCAATCTTTGCTGTTCTACAGCCTCCACTGGTGATACTCAGGCAAACAGGGTCTGGAATGAACCTCCAGCAAACTCTAGCAGACCTGCAGCTAAGGGGACCACTAGAAGGAAAACTAACAAACAGAAAGCAATAGCATCAACATAAACATAAAGAATGTCCACACAGAAACCACATCTGAAGGTCACCAACAGCAAAGACCAAAGCAGATAAATCCATGAAGATAAGTAAAAACCAGTGCAAGAAGGCTAAAAATTCCAAAAACCAGAATGTCTCTTCTCCTCCAAAGGATCACAACTACTGACCAGCAAGGAAGCAAACCTGGATGGAGAATGAGTTTGATGAATTGACAGATGCAGGCTTCAGAAGGTGGGTAATAACAAACTCCTCTGAGCTAAAGGGGCATGTTCTAACCCAATGCAAGAAAGCAAAGAACCCTGAAAAAAGATTAGACAAACTGCTAACTAGAATAATGAGCCTAGAGAAGAAAATGACCTGATGGAGCTGAAAAACACAGCATGAGAACTTCACAAAGCATACACAAGTATCAATAGCTAAATCAATCAAGCAGAAGAAAAGATATCAGAGATTGAAGATCAACTTGATGAAATAAAGTGTGAAGACAAGATTAGAGAAAAAAAATAAAAAGGAACAAACAAAGCCTCCAAGAAATATAGGACTATGTGAAAACCTACATTTGTCTGGTGTACCTGAAAGTGATGAAGAGAATGGAACCAAGTTGGTAAACACTCTTTAGGACATTATCCAAGATAATTTCCCCAACCTAGCAAGTCAGGCCACCATTCAAATTCAGAAAATACAGAGAACACTACAAAGACACTCCTCAAGAAGAGCAACCACAAAAAACATAATCCTCAGATTCACCAAGGTTGAAATGAAGAAAAAAATGTTAAGGCAGCCAGAAAGAAAGGTTGGGATACCCACAAACAGAAGCCCATCAGCCTAACAGTGGATCTCTCAGCATAAACCCTCAAGCCAGAAAAGAGTGGAAGCCAATATTCAACATTGTTAAAGAATTTTCAAACCAAACTTTCATATCCATTCAAACTAAGCTTCATAAGTGAAGCAGAGATAAAATCCTTTACAGACAAGCAAATGCCCAGAGATTTTGTAACCACCAGGCCTGTCTTACAAGAGCTACTGAAGGAAGCACAAAATATGAAAAGGAAAAACTGGTACCAGCTACCACAAAAACATACCAAATTGTAAAGACAATCAACACTATGAAAAAAACTGCATCAGCTAATGGGCAAAATAACTAGCTAGCATCATGACAGGATTAAATTCACACATAACAATATTAACCTTAAATATAAAAGTACTAAATGCCCCATTTGAAAGATACATACTAGCAAATTGGATAGAGTCAAGACCTATCAGTGTGCTGCATTCAGGAAACACATCTCACGTGCAAAGGCACACATAGGCTCAAGATAAACAGATGGAGGAATATTTACCAAGCAAAGGGAAAGCAAATAAAAAGCAGGGGTTGCAATCCTAGTCTCTGATAAAACAGACTTTAAAACTACAAAGATCAAAAAAGACAAAAAAGGGCATTACACAGTGGTAAAGGGATCAGTGCAACAAGAGGAGCTAACTATCCTAAATGTATATGCACCCAGTACAGGGGAACCCAGATTCATAAAGCAAGTTCTTAATGACCTACAAAGAGACTTAGACTCCCACACAATAATACTGGGAGAGTTTAACATCCCACTGTCAATATTAAACAGATAAATGAGACAGAAAATTAACAGATATTCAGGACTTGAACTCAGCCCTACACCAAGCAGATCTAAAAGACATCTACAGAACTCTCCACCCCAAATCAACAGCCTATACATTCTTTTCAGCACCGCATCACATTTATTCTAAAATTAACCACATAATTGGAAGTAAAACTCCTCAGAAAATGCAAAAGAATGGAAAACATGACAGTCTCTCAGACCACAGTGCAATCAAATTAGAACTCAGGATTAAGAAACTCATTCAAAACTGCGCAACTACATGGAACCTGAACAACCTGCTGCTGAATGACTCCTGGGTAAATAATGAAATGAAGGCAGAAATAAAGATGTTCTTTGAAACCAGTGAGAACAAAGATGCAACATAGCAGAATCTTTGGGACACAGCTAAAGCAGTGTTTAGAGGGAAATTTATACCACTAAATGTCCAAAACAGAAAGCTGGAAAGATCTAAAATTGAAACCCTAACATCACAATTAAAAGAACTAGAGAAGTAAAAGCAAACAAATTCAAAAGCTAGCAAAGACAATAAATAACTAAAATCAGAGCAGAACTGAAGGAGACAAAGATATGAAAAATGCTTAAAAAAAATCAATGATAGCTTGATGGGGATAGCATTGAATCTGTAAATTACTTTAGACAGTATGGATGGGCATAGATATAAATATGATTCTTTTTCTTGGTACTTCCAGACAGGCATCCACTGGGCTTTTCTATCATTCATGTAAAATTGTGCTTGAATGCAGAGGGAAAAAACATTCTTCAAAGTTGAGGCTCCCATGAGGCAGAACGCAAGGAGCATCCCTGTGCTTGGTTGTTGGAACTGAATGTCAGGTGTTCAGTTCATGGTGACATCTGTGAACTTGTGTGGTCAGAAAGTAAAGTGCCAATGGGATTCAGGATTTCTTGAAAGTGAAGATTTACCCAGAGATTCTGGATGTGGGCAATGTGGGAGAACAGTAAACAAAATGACCTGTTGGGGATTTTTTCTGTTCATGCCACCATCCCCATGATTGTTTTGGGTGAATCATGCCTCCAACTTGTGCAATTTTTGGCCAAGTTGCCTTAGGTCATTTTTTACATAATATTTATAAAACCTTAAGGAAAAAAAAATCAATGAATCCAGCAACTGGTTTTTAGAAAAGATTAACAAAATAGGTAGACTGCTAGCCATACTAATAAAGAAGAAAAGAGAGAAGACTCAAATAGACACAATAAAAAATGATAAAGGGGATATCACCACTGATCCCATAGAAATACAAACTACCATCATAGAATAGTATAAATACCTCTATGCAAGTAAACTAGAAAATCTAGAAGAAATGGATAAATTTCTGGACACATACACCCTCCCAAGACTAAACCAGGAAGAAGTCAAATCCCTGAATAGACCAACACCAAGTTCTAAAATTGAGGCAGTAATTAATAGCCTACCAACCAAAAAAAGCCCAGGACCAGATAGATTCATGGTCAACTTCTACCAGAGGTACAAAGAGGAGCTGCTACCATTCCTTCTGAAACTCTTCCAAATAGCAGAAAAAGAAGGACTCCTCCTGAACTCATTTTAAGAAGCCAGCATCATCCTTATATCAAAAACTGGCAGAAACAAAGAAAATCTCAGGCCAATATCCCTGATGAACATAGACGCAAAGATCCTCAATAAAATATTGACAAGCCAAATCCAGCAGCACATCAAAAAGCTTATCCACTATAATCAAGTAAGCTTCATCCCTGGGATGCAAAGGTGGTTCAACATACACAAATCAATAAGCGTAATACATCACATAAACAGAACCAATGACAAAAACCACATGATTATCTCAATAGATGCAGAAAATGCCTTCAATAAAATTCAACACCTCTTCATGCTAAAAACTCTCAATAAATTAGTATTGATGAAATGTATCTCAAAATAATAAAGGCTATTTATGACAAACCCTATTCAGTAGGGAATAGGGAAAAGCTGGAAGCATTCCCTTTGAAAACCAGCACAAGACAAAGATGCCCTCTGTCACCACTCCTATTTAACACAGTATTGGAAGTTCTGACAGGGCAATCAGACAAGAGAAAGCAATAAAGGATATTCAAATAGGAATAGAGGAAGTCAAATGGTCTCTGTTTGCAGATGACACAATTGTCTATTTAGAAAACTCTATCATCTCAGTGCAAAATCTTCATAAGCTGATAAGCAACTTCAGCAAAATCTCAGGATACAAAATCAATGTGCAAAAATCACAAGCATTCCTATACACCAATAATAGACAAACAGAGAGCCAAATCATAAGTGAACTCCCACTCACAATTGCCACAAAGAGAATAAAATACCTAGAAATACAACTTACAAGAAATGTGAAGGACCTCTTCAAAAAGAACCATAAACCATTGCTCAAGGAAATAAAAGAGGATACAAACAAATAAAAAAATTCCATGCTCATGGATAGGAAGAATCAATACTGTGAAAACAGCCATACTGCCCAACATAATTTATAGATTCAATGCTATTCCTGTCAAGCTACCATTGACTTTCTTCACAAAATTACAGCAAAGTACTTCAAATTTCATATGGAACCAAAAAAAAGTCCGTATACCCAAGACAATCCAAGCAAAAAGAACAAAGCTGGAGGCATCACACTAACTGACTTCAAAGTATACTACAAGACTACAGTAACCAAAAGAGCATATATACCAAAACAGCTATATAGACTGACAGAACAGAATAGAGGCCTCGGAAGTAACACTACACATCTACAACTATCTGATCAAGAAACCTGACAAAAACAAGCAATGGGGAATGGATTTCCTATTTAATAAATGGCACTGGGAAAACTGGCTAGCTATATGCAGGAAACAGAAATTGGACCCCTTCCTTACACCTTATACAAAAATTATCTCAAGATGGATTACAGACTTTAACATAAAATCTCAAACCATAAAAACCGTAGAAGAAAACCTAGGCAATACCACTCAGGGCATAGGTGTAGGCAAATACTTCATAACTAAAACACCAAAAGCAATTGCAACAAAACCCGAAATTGACAAATGGGACCTAATTAAACTAAAGAGCTTCTGCACTGCAAAAGAAACTATCCTCAGAGTGAACAGCCAATCACAGAATGAGAGAAAAAATTCGCAATCTATCCATCTGGCAAACTCTAATATCCAGAATCTAAAAAGAATTTAAACAAATTTCCAAGAAAAAACACACAACCCCATCAAAAAGTGGTCAAAGGATATGAACAGGCACTTCTCAAACAAAGACACTTATGCAGCCAACAGACATATGAAAGAAAGCTCATCATCACTGGTTATTAGAGAAATACACATCAAAACCACAATGAGATACCCTCTCACACCAGTTAAATGGCAATCATTAAACAGTCAGGAAACAAAAGATGCTGGAGAGAATGTGGAGAAACAGGAACGCTTTTACACTGTTTGTGGGAGTGTAAATTGGTTCAACCATTGTGGAAGACAGTGTGGATGATTCCTCAAGCATCTAGATCCAGAAATACCATTTGACCCAGCAATCCCAACACTGGGTATATACCTAAAGGATTATAAATCATTCTACTATAAAGACACATGCACTTGTATGTTTATTGCAGCACTGTTCACAATAGCAAAGACTTGGAACCATGTTGAGATTCATCAGGGTGGCTGGCAAAATATTAAAGAAATATTGGGGAAAGTTATAGATTAGTCTCCAACCTTTTGGAAGGCCAAAAGGTTTTACTGGGACAGGCTGGAGGCAGCTGATCCATTACATTAGGGAAAAGATAGGGACAGTAAAAGGCTTTCCCAGTTTAAATCTGTCTACCCCACATCGCTTTGTCTCTACTCTGTTTACTCATGTAAACTTTGTGCTGGATGTCCCTCTCAGGGGAAGGTCAAAGGGTAATTATCCATTAAAGGTGTTTACTCTCAGCCCTGGAACCTAAACCTTTTATCATTCATAAAACCATTCTTTTAACCATGTTAATTATCCACAAGCATGTTGACTTAGAACCTCTGTTATGAAATCCATACTGAATAAATGTGAGAACAGACAGTGGGTCTTGGTTGATTGGCTGCAGTCGCACTCTGAAAGCTGCTGACAACCATTCCCTAGCCCACTTGAATTACTGAACCAGGTGTGAAAGTGCATTTAGTCATCCATCTTTGAATCAGGGTCTGCAGGACAGACCTCCACAGGTGGTGACCGATGTCTTAGAACTAGCCCAAATGCCCATCAATGATAGACTGGATAAAGAAAATGTAGCACATATAAACCATGGAATACTATGCAGCCATAAAAAAGGATGAGTTCATTGTCCTTTGCAGGGACATGGATGAAGCTGGAAACTATCATTCTCAGCAAACTAACACAGGAACAGAAAACCAAACACCGCATGTTCTCACTCATACGTGGGAGTTGAACAGTGGGAACACATGGACACAGGGAGGGAAATACCACACACCAGGCCTGTCAGGGGATGGGGGGGATAGGGAAGGGATAGCAGTAGGAGAAATACCTAATACAGATGACAAGTTGATGGGAGCAGCAAACTACCATAGGAGCAGCAAACTACCAGGTGTATACCTATGTAACAAACCTGCACATTCTGCACATGTATCCCAGAACTTAAAGTATAATAAAAATAAATAAATAAATAAAATGTAAACAACTGAACAATGGGACTGACTTAAGAGCAATTCAAAGGTATGATCTAATTTCTAAATAATAATGTGTTTTTTCCTCATATTCCTGTTTTGTACCAATTCTTCTTAATTAGCAAATGAATTTCTAATGAGAATCACTATTCTGAAAGATCAATTTGTTGTAATAATGATAGAAATGAAGACACTGAAACAGAAACAGGTGCTAGCTTCCTTCTGTAAACCTATAAAACAAATTGCTCTAAGAGAAGTAGAGGAAACACATTCAATGTACATATCCAAAATACAAGGGTTGCAGTGAAATGAATGAAAGAACATAAAAGATAAATAAACTAACCTCTAGCTTTAGTTCTTCTAATTTTTCTGCTATCTCCTGACTTGCTTGTTCTTTAATCTCCATTTTAAAACGTTCAAATTGTCCACGTTCCACCATATTTCTTTCCATATGACTTTTCAGATTTACTACTACTTGTTCCAACTTCTCTTTATGCTTCTGAAGTTTTTCACATTTCTTCTGTATTGTTTTTGCAAATAATGAATTCTGTTGAAGAATTTGATTTTACAAAAGTGAGGAGAGTGGTGGTTTTAAAACACATCTACTAATTGGTTGACATATTTCTCCCATGAATTTTCTTCTGTTGAATACAAGCTTGGCCTTAATAACTAGCTTCTAGTCAATATAATGTAATGGAACTGCAATGACACTTCCAAGGTTAGGTTAGAAAATATAATACAGCTTCTAGATGACTTTGTCTCTCTAGAGAAGTTTGCCCTTAGAATCCAGCCACCATATATCCTGAGGAAGCCCAAGGCATGTGGTGAATCCTTATGCAGCTGTTCCACTGACTGTCCCAGCTAAAGCCTCAGCTGAAAGCCAGCTTCAACTGCCACACGTGTGAACAAACAAGCTCTTAGATAATTCTAGTCCTCAACTTCAAGTCACCTTAGCTATTGCCAAGTGGAAGAGAAATGAGCTGGCCCCACTTAACCTTGCCTAAAAGTGCAGATTCTGAACAAAATAGGTGTTGTTTTGAGACACTGAATTTTTGAGGTGGTTTATTACATATAGCAGTAGATAACTGATACAGATACAGATACAAAATAAAAGTTGCTGTCATTAAAGAAACAATAATAATGAGTACTAAAACATGCAGGAGACCTTTGTGCCAGCAGGTAGATAGAGGCTGAAAGAAAATATCTAGAGATGAATGAAAATGGAAACCCAAAGGGCTTCAAAGAGACTGTTAGTAGAAACCTAATAGCCCTTGAGCAGAAACCTTACTTGCCATGAGAAAAGTAGATGATAAATTTAATGTGCTGAAAGAATTGTGAGCCTGAATATGATACCCAGCAAAGCTACCTTTGAAAAATGAATGAGAAATAGTTTTTCTCAGAGAAACAAACACTGATTAACAAAAAGTTAATGCCCCAGGATAAAGTAGGACTTCTCCCTACTTTATCCTCCCATGCAAGGATGGTTCAACATATACAAATTAATAAATATGACACATCTCATCAAAAGAATGAAGGAAAAACACACACAACTATCTTAACAGATGGAGAAAGGCATCTGGTAAGATAAATGAGAAAAACTCTCAACAAATCAGGCATACAAGGAACATCCCTCAACGTAATAAAGGTCACATATGGCAAAGCCACAGCTAACATCATACTGAATAGGGAAAAGCTGAAAGCCTTTCCTCTAAGAACTGGAACAAGACAAGGATACTCACTTTCACCATTTGTATTCAACATAGTACTAGAAGTACTAGGCAGAACAAGTGAGTGACAGAAGAGATAAAGGGCATCCACAGTGGAGAAAAGGAAGTCAAATGGTCCCTCTTTGTAGATGACCTATCTTACAGAGAGACAAACCTAAAGACTCTACCAAAAAAGACTTAGAACTGACACACAAATTTAGTATAGTTGCAGGAGACTAAACCAGCATACAAAAATATATTTATTTTTGCTTCTATACATCAAATGAAATAGCTGAAAAACAATCAAGAAAGCAATCCCACTTATAATACCCACAAAAATATTAAATATCTAGGAATAAATTTAATCAAGGAGGTAAAAGACCTCTGTGAAGAATACTAAACAATGCCAATGAAAGAAATTGAAGAAGATACAAACAAATGGACAGGCATCCCATGATCATGAATTGGAAGAAATCATACTGTTTAAATAACCATACTATCCAAAGAAATCTACAGATTCAATATAATCCTTATCAAAATACCATTGTTTTTCACAGAAATTGAAAAACCAATCTTAAAATTTGTATGGAACTGAAATAAGATCCAGAATAGCCAAACCACTCCTGAGCAAAAAGAACAAAGCTGGAGAAATCGCACTACCTGACTTCAAAATATATTAAGAGGCTATGGTACCCAAAACAGCATAGAGTTGATATGAAAACAGATACATCAATGAAACAGATCTGAAAACTGAGAAATAAATCCACGTATTTACAGCCAACTGATTGTCAACAAAGGTGTCAAGAAGATACACTGGGGAAAGAACACCGTTTTCAATAAATAGTGCTGGGAAACCTGGATATCCATATGCAGAAGAATGAACCTGGGTCCCTTCCTCTCACCATATACAAAATGCACTCAGAATGGATTAAAGACTTAAACATACAACCCAACATTATAAAATTACTACAAGAAAACCTAGAAGAAATGCCTGAGGACATTCGACTAGGTAATGATTTTATGGTTATAATTCAAAAGCATAGGCAAAAACCTCAAAATAGACCACTGAGACTACGGTGAAATAAAAACCTGCTGCAAACAAATGAGGCAACCAATAGAGTGAAGGGGAAATCTGTAAATGGATGAAAGTATTTGCAAACAATTCATCTGAATAGGAACTAATATCCAGAATATATAAGAATTTCAAACAACAATTTAAAAAAAAACACACACACACACAAATAACCCAATTAATGGTTAAACCAAGGATCTGAAGAGATATTTGTCAAAAGAACATGTACAAATTGGCAAAAAAACAGATAAAAAATATCTGTGAGATATCTGTAAGACTGTGAGGAAAGTTAAAATCAATGTAAAATTAAGGGATAAGTGTTTTGCACAAGCTAGACAGGTGCTGAAGCATATGGTCAATGAGAGTCAGAACAGTGAGGGAAATTTTCATGAAAAAGGGAAAATTGGGTGCCAGCTCTAAAAGAAGGAGGCTAGATAAACAGAAGCTGAAAGGTCAGGAAGGACAGCATGGGTAAGCCAAAGAGATGGTGAAATCAGCCCAATAACTTGAGGATAAAATCCAACAGCATTGGGAAAACAAAGAAATAAATCTATGTCCATACAATAACATTCAACGATGGACAACTGGTATGTCCATACAATAGATATTATTCAATCATAAAAAGAAATAAAGCACTCATGTGTGGTATGACACAAATGAACTCTGAAAACATTCTGAGATGGTTTGGGTATGTGTCCCCTCCAAATCTCATGTTGAAATGTAGCTGCCAGTGTTGGAGATATGGCCTGATGGGAGGTGTCTGGATCATGGGGGAGAATTTCTCATGAATGGCTTAGCACCATCCCCTTGGTGGTAAGTGAATTCATGCAAGTTCTGGTTAACTGTATGTGGCACCTCCCGCTCCACTCTCTTGCTTCTGTTCTTGCCAGGTGATTTGCCTGCTCCCCTTCCTCCCACGCACCATGCTTATAAGCTTCCTAGAGTCTCACCAGAAGCTGAACAGATGGTGTGGTCATGTATGTTCAGCCTGCAGGACCATGTGCCAGTCTTTAAAAATGACCCAGTCTCAGGTATTCCTTTATAGCAGCCATCCCCAACCTTTTTGGCACCCGGAACTGGTTTCATGGAAGACAATTTTTCCATGGACCAAGGAGCAGAGGCATGGTTTCAGGATGATTCATGCACATTACATTTATTACACAATTTATTTCTATTATTATTATTATATATAATGAAATAATTATACAACTCACCATTATGGGGAATCAGTGGGAGCCCTGAGCTTCTCTTCCTGCAACTACAGTGTCCCATCTGGGGGTGATGGGAGACAGTGATCAATCATCAGATCTTAGATTATCAGGAGTGTGCAGCCTAGATTCCTTGCATGTGGGTAGTTCATAATAGGGTTCAGACTCCTATGAGAATCTAATTTCACAGCTCATCTGACAGGAGGCAGAGCTTGGACAGTAATACAAGTGATAAGGTGGCTGTAAATACAGATGAAGTGCAGCTCACCTCCTGCTGTGTGGCCTGGTTCCTAACAGACGATGGACTAGTACCAGTCTGTGACCTGTAGGGTTTGGAACCCCTGCTTTGTAACACAAAAATGGCCTACTACACATGCAAAATGAAAGAAGTCAGTCATAAAAAAAAACTGCATTTTTGTATGATGCTATTTGTATGAAATGGTCAGAAAGGTATAATCTATGGAGACAAAAAGTAGAGGGTGGTTGCCTAGGACTAGGCAAGGTGGAAAGACACGAGTAGGGGATGTGGCCAGTGATGGCTAAGAGAAACAGGGTTGCATTTCAGGGAGAAGAAAATGTTCTAAAATTAATTGTGGTGATGGTTACACAACTCTGTGAATATACTAAGAAACAGTGAATCATATATGGTTGATTGGTATGGTATGTGAATTATAGCTCAATAAAGTTGTTTTTAAAAAATCCAATGATGGGATCTAGATAATTTTCTTCTATCTTAATTCTTTTCTTAATTCTTAATTTCTCTATTTTTCATGCACATACTGTACATAATCTAAATATTTCTGTGCTTTTATATTTAAAATAAAAAGAAACAAAGAAAATGCCTAACTTTTTTAATAGCTTGTAAATTAATCTAAAATATTAGCATTCTGGCCAACAGGATAATGGTCTTTCTGTACAAGTTATCCTAATATCCATTAAGCAAATATACAATTATCCTATTTGTCTTTACTTTTGTAAATGGATAAAGACACAACAGTATCTGTATCCATTTACAAAAGTAAAGACAAGAAATATAATTTTCTGTCTTCAACATTACTACTGAATGTTGAATTTGGTCTTCAAAAATACTTTATATTGTTTAACCAGCTGTAGACTAACTATTGACACATTCAACTTGATATGTACATGACTTCTGATTTGACCTCATTTCTTCTTTGACTCATGTGTGTCCCCTTCTACATGGATGTGATAATGGGATATAACCTCAAATGAAGCCTCTGGCATAGATTGTTTTTAAGGGTATCTGCCAATTCTTGTTGAAATTGTCTTGCAACTACCAATATTTTTTTCTACTGATTTTATAAATCACCTTATTATTAAATTATGTTAACATTTAAATCTAGCATATATATGTAACAAATATAACACCACATACATTGACTCACCCTCTTTTCTTTATGGGTTCACATTCCTGTTTATTACTAAATTCAGTTTAAGGACACATAAGGTGTTATCTTCCTGCCAAATCTCTATTGTGTTACTTAGACAACAGATTCACCCCACCCACTATTCATTCATCCCCTGATGAATATTCAATGCCTAACATCCTACTGAAGTTCCACAAAGAAATGGGTATGTGGGAGGGTCTGGTAGTGATAAATTCTGCACTGTGAAATGTTTTCCCTTTCTTTTATTAGAAGCTCAGACCAACCTTAGAGCTCCTACATAGTCAATTGCCTGCTCAAATCTTTCCAGTAGATTCCTATTTCAGAATACAAGGAAAATTCCGAGGCCCTAGGTAAACTGGCCTCTATCTTCCTCTCTGACCCCAGCTCCCACAACTCTTGTCCCCACTACTCACTCCTTTCCTACTATATGTGAATCCGTCACCCCTCACTAGTCTGAAAATGGGGTTCCAATGCTAAACTAATAAATCACACAGAGCTACAATGATCTTTGTGCTGGACAAAGTTATATTCAAATGATAGTCATGGAGCCTTGAAATGAAAATTGTGAGCAAATTATTTGTGAAAATATTCAAAGTAAATGATATATAACAGTGAGAAGATTAAATTAAATCAAATGTGGCCTTGATAAAATTCACCACGTTTGTCTCAAATGCTGATTTAATGAAAAGTAGATGCCTTTAAAGAATTGAGTGGTCTTAACAACACATAATTTGAGATGGACCTATTTTCAGATTCAAGTCAAATGGACATTAATAAAAGTAAAATTATGCCAAATAAAATAAATAAAAAGATACTGATGTAAAAGTAATTATAAGATTCAGCCATAAACTCCACTTCACCTGGGAAAACTGAAGTTAACTTTCAAAATAACCTACTGAATTGAATCTTAAGCTCAAAAATATTCATTTTAGGAGTGATCATTTCCATTCATCTGCTTCATCATGGTCTTCACATAAAGTTGTTGAAATTATTCTATCAGCAGTATAAGACTACTTTATTAATACTAGTCTATAACTATTAACAACTTGTAACTTAATCTCCTAAAATTTCATAGACGACACAATGTCTTTACTCAAAGTAAAGCATCTCTCAGATCTCTGGGAACAAGATACACTTCTAGGCTGATATAGCAAATACCTTGACAATCCATCCATTTTCACATTCAATTCCATTCAACATTTAGCCATAACCAGATATTACACTTTCTTTCAGGAAGTTTGAAAAGTATTCATCTTTCTTAATACTTACTTCTCTTTCTGCTTTCTCATTTTCCTGTTGTTCCAGCCTTTCTTTAAAATGATTGCATTCATTAATTAATGCCTGATTTTTCTCTTCTAGCTTTTCTTTCTGAGCTTGAAGAATTTTCACAGTAGAAAGAAATTGGTCTTGGACACTAATTATTATACTTTCTTGATTGTCAGCTTTGTTGTGAACATCATCCAGTTGCTGTAAAAGCAACATATTTTCATTCCGCAGTTGAGACAGCCTCTCCTCTACAGATTCCTGCTTTCCAATGACTTCCTTCAGTTTACATTGTTCATTTTGATACATCTGTTGAATTTCCTGCATTTGACACTGTGTTTGGTGGAGGTCTCTTCCCATGCTTTCTAAAATAAACCTCTTTTCTGAGAGAGCATCTCTTGCGTGTTGGAACTCAAGGCTTAGGCTTTCGAAGTTACTTTGAGTTTCAGACAGTTTCTGAGAAAGAAGGACATTATTAGCTTTTAGGTCTGCCACATCAAAATCCATTTTCTCCTGTAAATGAAACCATTCATCTCTTGAGTGTTGGAACTCAAGGCTTAGGCTTTCGAAGTTACTTTGAGTTTCAGACAGTTTCTGAGAAAGAAGGACATTATTAGCTTTTAGGTCTGCCACATCAAAATCCATTTTCTCCTGTAAATGAAACCATTCATCTCTTGAGTGTTGGAACTCAAGGCTTAGGCTTTCGAAGTTACTTTGAGTTTCAGACAGTTTCTGAGAAAGGAGGACATTATTAGCTTTTAGGTCTGCCATATCAAAATCCATTTTCCCCTGTAAATGAAACCATTCATCTCTTGAGTGTTGGAACTCAAGGCTTAGGCTTTTGAAGTTACTTTGAGTTTCAGACAGTTTCTGAGAAAGAAGGACATTATTAGCTTTTAGGTCTGCCATATCAAAATTCATTTTCTCCTGTAAATGCAACCATTTATCTCTTGCTCTCTGGAAAGCATGTTCCATATCTCTTTTTGATGTCTCATTTTGTTCACAATCACGACTGGCAGCAGCCAGTCTGGACTGATACGTTTCAACTTCTGTCTCCAGGCTTTCCTTCTTTTGTTTTTCACTCTCCAGTTTAGAATGGAGGATGGTATTCTCAGCTGTAAGGACACCAAGCTGAGCAGTATACTCAGATAGTGTTGTCGTTAATATTTCTCCATTCTGTTTTATAGTCTTTTGCAGGTCACTAATGTCCTCGAGATATTTCTTTTTATTTTCCTGGTTCTGTTTTTCTATTGTGTCTATTTCCAGTCTGAGAGTGGCAATTTTGTTCTTCAACATGTGATTTTCATGCAACAGATCTTGTACTTTGTCATGGCTTTGAGAAATCTAAATGAAACAAAGGAAGCACTCACTAGCTAGCACTCAATAAAAGGACCTATCTTGATTTCCTCTGAAATTAAATCATACCCTACACATTTATACAATGAAAGGGTTGCCATCAGTGGATAGGCCATGGGAAAGTTGGATCAAAACCTCAAACCTTATTGAGCATAAATTACTCAATGTTCAAAAGTTTATTTGAAGACAACAAATTTGTGAAAGTAAAAAATTACCCTCTAGAGAATGTTTAAGAATCTCACAATAAGGAAAGCTTTTCTCTGAATTACAAAAAACAAACTCAAAGGCACAACAAAAAAGATTAACAAATTTGAATCCATTAAAAAATTGGGTCCACTCTGATATCTAACCACTACACCACTCCATAATAAAAGCCTTAACTCTGGGTATCTTTGGATAGGTAAATTTCCCAAAGTGCTTCAAGTTTACTTTTCTGAGAATGTTTTATAGATATTCTACTTTTCTAACATTAAATATTCTATAGGTATTCTACTTTTCTATCATTTTATAATGTTATAATAATTACATTTATTGATAAATGATCCATCAAGTCATTGTACTAAGCACTTCTGCATACATCAATGAACTCATTTACCACAACTCTGAAAAGGAGAGGTTACAAATAGAGACAAGCTGAGGATTTTCCCCAGGTCTTCTGATTCTATGTCTAGCACTCCTCCGCCAAGTCACAGTTCCTTCTGTGATGTAAATATGTAAATGCAAAAGCAGCTTATTTCTCCAAGAACAATGGCAAATAAGATGAAATTTACAGAGCTCTTCTTAGAAAATAGTGGGATTACTTGCTATTGCAGTAACTTTTGTTTCCTTCATAATGTTGGAAACAGTATTAAATGTGAAACAGGAGAAAATACACTAAACTATCTCACTAGGAACAAAATATTTATCAGTAAATTATCACTAAGTATACATTATGGTATCTTATTGTTTCAAAATGCTTTTTGTACTGAAATAAGATACCACTTGGAGAAAACTGTTATTCTCAAAAGTGAGGAGACTCACATTCAAAATATGGTCTCTGAATTGGCTATACTTTTTTGCAAATAATAAACTAACCTCTCCACTACTAAACCAAGGGGATGAAATCACTTCCAAAAACTAGAAGACCTATTGTTAGTAGCAAGAGTTTGGAGATAATGGAGAGATCATCAATTCCTTTGAGCCAGTACTATCTCCTTCTCTTTGCAAAGGTGATTGGTCAGAGTCCCATCTTGTAGTATTCTGGTATTCTGTTCTCAAGAAAGTTGCCTCTGGGTGTCATTTAGCTCTTGTACAACCTAATAAAAGCCTCTCCTTTGGATGAGGCCATTATGAGAGTCACTGCTTGACCACTGCACACAAACGGAGTTTAATTTAAAACATGACTTTATCCAATGGCCAAAAATGCCACCACCACACCTCCAACTGACTATATATACACACATCAATGGTTTTCAAATATTCTCTATTTGCCAAGATACAAATAGTTGGATTTTAAATATATATACACATACAAATACCTATACACATACATATTTGAAAATGACTGAAAAAAAATACCTTAAAATTCCTTTTCCTTTGAGTCAGTGCGATCTCCTTTTGTTTGCAAAGGTGATTGGTCAGAATCTCATCTTGTAGTATTCTGGCATTCTGTTCTCGAGAAAGTTGTCTCTGGGTGTCATTTAGCTCTTGTACAACCTAGAGATACATTACATTTTTGGTCTAATAAGCATTGAAAAAGAAGTCTGAAACATTAAGAGCAGTTTAAAAAGTAGTCTATTAAAACACAAGAACCTTTTTCCTTGAAGAATGGTACAAGCTTTAATGGCATAAGTAACAGCTACATTCATCAAAGAGCAAAAACAGTTTTTAAATACAAACAGATACAGTGTGGTGAGGTAAAATTTCTTTGTAAAACATTTAACTAGTTTCATTACAGTTTTAAAGCTATTTAGCCTGTATTTTAACTTAAAAATGCCTAAATGAACATTTATGTTAGTGATCAAACTCAACATACCCTTCACTCGGAGAACATACTGAGCATCTATTTGATGCCAAGAATATAATAAATAACTTTAGCTATAAATGTCATAGTTTATTTTAAAATAACATTTTTTGATTTTTTAAGCCTAAGTAAGATATTAAAACAAAGGAATATTATAAGTAATACTGATGAAGTAAAATTAGAAACAGAAACTTTTTACCAAAGATTATTTTACCTGATTCAAATTATTTCTTACTGTTCTCAGTTCCATATCTCGTGTTCTCAGAGTCAGTTGAAGTTGGCTGTTCACCTCAATTTCTTTCCTGTACTGCTCTTCTTTTCTTCTTAAGTGTGCCCTGATTTTTTCAAACAATGTGCTGGCATTTTTTCTCTTCTCTTCCTCTTGTCTTAAGGTAGATCTGCAGTGAAATATGTTTATCTTAACATTCATTCCATTAGAAAATAAAAAGTTCATTTTATGATCTGGCTCTCCATATGTTGGTTGCTATAGTAATAAAAGTCTACACTCTTGAATGTTTTTCCTTTCTAGTTCTTATGTTTTCTATTTCTTACTTCCATCTTTTCCAAAAGATGTATACTTGAAAGGTAGTGAGAAAAGAACATACTGGTAATTGGGAAGTTTCTGTTCCTAGTAACACTGGCAAATATTATGGAAAAGGATACTGGAAATTTCCATATCCATTGTAAATTCAGCAACATTACAGGTGGAAAATTAACTTTTTTTCTCTATACAGTTGCAATTGCTTTTCAATTAGGACAAGTAATTTAGAGTTAGCTAATTAAAACGAAGTTACTGTTTGTAAATAAGTTTGTAAATTCACTAGAAATAAATGTTTATCTTCATGAAATAGCGCAGATAATCCCTAAAAATGATTTACAGTGTCAAAGAGCACCTTCAGCTGTCTTTCACACATGTATCAGCAGATTACTATACTGCAAGACTAGACTAAGGAGCCTAATATCTGCTACCCCACACTTTTGATGTGTTTTTTTTTTTGAGGGGGTGACACTTTGGACATTATGTGTTTTTACATATAACTCTGAATTAATTTTATCAGTGGAAAAGTGAGAGATGTTGAATAAACTAATCAGAAATCACCTTCCATTTCAACTTTTATTTCATGCATAGTAAGAACAAAACTATAAATTTAAAAGAATTACTCTGAGTTTTTAAAAAATGAATATTTCATACTATGTTGAACCGTAAGTTAATATAAATTTAGTGAACAACTGAGAAATATTGATAAAAGACCATTTGTTAAAAGTTTCTATAAACAAAAAAATCTACATTGAAGACTTTATTCAAATCAAATAACCAAAAATGTAGAAAAACATTTGTATAAAAGATGTTCCTTGCAACTTTATTTAAATACAGAAAACTTTAAAAACCCCAATTCAATTTGTTAAATCAATGATGATATTTCCATATGGTAAACTCCTATATAGTCATAAAAATTATGATTTAAAAGAGTAAATATTTAATCAGTAGTAGAAGTATTCACAGTAAAGAACTTTTTATGTCAAAGAATTTCACACTCCAGAAGATTCAGAAGTTCTCTCCCATTTGGCCCCAGAAGGTAAGTCAGTAATTACCAGGATTTTTCTACATATTTTTAGCATAAAGGAAATACTTCAACTATTTCTTTAAAACTAGGGTATCATGCCTCAAACTGTAGAAATCTCGTTCCCATTCATCGTTTCGATGTTCTAACTGTAATTTTATTTCTTTTGTTTCCGATAGTTCCTTTAGTAGTACATGGACCTCATTTTCCATTTTTTTCATGTTTACTGTAAGTAGTTCACAACGATTTTTTTCAACTTCTATTGATCTTTCCCATGAATGAAACACATACTGAATTTTCAGTAGGTTAGCAGGATCTGTTTCAGAAAAAAAAAACAAGATAGACATAAGATAAATGAGTACTTTTTGGATATTAAAAACTGCATTTTAGCATTTAGTCATTCCTCCCTGAATAAACATATATTGAGTGCCTACAATGTGGAAGACATTATGCTAAGTTCTGCAATGAAACAGACAAGACCTCTGCTCTTGTTTAGCTTCAAGTACAGTGAAGAATGAAGATCAAAAAAGATGACAATTTTAAATCCAGGCAGATGCTGTCAGAGAGAAGGCTTTTATGGACACGTATGAGAATTTGACCTACATTGGATTTCTCTGAGGAAGAGATGGCTACCATGAGAAATGAAGGATGAAAAGGAAGCAGTTAAGCAAAGGGGGAAGAAAGGCATTCTAGCCAGTCTGCAGTATGTGCTGAAGCTCTGTTGCAATCTGCTTCTAGCCAAGAGGGAGCAACAGGTACTACTGGCTTTCCTTCTTACCTGTAACAACCAAAAATAAAACAGACAACATACATTAAACAATGACTTTCAAGAATGTGAACTTCAGGCAAAGAAGACACTCATCCCTGAAAAGCAGGAAACATGGTAAGCCTATGAATGCCCCACGCTGCCTGCCTTGACACTTTCCGGGCCATGACACAGGAAGAACAAGACTGAGGTGGAGTCTGCCAGACATCTTGAGTGGGAGTGATAAAGCTGAGAGACTCATAAAACCAAAACAGACACAGACCACAGGAAAGAACACTGGATGGGAGAGCGTAGTGCAGGGAAAGAACTCTAGAGATCTGCAGAAATCCCCTCTCGGGTATTTAGTGCTAGGAAACTACCTGAGACCAAGGAAGAAAACCAACTGAAAAATAAGATGAAACCATGCATACGACTCACACAGTGCCAGGAGGAGTGTCCATTTCCATGAACCAGGATGGAAAAACTCATACTTGATATAGGATAGTGAATAATCAGAAAGGTCTCACTTCCAGACTGGGCAACTGCCCAATCATAAAAGTAAGACAAAAAGGATCTAGCTGTTTATAAGCAACTGAACTGGAGCTCAAAATAAAGCTTGAGAAGATAAGAAGGGACATGGAAGATATTTTTTAAAAACCAAATTGCACTTATAGAAACACAAATTACAATGTCAGAGACAAAAATAAACTGAATAGAAATAAACAAGTTAGACATCACAAAAAAACAAGATTCATAAATTTCAGACATCAGCAAGCTGTGAGAAAACTTCAAGCAGCTGGCAGATAAGTCCCCTAAGAGGGAGGAAGAGAGACAGAACAAGATATTTTAAGAGAAAATGGCCAGGAACTTTGTAAACATAGTTAAACCTATAATCCCACAGATATAGAAAGCATTTGGCTGGGAGACAAGAAATCAAAGTATTCTATTGCAATTTTCATATACCATCTATGATGTGGTACAATATTATTTGAAAGTGGACTGTGGTAAGTTAATATAATATACTATAAATCCTTAAGCAACCACTAACAGCAAAACTAAGAGTTATAGCTAATAAGTCAAAAAAGGGGATTAAAATGACTCATAAAAATTACTTGACTAATCTAAAATAAAGCAGAAGAAGAAAGAAAAGTGAAAAAAACAATAGTTGGGACGAATAGAAATTAAACAGCATGATGACAGACAAACCTGACTATATTAATAACTGTATCATAAATAAAACTGGCCTAAAAAATCTCAATTAAAAGGTACATTATCACACTGGATCAAAGAGCAAAACCTAATTGCATGGTGCCTCTAACAAATGCACTTTAAATGTAATGACACAAACTGGTTAAAAATGGAAAATGATAGACCATGCTAACACTTGACAAAAGAAAGCTAAACAGCAGTGGCTGAAGTAGATTTCATAGCAAAAAATCTTTCCAGAAATAAATAAGGCCATTTTATAATGAGAAAACATTTAATTGATTAAGAAGACATGATCCTATGAATATTTATGCACCTGACAACATAATAGCTTTAAAACATGTGAAGCAAAAATTGATAGAACTACAAAATGAAATTGGTAAATTCAAAGCAATCTCGGATTTCAACACTCCTTGCTTACGAAATGACAGAACAAGGAATGAGCAAACCAGCAAGAGTAGAATAGACCTGAGCAACATCACTCTGCTCCAGTATTCATGGGACACTTATCAAAATAGACCACATTCCAGGCCATGCAATACATCTCAATGGAAGGATTAAGGCAAAAGGATGTAAGTCATACAAAGTATGTCCCTGAACACAAAGTAATCATATTAGAATTCTATCAATAACAAAAGCAACTAGGCAAAATATTCCAATATCTGAAAACTAGGTAACATACATCTAAAAAAACCTGAGTCAAAAAGATAATGAAAAGATAAACTGAAAATATTTCCAACTGGATAAAAATAAATATACAACATATCAGAATTTGTGAAATGCACCTAAAACAGTACTTAATAGCCACTTTGAGCACTGAATGTCATATTAAAAGTGTCTCAAATCAATGACCATGACTTCTACCTTAAGAAACTAGAGAAAAAGATATTAAACTCAAGGCATGCAGAGGAAAGGAAAAAATAAACCTGTGTCATGGTCTGAATGTTTGTGTCCCCAAATTCATATCCTAAAGCCTAATCATAGAGGTCATAGTATTAGAAGGCAGGACTTTTTGGTGATCACTAGTACATGGAGTACACAGCCTCAAGAAGGGGGATTAGTGTCTTTACACAAGGAATACCAGAGAACTTCTTTGCCCCTTCTGCCACGAGAAGACAGGGAAAAGGCATGTCTGGGCTACGCATGGTGGTTCATGCCTGGAATCCCGGCAATTTGGGAGGCTGAGGCAGGTGGATCACGAGGTCAGGAGTTCAAGACCAGCCTGGCCAAGATGATGAAACTCCATCTCTACTAAAGATATAACAATTAGCTGGGTATGGTGGCGGGTGCCTGTAATCCCAGCTACTCAAGAGGCTGAGGCAGAGAAATTGCTTCAACCCAGGAGGGAGAGTTTGCAGTGAGCCGAGATTGTGCCACTGCACTCCAGCCTGGGCAACAGAGTGAGACTCCGTCTCCAAAAAAAAAGGGGGCATCTCTGAATAAGGAGGAAATGGTGCCTAACCAGACACCAAATCTGACAGCTCGTTGATCTTGCATTTCACACCTCGAGAACTATGAGAAATCAGTTTCTCTGGTTTAGAAGCTACCCCCTTCAGTATTTTGTTATAGCAGCCCAAAAGGACTATGACATCAAAACCGAAACCAATAAAACAAAAAAATAGAGAAAATCAATAAAACTAAACACTTTAAGGAGATCAATAAAAGTAATATGACTTCCTCTAGCCATGGTACTCAGGAAAAGAGAAAATAAAAATCACTAATTTCAGAAATGAGTAATGTATCAGTATTACAGATTCTACAAATACTGAAAAAAAAAAACCAAAGTAGTAGTATTAACTTTACGTGAATAAACAGGACAACTGAGATAAACTGAACAAATTTCTTGAAAAGATTACCAAAGCTCCATCAAGAAGAAGTAGATAACCTGATTTGTATTACATCTATAGAAGAAAATAAAATCATAGTTGAAAACTTTCCTACAAAGAAAACTCCTGCCCCAGATAGCTATGCTGGTGAGTTTTACTGAACATTATAGGAAGAAAAAATTCTACACAAACTCTCCCCAAAAAGTAAAGAACGGGATAAAAAGTTAAGAGCAGGAGTACATCCCTACGTGTTCTTATAATGCTAGAATCACCCTGAAACAAAATCAGATATTGGTATTACAAAAAATGATAATAACACAGCTCCCTTGGGAACATGGATACAAAAATTCAACCAATTTTTGAAGCAACCAAGATATCCTCCATAGGTGAATGAATAAACTATGGTACAGCCATACAATGGAATGCTATTCAAAGGTTTAAAAAATGAGCTATTAAACTATGAAAAGACATAAAGGAGCCTTCAATGCACATTACCAAGTAAAAGAAGCCAATTTGAAGAGTCTACTTGCTGTATGGTTCCATCTATATGACATTCTGGAAAAGGCAAGACTATGGATATAATAGGAAGATCAGTGGTGGCCAAAGACTTAAGGAGGATAGGAAAGGACAAATAGGCAGAACACAGGATTTTTACGAAAGTGAAAACACTTTGTGTAAAACTAAACATGTCATTATACCTTTGTTCAAACCCAGAAAATGTACGCCACCAACAGTGAACCCTAATGTGGACTATGGACTTTGGGTAATTATGATGTGTTCATGTAGGTTCATCCATCATTGGTACAGTCTGGTGAGGGATATTGATAATGGCGAGGTCATGCATGTATGGGGGGGGCTGAATATGGGAAATATCTCTGTACCTTCCTCTCAACTTTGAAGTAAACCTAAAACTGCTCTAAAAACAGTCTTTAAAACATTCTAAACAAAACTTTAACAAATTGAATCCAATGGTATATTAAAAGGATACTATATCATAAGCTAATGGGGTTTATCCCAGAAATCCAAGGTTGGTTTCACGTTCAAAAATCACTGTTATTCATCACATTAACAAACTAACAAGAAGAACCATATCATCATTTCATTACATAGAGGCATTTGATAAAATTAAACATTCATTACTAATTAAGACAAAAAAAAAACTCTCAGAAAACTAAGAATACAAGAGAACTTCCTCAGCATGATAAACAGCATCTAGGATAAACCTACAGCTAACATGTGTCACGGCTAGAAATGGAATGCTTTTCCAGAAGATCAGGAACAACACAGGATGTCTGCTTTCACTACTTTTATTCAGTGCACTGAAGATTCTAGCCAGTCCATTCAGGCAAGAAAAAGAAATAAAGTGGAAGAAAGTAAAACTACATTTACAACCATGATCACATAATAGGGGTGAGTAAGCTAAAACCTGTGAGCCACCTTCTTGTTCTCATAAATCAAGTTTTATTGGAACACAGCTATGTTCATTAACTTATGTGTTGTCTATGGTTGCTCTCATACTACAGTGGTGGAATTCATAACTGCAACAGAGATTGTTTTGCTGCAAACCTTAGAATACTTACTATCTTTAGCACTTTAATAAGAGCTTATTTTGAGAAAGAAAAGATCTGACAACCTTTAATCTATGGGGAAAATCTTATTCAATCTTCCAAAACAAAAGCTACACAAAAAGCAAAATCCATTATTGAACAAACAGTTCTACTGAACTTCTTCAAAATTAAAAACCTCTCTTTAAAAGATACTAAGAGAATGAAAAGTCAAGCCACAAACTGAAAAAAAATTCTTGCAAAAATCATAGTCAATAAAAGAATGGTATCCACGATACATAAAGAACTCTTAAAACTCAACAAATAAGAAAACAACAGCATAGTATTTTTTATTTTTTAATTTTTAAAAATTTTCCCATAAGTTATTGGAGTACAGGCCGTATTTAGTTACATGAGTAAGTTCCTTAGCGTCGTTTGTGAGATCCTGGTAAACCAAT
This sequence comes from Cebus imitator, assembly GCF_001604975.1. Lineage (NCBI taxonomy): Eukaryota > Metazoa > Chordata > Mammalia > Primates > Cebidae > Cebus > Cebus imitator. The sequence continues at coordinate 3,711,006 of NW_016107519.1, read as the reverse complement.
CACCCGAGCAGTATACACTGCATCATATATGCTGTCTTTTATCCCTCACCCCCACCTCCCACTTTTCCTCCCATGCCCCTAAATTCAATTGTATCATTCTTGTGCCTTTGTGTCCTCACAGCTTAGCTCCCACATCTCTGTGAGAACATACAATGTTTGCTTTTCAATTCCTGAGTTACTTAACTTAGAATAATAGTCTCTAGTCTCATCAGGTCATTGCAAATACCAGTGTAATATTTTAAATGGCAATAGATTTGAAAAGACATTTCTCCAAAAATACAGATGGCAAATAAGCACATGAAATTATATTCAACATTAGTAGTCATTAAGGTAATATCCATTAAAACCATAAGAGTATGCACAATACAAATCCATAAGAAAGGAAAAAAAAATTTTTTTAAATACCCAGAAGCAGAAGTCCACTGCGTGTGTGACAATACAGAGCAAGTGGAGCTGTCGTATACTGCTGATGGGAATGGATAACAGTATAAATACTTTGGAAAACAATTTAGCAGTTTCTTAATAAGGGGATATGCAAGGGCATCAGGAGACTTTAGTGGGTGATGGATATGTTAACTATCTCCATTACGGTGATGATTTCACAAGTGTGTATGTATGTCAAAACTTACCAAGTTCTACATTGTATACACATGATCTTTATCAAATACCAATTATACATCACTAAAGCTACTGATGGCAGTACCACACAACTAAGACAGTGGCTGGGACACAAACAAATAGAAGAGTATGAAATGTTGCAGGAAACAGCTGGAAAAATTGTGTTCTTTAACCTTATAACAATGAGAGTAATCGCTATGTTTTAAGCTAAAGGACAGCATGATCAGATCTGAATTTTTAAAAATATATAATTTTGGTTGCCTAACAGACCATGGTTTAGGAAGGTTGGGTAATAAGGAAAACAGTTCTGAAGTTATTGCTGTATTCAGGTGGTGGATAATTGTAACCTGATCTTGAGGAAAGGCACAGGAGAGAAGAGTCAACAAAAAGACTGGGAGTGCCATTCACATGGAATACAGTGGAATTATCACAGAGCTTTGGTTGAGAGTGCATCATATATAATCATTCTCATTGTATTTTAACATAAGGCATCCTTCTGAGATGAACATCACTATAACGCCTCAGTGCTCTATAGTGCAGTGCTAAGCAAAGTGTGCACACATTACTATAGGAGACATAAAAAGACTTTATTTTTATGCAATGGTCCTACCTCTACAATCCACGCCAAGTTCTTCAATGAGCAACATAAGCTTTTTGGAATTAAAGTAAGGTGACTCACAACACTCTGAGGCTGTTTCAGATGATGAAGCCAAGTCATCAAAGCCATCTACAGAATGGATTTTGTTTCCGACCTGTGAAATAAATAACGACATACCAAAAATTTCCACAAATAATTAGAGCATGTACTAAATGTAAAGAAGTGGTAATTACCCATCTTTTGATATGAGCAAAAATGTAGGTAAAAGAACTATTTTTTGATAAAAGGATACTTTTATCAATAACTACTATGTTTTTCAATCTTTGTTTTAGGTTCAGGTTGCACATATGCAGGCTTGTTACATGGATAAATTGCATGTTGCTGAGACTTGATGAAGGAATAATCCTATCACCCTGTTAGTGAGAACAGTATATGATGAGTAGTCTTGCAACCCATGACACTGTCCCTGCTTTCCTTCTCCCCCGTGTGTCTTGTTCCCATCTTTGTGTCCCTCTGTATTCAATGTTGAGCTCCCACTAAATAAGAATGTGTGGCATTTGGTTTTCTGTTCCTGCATTAGTAGGCTTAGGATAATGGCCTCCAGCTGAATCCATGTGGCTGCAAAGGATATGATTTCATTCTTTTTATGGCTGAGTGGTATAATATTCCATGCTGTCTATTTACCACATTTTCTTTATCCCGTCCACTGTTAATGGGCATCTTGGTTGATCTCATGTCTGTGCTATTGTGAATAGTGCTGTGATGAACATATGAGTGCAAGTGTCTTTTTGGTAGAAGGATTTATTGTACTGTGCATATTACCCAGTAGTGGGATTGCTGGGTCAAATGGTAGCTACGTTCTTTGAGAAATCTCCACGTTGCTTTCCACGGTGGCTGAAGTAATTTACATTCCCACTCTAGCAGCATGTAAGTGTTCCCTTTTCTCTACAACCTCATTGTTTTTTGACTTTTTAATAATAGCCATTCTGTCTGTTGTGAGATGGTATATCATTGTGGTTTTGACTTGCATTTCTCTAATGATTAGTGATGAGCACTTTTTCATATTTGTTAACTACATATATGTCTTCTTTCAAGAAGTGTTTGTTCATGCTCTTGCCTGTTTTCTAAAGGAGTTATTTATTGTGTCTTGAATTATTTCCTTATAGATTCTGGATATTAGACTATTATCAGATGAATAGCTTGTGAATATTTTCTCCCATTCTGTATTTTTACTGTACTTTTACTCTGTGGATGAATAGATTATGAATATTTTCTCTAATTCTATATTTTTACTGTATTTTTACTCTGTGGATAGTTTCCTTTGCTGGACAGAAGCTCTTTAGTTTAAATAGGAACCCCTTGCCAATTTTTGTTTATGTTTCAATTACTTTTGGGGACTCAGTCATAAATTATTTGCCAAGGCTGAAGTCAAGAATGGCATTTTCTGGGATTATCTACTGGGCTTTTTATTGTTTTTGGTCTTACATTTAAGTCTTTTATCCATCTTGGGTGAATTTTTGTATATGGTGAAAGGGAGGAGTCCAGTTTCAGACTTTGACATATGAATAGGTAGTTATCCCAGCACCACTTCTTCAAGAGGGAGCCCTTTCTCCATTGTTTGCTACTGTCAATTTTGTCAAAGATCAGGTGGCTATAGCATGTGACTTTATTGCTGAGTTTGCTATCCTCTTTCATTTTTTTTGCTGGTATCATGCTGTTTTGATTACTATAGCTTTGTAGTATATTTTGAAGTCAGGTAGTGTTATGCCTCTGGCTTTGTTCTATTCATATAAGATGGTTTGGATGATTCAGGTTCTGGTTCCAGTTTGAATATTAAAATAGTCTTTTCTTATTCTGTGAAAAATTACATTGGGGCCAGGCACGGTGGCTCATGCCAGTAATCCCAGCATTTTGGGAGGCTGAGGCAGCTGTGAATCACTTGAAATCAGGGGTTTGAGACCAGCCTGGGCAAAAGGTGAAACCTCATCTCCACAAAAGATACAAAAATTAGCATGGTGGCATGTGCCTACATTTCCAGCTACTCTGAAGGCTAAGGTGGGAGGATGTTTCAAAATAAAATAAAATAAACATGACATTGATAGTTTGATAGGAATAGCTTTGAATCCATAGACTGATTTGGGCAGTATGGCCATTTTTAACAATATTGATTCTTCCTATCCATGAGCAGGGAACATTATTCCATCTGTTTGTGTCAGCCCTGATATCTTTCAGCAGTATTTTGTAATTTTATCTTAGAGATTTCACCTCCTTGGTTAGCTGTATTCCTAGGCATTTCATTCTTTCTGTGGCTAGTGTAAATGGCATGTATTCTTGATTTGGCTCTCAGATATTTATTGGTGTACAGAAATTGTATTAATTTTTATACACTGGTTTTGTATCCTGAAATGTTACTGAAATCATTTATCAGATTTAGGAGACTTTTGGCAGGGTTTTAGGGGTTTTCTGGGTATAGTTTACATCATCTGCAAAAAAAAATAGTTTAATCTCCTCTCTTCATATTTAAATACCTTTTATTTCTTTCTCTTGCCTCATTGTTCTGCCTAGGACTTCCAGTATCATATAGAAGTAGTGAGTGTAAGCATCCTTGTCTTGTTTCAGCGTTCAAGGGGGAAGGTCCCAGCTTTTGCCCATTCAGTATAATATTGGCCATCAGTTTCTCATACATGAATTTCATTATTTTGAGGTGTGTTCTTTTAATGCTTTATTTATGGAGGGCTTTTATCATGAGGAGATGTTGAATTTCATCTAAAGCCTTTTCTGCATCTATCGAGATGCTCATGTGGTTTTTGCTTTTAATTCTGTTTATACGGTGAATCAAATGTACTGGTTTGCCATTGAATCAACCTTGCATCCCAGGAATAAAGCCTGCAGGTTCCTGGTGTATTAACTTTTTGATGTACTGCTGGATTCAGTTTGCTTGTATTTTGTTCAGGATTTTTGCATCCGTGTTATTTGGGAATATTGACCTAAAGTTTTCTTTTTCTGTTGTCTGCCTGACAGGTTTTGGTATCAGAATGACTTCATAGGGTGAGTTTGGGAGGAGTCCCTCCTGCTCAGTTTTCGGGAATTGTTTCAGTAGGAGTGGTACTAGTTTTCCTTGTACATCTGGTAGAATTTGGACATGACTCCATCTGCTCTTGGGTTTTTTTTTTTCCTTTGGTAAGCATTTTATCACTGCTTTCTTTTGGAATTCATTCGTGGTCTGTCCAGGGTTTCAATTTCTACCTGGTTCAGTCTTGGGAGGCTGTACGTTTCTAGAAAATTTTCCATTTTTTCATGGTTTTTAAATTTGTGTACACAGAGGTACACATAATAGTCTCTGAGGATTTTCAGTATTTCTGGGGGTCAGTGGTTATGTCACCTTTGTCATTTCTGATTGCATTTATTTGGATCTTCTCTTTTTTTCTTTATCAACCTATCAATCTTGTTTATTCTTGCAAAAAAACAATTAGTGGTTTTGCTACTCTTTTACATGGATTTTTGCATCTCAAATTCATTCAGTTCAGTTCTGATGTGGGGTATTTCTTTTATACAGGTAGCTTTGTGGTTGGTTTGCTCTTATTTTTCTAATTCGTCAGGCGCAATATTGGTTTTTAATTTGAAATTTTTCTAACTACATATGTAGCACTTAGCACTATAAATTTTCCTCTTCACACTGCTTTAGCTGTGCCCCAAAGAGTCTGCTATGTTGTGTCTCTGTTTTCAATATTTTCAAAGAATTTTTTGATTTCTATCTTAATTTCACTCTTTATCCAAACATTCAGAGCAGGTTATTTAACTTCCACCTAATTGTATGGTTTTGATATATCTTCTTGGTATTAATTTCTTTTGTCATAGCGCTGTGACCTGAGAGTGTGGTTGGTATGATTTTGCTTTTATGAATGTGCTGAGACCTGCTTGAAGGCCACACATGTGGTTGATCTTAGAGTATGTGCCATGTGCACATAAGAAGGGGGTATTAATATATCTTTCAGTGGTTTGCTGTAGCTGTCTATTAGGTATAATTGGTCGTATGTCAAGTTTGATCTAACACTTTAAGTGCAGGATTAACCTCTCCCACTATAATTGTGTGGTGGTCTAAATCTTTTTGTACATCTTTAAGAACTTATACATCTTCGTGCTCCACGTTGGGTGAGAGTATATATTTAGGATAGTTAACTCTTCTTGTTGAATTGAGTCCTTTATCATTATATAATGCCCTTCTTTTTCATTTCTGATTTTTGTTGGTTTAAAGCCTGTTTTATCTCATGTAAGAATAGCAACCCCAGCTCTTTGTTTTGTTTTCTGTTCAATCAATAGATTTTTCTCCATCCCTTTCCTTTGCACCTATGGGTGTTATTACTTATGAAATGGGTCTCTTGCAGACAGTTAAGACTGCTTCTTTATCCAATTTCCCACCCTATGTTTTTTCAGTGGTGCCTTTAGACCATTTATATTCAAGGTGTGTATTTCAAATGAAAAGGATTTAATTTCTGCCTTGCATATAAAGCTTACTTTCGTGGGACATGAAACTCTTGGTTGGAATTTCTTTTCTTTATGAATGTTCAAAATAGGCCCCCAACCCCTTCCAGCTTGTAAGGTTTCTGCTGAAAGGTATGCTTTTTTCCTTTTGGGGTTCCTTTCACAGTGACCCACCCCTGTTCTCTAGCTGCCTATAAGATTTTTTTGTTCTCTGTTGACCTTGGAGAACCAAATGACTATGTGTCTTGGGGATGGTCATCTGGTATAACATCCAACAGGGATTCTCTGAATTTCTTGAATTTTCATGTTCACCTTTCTAGCGAGTCTGGGGAAATTTTTGTAGCCAATATCCTAAAATATGTTCTCCAAATTGGGTATTCTCTTTTCTAATCGTTCATAACTGCTACTGAGTCGTTGTTTTGCTCTCTTTACACAATCCCATATTTCTCAGAGGTTTTGATCATTAAACATTTTTTTCTCTATTTTTGTCTGCTTGTTTTGCTTTCATGGAGCAGTCTTCAATGTGAGAGATTCTTTCCTCAGCTTGGCCTACTCTACCGTTATTGCTTCCCAATGTATTTTGAAATTCCTGTAGAGAATTTTTTTACTCCCAGAAGTTTAGTTGGGTTCTTTCTTGAAATAGTTACGTCATCTTTCAACTTAAATTGTTTTACAGTTACTTGGATTGGGTTTCAACCTTCTCTTGTTTCCTAATGAGTTTCCTTGCCAAACAAATATTGAATCCTGTTTCTAAGATTTCAACCATCTCCATCTGTTTAAGCAACATGCCAGGGAGCTATTGTGATCATCTGGAGGTAAGAAGACACTGGCTTTTAGGGCTGCCAGAGTTCTTGTGCTGGTTCTTTCCCATCTGTGAAGGCTGATGTCCTTTCTTCCTTTTAAGCTGCTATCCTTGGCTTTTTAATGTCATGTTCTTTATTGCTTTTGAGGGTCTAACTGTGGTGCAATGTAGGTATAGATGAATCGCTTCATTTCTGGATGTTTTCGGGGGCCAAGGCTCACCTCCACACTCCTGGGCTGAGTGCTCTAACCACAGGTGGTTACAACTGGGCCTGTGGCTTTGTTCTCTGGTCTCTTGTGGTTGACCACTAGATAGGCTGGAGGAACCAAGGTGCTCCCAAACCACTGGCAAGAGAACTCCATTGGGTGCTGGGGATGATAGGGCTCTGGTAGGGCAATGGAGGGCCATGAATAGAAGCACTCCAGAGGGGCTGCTGTGGGCAGAAATGCTTTGGAGGGTAGGTGTGGATTCCTTAGGTAGCAGCACTTTGGAGGGGTGGCTGGATGCTGTTTCTTAATTACTTTTCAAAGCAAATGTCTTTACAATCACAGATTCTCTGTTTTTTCACTTTACCTCTTATAATGTATTATTTAACAATCATATTCTCAATAATTTATTTTTTTACGATACCTTGTCCTTCTCATTAGATGTTTTCTTTGTAAGCCTAAAACAACAAACAGTTCATATCAGGCAAACAATAAATATGTAAAATACAAAGAATATCTAAAACTATTGTTTTGTGTATAAAATCTCTGTAATTTATTTCTCCTACTCTTAAAATTTACAGATTTTTTAAAATCTTTTGAGACAGAGTCTCACTCTGTTGCCCAGGCTGGAGTGCAGTGGTGCAATCTCAGCTCACTGCAACCTCCGCTTCCAGGTTCAGGTGATTCTCCTGCCTCAGCTCCCTGAGTAGCTTGGATTACAGGTATGTACCACCACGCCCAGCTAATTTTTGTATTTTTAGTAGAGATGAGGTTTCACCATGTTGGTCAGGCTGGTCTCGAACTCTTGACCTTGTGATCCACTTGCCTCAGCCTCCCAAAGCACTGGGATTACAGTCACGAGCCACCGCACCCAGCCTACAGGTAATTTTTTTTTTACAAGGAATGTAAAATACAATTATTTTCTACAAGAGAGATTAACTATAAACAGAAAAAGCAACATTAAGGGACAAAGAAAATATACCACCAATTAAAAATACAACCAAAAATTAAATTTAGAGTAAGCTTTCTGACAGCCACAGCAAAAGAAAAAACAGGTTACTTGTTTGATAGAAGACATATACCACTTTTTGTTATTGTTCTTTTGAAAGAAAACAAGCTATTTGGAAAATATTACTTATGTCCTTATGTGAGAGAAACTCCTCTTAAATTATATTACTTATCTTTTTTAGGTCTTACTAGGCAGTTTGTATGCTTTCTTCTAAGCACTGTACATCTTTTAAAAATGTACTTTAATCATCACAGCAATTCTGTGAAGTAGGTAACATATCAGGTATTTTATAAAGGAAGAAATTAAGCACAGAAAACTCATGTAACTTTCCCTAGCCAAAACAGTTGGTCGGTAGCAGACCCAGCATTCAAACCTAGGAATTCTGGCTCCAAAGCATGTGTTTTACAACATGCTATGAACGCAATATTTATTTTCAGCTGTTTTTAAGTGATATGATAGCACATTAATCCAGACTGTCATTCTATTTCTAGGCAAAGCTATAAGTAATATTTTCTGAATCTTTCAATTAAAAAAATAGTAAGAACTTATACCTATGCAATTTTAGAAACCTACTTTCAATGAATGAACAATTCAATTTTTTCTAAAGAGCCATCAACAGGCATTCATTCACCTATTCACCTGTTTATTCCTGCATTTAACTAATGCTTCTTGAGCAAACAATACATATCAGTTGGTCCAGGAAAATATGGTTGTTATACTTCAGAACTTTATAATCAAAAGTAATAATCTTTGATAGATCATCAGTAGCTTGCTTTTCTATCGTATGTAAACAAAATAATCCTAAACAGCTATAGAGTTGACATGTCTGATATTTTTTAGTGCTTCACCAAATTATAGCTATTTATGATGCTACTGTCAAAGGAATTATAATATATACAATCATCAAGAAATGTTTAAATACTATTTAGTATGACCTAATGTTTGTACATTTATTATTTCATTACTTTAAAAAAATCTATCTATGATAGTTTAACTTTTCAGTCATCATTTTTACGTTCAATTTCATTAGAATATTCAATTTCTGACTCAATTCTGAAGAAACAATCTCTTACCTTAAAATCATACATGAATTGCAGGAGGGAAAAGAATTAGTTTACTATAATCATTAGATAACACTGTATCAAACTTTCTAATGCTTAAACATGCAAACCAAATTAGATCTCATAAGCATGTCCTTCTCTACTGGATCAATCCCAAAAGAATACAAACATACTCTAAAAGCTTCCATTTTAAAATCAAAAGAAGAAAACACCCTTGAATCCCATATTCCTCTTCACTTATTACTCATTTCTTTATTGCCTTTCTCAATGTCCTCTCTGGAGATGTCTGCTCTCATCTACTACTGTTAGAGTTCCATGGTGACCATTTATTGAAACTCCTCCTTGTCAAGCCCACTCATCCTCATCTTAATCAATCTTTCAGCAGCATTGCTACTGTTGAGTATTCTGTAGCTCTGAAATATTTCACTATTATATTTTCACAAAAAGTAATCACTGCTAACATTCTTTCACAGGGAAATAAAGATCATATCAATTTTACCTTCTTTCTTCCTCATCTATTTCAGCTAAACTGCTGTCATCAGTCACTTGCAGTAGATCATGAGTTATTAAATCGGCCTTCTTAAATACTGGTGCAACCACAGATTCTGCTGTGGTCCTTTCTTCATGTTCATTTTTCTTTACTTTCTTCATATGCAAGGCAGGGACACTACTTCAAAAAAATTCATTAGAAAGATA
>NW_016107519.1:3691624-3701266 GCF_001604975.1 Cebus imitator | reverse complement strand
GATTCTGCTGTGGTCCTTTCTTCATGTTCATTTTTCTTTACTTTCTTCATATGCAAGGCAGGGACACTACTTCAAAAAAATTCATTAGAAAGATACTGTTTCTAATAATTCTTCAGACAAAAAAAAACAATTTTTATAAAACTGCAACTCTTCCCCACCTCAACGCATTCATTAATACAAAAATCTGTTATGAAGTACCATCAAAATGCAAGGAAATGTGTATTTTCAGCTTCAAAAGACAAGTAAATACACAAATTATAATACAATGCAATATTTAAGAGCCGATTTATGCAAAGTTGTTTCTGAGCATAAGGAAGGCTTTACAGAAGCAGCAAAATGTAAGGGAAGCACAAGAGGAAAATGTACACGAAAATCATTGTATTTAGAGATCAGGATGTAAGCACAAAGATTGGACACATGACATCTAGGTGATTCCTAGGAACTTAAAAGGAAAAGTGTAAAATATGAGGAAGCAAAAAATCAGAGATGCTTTTCTGTAAAGTTTTAAAGAGCAGAAAGCATCTGGTTAAAGTTGCCTTCCACCTAGAAAAGGACTGACCTGCAGCCATGGTTAACAAGCAGCCAGTCAGAACTAGTTTTAAATCTACTCAGTCAATGACCACTGGCCTCATCCACCAACTAATCAATGTCAGCTGCTTGCTTCCGAAAGAGAAACAATCAGAGACAAACTCACTCCAATAGGTCAGCCTGGAAATGCCAACCAATCCACAACAATCTCACTCTGATAACCATGCTGCTCCAGATGATGTCAACCCATTTATTCCTTTAAAATTCAGCCAATCCTTCAACTCCACTCTTCCCAAAACCTCATGTAAGATCAGCAGCTGGTCCATCAGAAGAGACTAATGGAAATGAATTCCAACCTTGCCTTTTTTTTCAACCACTGAAGGCTTCTAATGCTTTAGGAAAATGTTTTTAAGTCAATTACATCTACCACCCCTGTATTTTATTTTGCTTAATAAAATACAATTGAAGTTTGCAATTCCTTTGACCCACAGTACCATAATTAAAACTATTATAATTACCAGAAAAAGAATAATTGGTGAATAACCATGATATTGAGCTTTTCTCCCTAGGTGGAGAAACACCACTATAGAGAATATAGCTTACTAGAAAGACTCAACAGAAGCCAAAATATGCATATAACTTCCAGGTAAAATTGTCAAAAGGAACCCACGTCAAACTGGTTTTTAAGTAAGAATTCATTTCATATCTAAGTCAATATATCTAGGATAAACTACATTAATTCATTTAATAAATACTTATTAAGTTGATACATGCTATCTGCTAGGCCGTTTTCTGAGCACTGAGGATACAGAAATAAACAGACAGGAATCCCACTCATTAGAATGCAGTAAACACACAATAACAAATACAATTGATAAGCAAAATATATAGCATGCTAGAGGAGAAAAGCTAAAGCAGGAAAATGGAAGTATTATGTCTGAGAGGGGAGGGCTGGTAGAAATAGTGGGATGACCAGAAAGGGTCTTGCTGAGAACGTGGCTGTTAGGCAAAGACCTGAAGAAATGGAAGGGGCAAGCCAGGAGGATATCTGAGGGAAAACCATCTCAGACAGAGTGAATTGCCAAGTACAGAGTTAAGTCTGGAGTGCTTCAGGAATAGCAAAAAGTTCAGTATGGCTGGAATGAATCAAAAGGAATAGAAAAATAGAAGTTTAAGTTGAAGAGATAACAGGTCAGGTCACACATTCCCTTATAGGTATTAGAAAGAACGTTGGCAGATATTCTGAGAGAAATGAAAGGCAATTAGGTTTTGAGCAGAGGACTGCCATCATATAACATGTTTTAATAGGTCCACTGGGTCATAGGCAGGTGTTGAACAATTAGAACATGTGGACACAGGGAGGGGAGCATCACACACTGTGGTTAGTAGCGGGGCACTAGGGGAGGGACAACAGGGGTGAAGAAGGTAGGGAGGGATAATGAGGAAGAAATACCAGATATACGCGATGAGGAGATGAAGGCAGCAAACCACCTTGCCATGTATGTACCTATGCAACAATCCTGCATGATCTGCACATGTACCCCAGAACCTAAAGTACAATTAAAAAAATAAATTTAATTTAAAAAACAAATAAAAAGAGGATTAAGAAAAAGAAACAAGATCAATTGGCAGTCTGTTACACTCATTGAGACAGAATATGGTAGTGGCTTGAATGTGGAAGATGTGAATGGCTTTTGGATACATTTCGAAGATAGGTTTCATAAGATTTGCTGACAGACTAGATGGCAGGTGTCTGCGAGAAAGAGAAAGAAAGAGAGAGATGAGTCAAGGGTGACACCAAGGCTTTTTGGCAGAAACTGATGAGTTGCCGTGAACCCAAGTAGGAAAGACTACCTGTGGAAAAGGTATGAAGAAGAGTATCAGAAGCCTGATTTTGGACCTGACAAGTTTCTGATACCCAATAGCTGACCAAAGAGAGGCGTCAAGGAAGCAGTTTGGTATTCAGGTCTGGAATTAAGGAGCACAATCTCAGCTGGAGATACACATTTGGAAATCATCTGTAATATATAGGGTAGTAACAGTAATAAGAAAGAAGACTGCAGACTGAGATGTGGTACACTTCAACGTGTGAAATGTAAAGGATGAACAGATGCAAGCCAAACAGACTGTGACGGATGGACTAGAAAGGCAGGAGAAGGCAGGTGAGGGAGCAAGATCCTGAAAGCCAAGTGAGAGAAGTGCCGAGGAGTGGAGAGTTCTCTGTTGAGTCAGATGTTGCCAACAGGTTAAATAAAACAATATCACTGGATTTATTAAAGTGAAAATCAGTAATAATCTTGAGAAAAACAATTTTGGAGGAGTGATGGGAGGAGAAATTACTGGAGTGACTTAAGAGTGAATGAAAAGGAAATGTGAGCAGCCCTTTGAGTACAGGTAGTTCTTTCAAGGTCATCACACTCAAGTGGCATGATCATGAACCATCTAATTTTCTTGTTGTTTAGCTTCATTTTTTGAATCTTATATGAGTACACAGTATATTTTAACACTTTAAAGATTTTTTTAACTTTTTAAACACACTGCATTTTAAAAATGCAAAACCAAGGTATAACAAAATAAGTTCATAAAATTATAGAACTATAAAGACTCCCTGAACATTTCTAGATTATAGAAGCTGATCATCATTTTGCTCATGTTTATAAATAAAGACCACAGAAAAACTAAAAGTTTCATAGGCAGTATTGTGTGCTTGATAAAAAACATCCAATTCTAGGATACTGTATCCTCATCAGATATACAGAGCAATGAGTCATAGTAAAATACTGAGTTCCACAACAGGAATAAAAGGGGAGCAATGAAGGAAATAATCTTATTGTATAAACTAAATTTTTGTAAATTATATAATATTAAGTCCTTAACATGTAGGTATTAACACAAGACATGGCTTCCCGTAGGATCTAGTCCCAGTAGTGAAGCTGTCAGGTGCAAGGAATGACATATTTGACATTTTGACACACTACTAAATTACTATTCAAGAAGAATTTACCAATTTCATTTACCCACAGCATATAAGAATCCCTTTTTCTTCACATTTGCCAACACTGGTTATTACTTTTAAATAAAATATTGATATGATTGAAAAAATGGTATCTTATTTTTAAATTTGCATTTCTATGATCACCAGGCAAGGCTGAATATCTATCTCGAGTAAAAGTGTAAAATTTGTCAATCATGAATATTTGCCCAAATTAGGACTACTTTTATAGTATAGTAGAAATGATGTACTGTTAAATACTGCTATAGGCTTACCTATTACACTCCTCATGCTCTGTCCAAGGAAATTGATGACCATTGGTTTTTCCACTCTCTCCTTGTTGAATTAACCCATCATGGATATGGTCATCAGTGGAGCCATCATGTAGGTTTCTTGATGCTTCTGAATAATTCCTTTCATTCTTCTTCCTTTCTCCCTCAGCCTTTAGTGAAAGTTTCATAGATAGGAAAATTGTTATCACTTTATTCAATTGAAAAAATATTCTGTTTTCATTTTATCGCTTCACAGTTTAACTTTCATAATTTTAGTCATTTAAATATTTTGTGCTAATTTTATTTTTAGCATTATACATAGGATTATATATAGAATTATAAGATATAAGTAGCATAATTTTGTCACTGACAGTTGTATAAACTTAGCATCATTTCTGTGTGAGTGAATGAGACAGGATTTTCCAAAATTTCAAAAGGGCTCTTCTAAATTTTGTGCTTTTATTTCCATCCACTCTTTGCAACCTCATATAATTTTCACCCATTTAACTGGGAAGAAACAGAAATCAAAATACAAAGACACAAAATGTGTCATCTTCTGACTTTACCTCCTGGATTTTACATCAAATCGCCAGATTTAGAGAATGTGATATTTGGGGCTTCAGGAAGAGAAAGGAAGCTTCCCCCTTTCTCCACTAAGCTATTCTGTTCCCCACTGCCTTTTATAATTCTTTTTTCTTTTGGCTTCTGGGATACCAAAAAAGTGAAGGTGCTCACTGAAATATATATATATGTATATACACACACAACATATATATATATATATATATATGTTATGTATGTGTGTGTATATATATATATACACACTATATATACATATATACACACATACATAATATATATGTGTAAATATATACACACATATACACATATATACATATAATGTATATATATATAATACATATATTATATATATAATTATATAATGCTCAAATTATATAAATGCTCAAATAAATGCCATAATTTTGCCACTGACATTTGTATAAAGTTAGTTATATATCATATATATATATATATATATATAAAAGTGAAGGTGCTCACTGAAATATATATATGTGTGTGTATATATATGTATATACACACATATGTATATATGTGAAGGTGCTTTTATATATATATATCTGTATATATATCTCCACATACAATCAGCCCAAAGAACACCAGATGAATACATTGAAAGACTACAACATGCCACATATATATCAGACTGTCTAAGGTTAAAAGGAATGAAAAAATCCTACAGTCAACAAGAAGAACACACCAAGTCATCTATAAAAGAAACCTGATCAAACTAACAGCCAACTTCTCAGCAGAAGTCTTACAAGGCAGAAGAGACTGGGATCCTATTTTCACAGTGCTTAAAGAAATAAACTGCCATTCAAGAATTTTCTCTCCAGCTAGAAAAGCTTCACAAATGAAGAACAAAACTCTTTCCCAGACCAGCAAATGCTGAGGGAATTCTTCACCACTAGATCAGCCCCACAATAAATGCTCAAAGAAGGCCTAAACGTGGAAAAGAGCCATCAGTGTTCACCAACATAAAAACACACTGAAGTGTAAAATTCACAGCTGGTATACAATGGTTTGTGCATACAATCTGACCATTTTGGGAGGCCAAGGCAGGAGGATAACTTGAGGCCAAGGATTTGAGACCAGCCTGTGCTATGTATCAAGATGGCATTTCTACAAAAATAATGTAAAATAAAGTAGCTGGGTGTGGTGTGTATGCCTGAAGTCCCAGCTACTGGGAGGCAATAGTAGGCAATTCTTGTGTTGCTGTAAAAGATTACCTGAGGCTGGTTAATTTACAAAGAAATAAAGTTTAATTGGCTCACAGTTCTGCAGGCTTACAATAAGTATGGCATCAGCACCTGCTCC
Organism: Cebus imitator; assembly: GCF_001604975.1. Classification (NCBI taxonomy): domain Eukaryota; kingdom Metazoa; phylum Chordata; class Mammalia; order Primates; family Cebidae; genus Cebus; species Cebus imitator. Next base: position 3,695,578 of record NW_016107519.1, on the reverse strand, counting down.
TGGTAAGAATTTCAGGAAGCTTATCATGGCAAAAGGCAAAGGGGAAGCAGGCACATCACGTGGCAAGAGTGGGAACAGGAGCATGACAAGGGACGTGCCACACACTTTTAAACAAGCAAATCTCATGTGAACTCACTTAATAGCAAGAGGACAGAGCTAAACTATTTATGAGGCAAATGTCCCCATCATCCAATCATATCCTACCAAGCCCCAACTCCAATACTGGGAATTATATTTCAACAGGAGATTGAAGGGGACAAGCTTCCAAACCATATCATTCCACCTGGGCCCCTCAAATTTCATGTCCTTCTCACATTTTGAAATATAATCACGCATTCAAAACAGTTCCTCTAAGTCTTAACTCATTTCAGCACTAACAGAAAAGTCACAAGGCCCAAGTCCCAAGCTTCATTTGGAGATAAGTTCTCACATCCATGCCATTCTGGCTTCAGTCGCTCAATGGGGCTTAGGTTTAACAACTTGTGGAAGCCACCAAGGTTTATGGTATGGATGTGAGAAGCAGTGTCATGAGGCTGAGCAGAGTTAATGGGACTCAGGCATGACCCCTGAAACCATTATTTCTTCCTAGACCTCTGGAACTGTGATGAAAGGGGCTGCCTGGAAGAGCTCTGAAATACCTTCAGGTCGTTTTCCCTAATATCCTAGATATTAGAACTTGGCTATATATTAATTATAATAATCTTTCTAACAAGTGGCTGCTCCACACCCCATTGTATTTCTATCCTGGAAAGCCTTTTTCTTTCCTTATTATGTGGCCAGTTTGTACATTTTCCAAGCATTTACACTCTGCTTCCAGTTTAAATACAAGTTGCAACTTTAAGTCATTCCTTTTCTCCTGTATCTGACTGTAGGCTGCTAGAAGCAGCCAGGCTACTTCTTGAACTCTTAGCTGCTTAGAAATTTCTTCTGCAAAGTACTCTAAGTCATTTTTAAGTTCAATATCCACAAATCTATAGGACTTGGGCACAATGCTGCCATATTTTTTTCTAAGGCATAACAAGGGTGGCCTTCATTCCATTTCCCAACAACTTTTTCATTCCATCTGAGGCCTCATCAGCCTGGCCTTCACTGTCCAGATTCCGATTGCATTTTGGTCCCAACCACTTAGCAACTATCTAACCAAGTTCCAAACTTTTTTCCACCTTCCTGTCTTCTGCGGAGCCCTCCAAATTCTGCCAGTCTATGCCCACTGCCCAAATCCAAAGCTGTTTCTGGTATCTTTATTGCAGCACCCAATCTTTGGTACCAATTTTCTGTGTTAGGCTATTTTTGCATTGTTATAAAGAAATACCTGAGGATGGTTAATTTATTTAAAAAACAGGTTTAATTGGCTCAAAGTTTTGCATACTGTACAGGAAACATGGTATGAGGGCTGGGGGAAGCTTACAATCATCGCAGAATGCAAAGGAAGTGCAGTTATGTCATAGGTTGAGTGTGAGAACATGGAAGGGAGAGGTGCCACACACTTTGAAACAACCATATCTCATGTAAACTCAGAGCAAGAACTCACTTTCATCAAGAGATGGTACTAAATCATTCATGAGGGATCTGACCCTATGATGCAAACAACCTCTTACCAGGCCCCATCTCCAACATCAGGAATCACATTTCAATATGAGATCTGAAGGGGACAAACATGCAAACTATATCAGAGACGAAGGCAAAAGGATCACTTGAACTTGGAAATTTGAGGCTGCAGTGAGCTATGATTCCACCACTGTACTCCAGTCTGAGTGAGACAGTGAGACCCTGTCTCCAAAATAAGTAAATAACATAGAATAAAATTAACAGGATTTCTAAAACAGTTACACAACTGGTAAAGAGAAAGAAATCAAATAGCAGCATGACCGAACTCCACCAGATCACAAACACAGACAGAGGGAAGAAAGAAACAAAGAACTTTTAAAACAACCAGGAAACACATAACATTATGACAGGAATAAAACCTCAGGTATCAATATTAACCTTGTATTTAAATGAATTTAATGCTCCACCTAAAAGATAAAGATTGGTGGAACAGATTTAAAAACATAACCCAACTCTATGTCGCTTACAACAATCTCACATTAACTGTAAGGACACTTACAGACTGAAAGTAGTGGCAGGGAAAAAGATACTCCATGCCAACAGAAACCAAAGATAAGCATGAATAGCTACACTTTTATCAAATAAAACAAAACAGACTTTAAATTAAGGGAAAAAAAAACAGTAAAAAAGACAAAGAATGTCATTATAATAAATGGGTGAATTTAGCAACAGGATAAAAACAATCCTAAATATATATGCACCTAAAACTAGAGCACTCAGATTTATACAACAAATATTGTTAGAACCACGCATAGCAACAGACAGCAATACAATCCGAGTGGGGAACTTCAAAACCCCACTGACACAGCTAGAGAAATTATTGAGACAGAAAATCAAGAAAGAAACGTTGAACTTAAATTGGACTTCAGACCAAACCTATCTAACAAGTACTTACAGAAATTCTACCCAGTAACTAAAGACCATATATTCTACTCATCACCACATGGAACTATCTTCAAGATAGACCATATGTTAGGCCACAAAATAAGTCTCAATAAATTTTTAAAAATCAAATTCATATCAAGTATCTTTTGAAAACACAGTAGAATAAAACTAGAAATGTTTACCAAGAGAAACTTCAGAAATTATAGAAATACATGGAAATTAATATGCACTGGAATGATCTTTGGGTCAGCAAAGAAGGGAAGTTGGAAATTTTTTTTTTAATTTACACAAATGGCAATGGAAACACAACACACTAAGACCAGTGGGATACAATAAAAGCAGTGCTAATAGGGAATTTTATGGCACTAAATGCTTACATCAAAATAATACAAAGACAATAAATTAACAACCTAACATTTTGCCTTAAAAAATCAGAAAAATCCGGCATTACAGAGGCGGGCCACCATTGCCGAGGCAGTTCTAACTACACGCATATAAACAGGACTGCAGGGAAGTTCACACGGCAGCTGGGAGGAGTCCACAGCAGCTCAGCAAAGCCTCTGCAGGTAGACAGTGACTAGGCTGCCTCCTCGCTGGGCAGGGCAGCCCAGGAAAAAAAAGGCAGCAGCACAACAGAAACTCATAAATAAAGCCCTAATTACCTGGGACTGAGAACCTAGAAAAAAAAAAAGGAGTTTATGAATTCTGCTGCAGCAGACCTAAACGTACCTGCCCAGCAACTCTGAATGAACAATGGAGCTCAAAGCTCAGCACTTGAGCTCCAATAAAGGACAGACTGTCTCCTCAAGCAGCTCCCTGACCCATGTATTTCCAAAGAGTCACCTAATAAAGGAGAGAACAGACTGACATTTGGCAGGTATCCTTCTGGGACAAAGACAGAAGAAGAAGAAACTGGTAGCAACCCTTGCTGTTCTGCAGCTGCAGCAGGTGATCCCCAGGCAAGCAGGGCCTGGAGTGGACCTCAGCAGTCCTACAGCGGAGGGGCCAGACTGTTAGAAGGAAAACTAAGAAGCAGAAATAACTTCATCATCCACAAACTGGAAGTTCACTCAGAGACCCAATCTGAAAGTCAGCAACTACAAAGACAAGAGGTGGATAAACCCACAAAGATGGGAAGAAACCAGCACAAAAAGGAAGAAAACACTCAAAACCAGAACACCTCTCCTCCTACAAGGGATCAAAACTCCTCATCGGCAAGGGAACAAGGCTGGATGGAGAAAGAGTGTGATGAAATGACAGAATCAGACTTCAGAAGGTGGGTAATAAGAAACTTCTGTGAGCTAAAAGAACATGTTCTAACCAAATGCAAAGAAACTAAGAACCTTGAAAAACGATTTGATGAAATGCAATGAGAATGGACAACATAGAGAGGAATATAAGTGAATTGATGGAGCTGAAAAACACAACACAAGAACTTCGCAAAACATGCACAAGGTTCAA
>NW_016107519.1:3687438-3691259 GCF_001604975.1 Cebus imitator | reverse complement strand
AGGCCCATCAGACTCACAGCAGATCTCTCAGCAGAAACCCTACAAGCCAGAAGAGAATGGGGGCCAATATTCAACATCCTTAAAGAAAAGAACTTTCAACCCAGAATCTCATATCCAGCCAAACTAAGCTGCACAAGTGAAGAAAAAATAAAATCCTTTGTGAACAAACAAGTGCTCAGAGATTTCATCACCACCAGGCCTGCTTTACAAGAGCTCCTGAAAGAGGCTCTACACATAGAAAAGAACAACCAGTACCAGCCACTCCAAAAACATACCAAATAGTAAAGAGCATCAACACAATCAAGAATCTGCATCAACTAACGGGCAAAACAGCCAGCTGGCATCAAAATGGCAGTATCAAATTCACATATAACAATATTAACCCTAAATGTAAACGGACTAAAGGCCCCAATCAAAAGACACAGACTGGCAAATTGGATAAAAAGACAAAACCCATCTGTATGCTGTATCCAGGAAACCCATCTCACATGCAAGGATACACCAAGGCTCAAAATAAAGGGATGAAGGAAGATTTACCAAGCAAATAAAGTGCAAAAAAAAATCAGGAGTTCCAATTCTTGTCTCTGATAAAATAGACTTTAAAGCAACAAAGATCAAAAGAGTCAAAGAAGGACGTTACATAATGGTAAAAGGGCCAATGCAACAAGAAGAGCTAATGATCCTAAATATATACGCACCCAATACAGGATCACACAGATACATAAGGTAAGTTCTTAATGACTTACAAAGAGACTTAGGACTCCCACACAATAATAGTGGGAGACTTTAACACCCCATTGTCAATATTAGACAGATCAACCAGACAGAAAATTAACAAGGATATCCAGGACTTGAACTCAGACCTGGAACAAGCAAACCTAATAGACATTTACAGAACTCTCCACCCCAAGGCCACAGAATATACATTCTTCTCAGCACCACATCACACCTACTCTAAAACTGACCACATAATTGGAAGTAAATCACTCCTCAGCAAATGCAAAAAAACGGAAATCGTAACAAACAGTCTCTCAGACCACAGTGCAATCGAGTTAGAATTCAGAATGCAGAAACTAACTCAAAACCACACAGCTTCATGCAAACTGAACAACTGGCTCTTGAATGTTGACTGGATAAACAATGAAATGAAGGCAGAAATAAAGATGGTCTTCGAAACCAACAAGAATGAAGACACAACATACCAGAATCTCTGGGACACATTTAAAGCAGTCTCTAGAGGAAAATATATAGCAATGAGTGCCCATATGAGAAGCAAGGAGAGATCTAAAATTGACACCCTAGCTTAAAAATTGAAAGAGCTAGAGGAGCAAGATCAAAAAAGCTCAAAGCCTAGCAGAAGACAAGCAATAACTAAGATCAGAGCAGAACTAAAGGAGATAGAGACACAAAAAAACCCTTCAAAAAATCAATAAATTCAGGAGCTGGTTTTTTGAAAAGATCAACAAAATAGACAGGCACTAGCCACATTAATAAAAGAGAGAATAATCAAATAGATGTAATACAAAACGATAAAGGGGATATCACCACAGATTCCAAAGAAATTCTAAGCATCATCAGAGATTATTACAAAAAACTCTATGCACATAAACTACTAAACCTGGAAGAAATGGATAAATTCCTGGATTCTTCCCTCTTCCCAAGCTTAAACCAGGAAGAAGTTGAAACCCTGAATAGACCAATAACAAGGTCTGAAGTTGAGGCAGTAATTCAGAGCCTAACACCCAAAAAAAGCCCAGGTCCAGATGGGTTCACAGCTGAATTCTACCAGACATACAAAGAGGAGCTGGTACTATTCCTTCAGAAACTATTCCAAGTAATCCAAAAAGAGGGAATCCTTCCCAAATCATTTTATGAGACAAGCATCATCCTGATACCAAAACCCGGCAGAGACTCAACAAGAAAAGAAAACTTCAGGCCAATATCCATGATGAACATAGACGCAAAAGTCTTCAATAAAATACTGGCAAGCCGATTGCAACAGCACATCAAAAAGCTTAACCACCATGATCAGGTAGGCTTCATCCCAGGGATGCAAGGCTGGTTCAACATATGCAAGTCTATAAACGTAATTCACCACATAAACAGAACCAAAGACAAAAACCACATGATTATCTCAATTGATGCAGAGAAGGCCTTTGACAAAACTCAACAGCCCTTTATGCTAAAAACCCTCAATAAACTAGGTATTGATGTAATATACCTCAAAATAATAAAAGCTATTTATGGCAAACCAACAGCCAGTATCATACTGAATGGACACAAACTGGAAGCATTCCCTTTGAAATCTGGCACTAGACAAGGATGCCCTCTCTCACCACTCCTATTCAATATAGTACTGGAAGTTCTAGCCAGAGCAATCAGGCAAGAAGAAGAAATAAAGGGTATTCAAATAGGAAAGGAGGAAGTCAAATTGTCTCTATTTGCAGATGACATGATTGTATATCTAGAAGACCCCATCGTCCCCGCCCAAAATCTCCTGAAACTGATGAGCAACTTCAGCAAAGTCTCAGGATACAAAATCAATGTGCAAAAATCACAAGCATTCCTATACACCAATAACAGATATAAAGAGAGCCAAATCAAGAACGAACTGCCATTCACAATTGCCACAAAGAGAATAAAATACCTAGGAATACAACAAACAAGGAACTTAAAGGACCTCTTCAAGGAGAACTACAAACCACTGCTCATTGAAATAAGAGAGGACACAAACAGATGGAGAAACATTCCATGTTCATGGTTAGGAAGAATCAATATCGTGAAACTGGCCATACTGCCCAAAGTAATTTACAGATTCAATGCTATCCTCATCAAGCTACCAATGACCTTCTTCACAGAACTGGGAAAAAACACCTTAAACTTCATATGGAACCAAAAGAGAGCCCACGTAGCCAAGTCAATTCTAAGCAAAAAGAACAAAGTGGGAGGCATCACACTACCGGACTTCAAAGTATACTACAAGGCTACAGTAATCAAAACAGCATGGTACTGGTACCAAAACAGAGATATAGACCAATGGAACAGAACAGAGGCCTCGGAGGCAACACAACATATCTACAGCCATCCGATCTTTGACAAACCTGACAAAAACAAGCAATGGGGAAAGGATTCCCTGTTTAATAAATGGTGTTGGGCAAACTGGGTATCCATCTGCAGAAAGCAGAAACTGGATTCCTTCCTGACACCTTACACTAAAATTAACTCCAGATGGATAAAGGCTTAAACATAAGACCTAACACCATAAAAACCCTAGAAGAAAATCTAGGCAAAACCATTCAGGACATAGGCGTAGGCAAGGACTTCATGGCCAAAACACCAAAAGCATTGGCAACAAAAGCCAAAATAGACAAATGGGACCTAATCAAACTTCACAGCTTCTGCACGGCAAAAGAAATGGTCATTAGAGTAAATCAGCATCCAACAGAATGGGAAAAAATTTTTGCAGTCTACCCATCTGACAAAGGGCTGATATCCAGAATTTACAAAGAACTAAAACAGATTTACAAGAAAAAGCAAACAAGCCCATTCAAAAGTGGGCGAAGGACATGAACAGATACTTTACAAAAGAAGACATACATAAGGCCAACAAACATATGAAAAAATGCTCATCATCACTGGTCATTAGAGAAATGCAAATCAAAACTACGTTGAGATACCATCTCACGCCAGTTAGAATGGCGATCATTAAAAAGTCTGGAGACAACACATGCTGGAGAAATAGGAACACTTTTACACTGTTGGTGTGAGTGGAAATTAGTTCAACCATTGTGGAAAACAGTGTGGCGATTCCTTAAGGACCT
>NW_016107519.1:3591086-3687043 GCF_001604975.1 Cebus imitator | reverse complement strand
GGGAGCACTACACACTGGGGTCTATTGGGGGGAAATGGGGGAGGGAGAGTGGGGGGTGGGAAGTTGGGGAGAGACAGCATGGGGAGAAATGCCAGATATAGGTGAAGGGGAGGAAGGCAGCAAATCACACTGCCATGTATGTACCTATGCAACAATCTTGCATGTTCTTCACATGTACCCCAAAACCTAAAATGCAATAAAAAAATAATAAAAACAAAAAATAAAAGCAAAATTAAAAAATAATCTACCTCACTCTAAAGTAGGAGAGAAACATGAACCAGCAAACTAACATTGTTTGCCCTCAGCTTAATTCATTATGTGTTTCAATAGGATAGCTATAGTCAATAATAATTGCAGTTTGTAAAATAACTTAAGGAGTGTAATGGGATTCTTTGCAGCTGAAAGGGTAAATTCTTGAGGAGATGGATACCCCATTCTCCACAACGTGCTTATTTCACATTGCATGCCCCAATCAAAATATCTCACACACACCAAAAACATATATATCTACTATCTTCCCACAAATAATGAAAATACATAAATAAAAATTTTTTAAATATGATGTTGTAAATCTACCAAAAATGAATTAACAGATGATTTGTAGCATTGCAAAGTCTTCATTACTTAAAAAGATTTTACCATATGACATGTTAAAGACTGAGCCCTACAGTGCATTTAAGCACTTTTTCTAAAGATTACTAACTGGAGATAAGTAAATTTTAAATTATTCAGAGCCAAAATTAACAACCATCAGAAAGAAAAAGCAAATTCTTAAATTTTAATTTCAATGATATATCATAATAAGATAGTGTTATGTATCTAGGTAATTTCTCTGCTTAAATCCAGTTCTAATGTATTACAAGGTCCACTAATGACAGCGGATTTTAAAATTAGTAATATTTACTGATTTCCTGCATTGAAATAAGTCACAAAGTTACTGTATCTTAACACCAGAGGTCCCATTCTGCAAGTCATGATTCTCTTCACTGGCAGTTGGGTTGATTTTATAAGCCCATTTTCTCCCTGAACCTGGAAACTGAAGTCAATTGGAGACCACAAGCCAAAATAAATCTTTAATGTTGGCACTAATGATCAGTAATTAAATCTCCAAATTTTGAACTTATTGGGAATGAGCACTCCTTTCACATGAATGTGGCTCAGTAGCCGTTACTGTTCAATTGTTTATCATTTCTAATGCTAAATAGTAAAATTCAGCATTTAATGTTACATTCTTTATCATGTAAGGGGGTTATAAAAACAGAAGACCAAATAAAATTCTAAAAATTGTTTGCTCCATTTGAAGAGTTAAACAATAGCTATGAGATACTATAGATTCTAAGAGTGGTTTAAAGTTTATGCAGTATTAAAAATGTTTTCAACACTAAATATTAAATCTATTGATTCCAAACAGGTAGAGTGAGAGGTAATTTCATTTGGTCTATGTCACATCATTAAAGCAAATAAAACAATATAAAATAAGTATTTAAGTTCAAATTTTTAGAACTTAAAATGTACAAAAAACTTACCTGTGGCTTATTATTTCCACTTCCTTCAAGCCTTTCTGGTGCTTGCTCTGATGTTACTTCTAAATCTTGTTCTGCTGACAAATCCATACAGTCAGTTAAAATGAAATACTTAGAGTTAGATAAAAGCTAAAGTCTTTATAAAAACATATGAAAAATAACATTTATTATTTTATAAATTGAGAGTTCAAATGAAGCTTAATATTTAGTGAAATATGTATTTATTTAGAAATATTTCAAGTTATCCAAAATTTCAACAAACCACTCAAGGACACTAAATATCCCAGTACAAACTACATATCTCAAAGGTTTTCTCACAAATGTATCTGCCCAACATAAATAAACCATAATAAACAAAACAAAGTGTAAAAATACACTAAGAACATCTATGGTAACACTGTATACTGTTCTCTACTTCATAATAGTACTTTTTTTTTTTTTTTTTGAGATGAAGTCTCGCTCTGTCGCCCAAACTGGAGAGCAGTGGCATGATCTCGGCTCACTGCAACCTCCGCCTTCCAGGTTCAAGCAATTCTCCACCTCAGCCTCCTGAGTAGCTGGGACTAGAGGCACCGGCCACCAAGCCCAGCTAATTTTTGTATTTTTAGTAGAGATGGGGTTTCACCATGTTAACCAGGCTGTTCTTAAACTCCTGACCTCAGGTGATCCACCCACCTCAGCCTTCCAAAGTGCTGAGATTACAGGTGTGAGCCACACCATGTCTGGCTCAGTAGTACTATTCTAAGCAACACACTATGCCTATCATCAATGACTTCCAGAATTACTGTAACCATTTATACTTTTACTAGTGTACGTCCTGTTCTTGATATCTGAAATGTTTTCGTCTGCTATTCTAACCATTTCTTTTTCATCACTCACATTGCTGTGTAAAGTATTCCTTCATTCTGGCTATTTTTCCTCAGATAAACAGTTGTCTCCTTCCTTGGGTCTGCATTAGTACTGCATTGATTTTTCTAATGTATCTTTACCACCTGCAATGTACATCCTTTCTATGCTTGCCTATCCCCTTTTCTCCAGGACTATATGGGACAATCTTTCAAATCATCTTTTCTTTGTTTCATTTTTTTGAGACAGGGTCTTGCTCTGTCACCCAGGCTGGAGCACAGCGGTGCGATCTCACCAAACTACAACCTCTGCCTCTCGGACTCTAGAGATTCTCCCACCTCAGCCTCTGAGTATCTGGGACTGTAGGCACATGCCACCACGCTCACCTAATTTTTGTATTTATTCCAGAGACTGGATTTGCCATGTAAAAAAAGGAAATGAAACTACTGGGGTACAAACATATTTTATTATTTATTACCATATAGATCTGATTGTATACCTGACTGAAGACACTGAATTTAACTGGGACATAAAGTAGAACACATATTAGATGCAGTTATTCAACAGATAATGTGTCTTAGTAAAATTAAAATGCATTTTTATGTTATTTTTAAATGATACCACCTTCCTTCAAACCAACTTTCCTAGTAAATTGTTACTCATTAAAACAAGGTGATTAACTATGTGGACACAGCTGAGAAGATACTATCTAGCAAATTCTCAAGGACACCCATTCATATGGAGAAACTTAATTCTATACAACATAAAGTCATAGAAATTATTAAAAATAACTTAACTTGGGGGTTTGGATAGTGCTTTGGGGGCTACATTTTATATAGTTACAACTGATACGAATTCAGAACTAGGGAAATAAAGCAAAGAAACCACAGTGTGTTTGAACAGGCAATCTTTACATCCTTGCCTACATTTCTCATCCAGTCCCAAAGTTCTACAAGTAATCCTTGGACTCACATTCAAGTTTATATTAAATACTAAAGCCTAAAAAAAATTACTCTTCCCTCTCATTCTCTTTGTTATTTTTATGTTGCTTTGGTTAAAGGAGGAACACAAATGCCCTGCTGATAGGTCTTTCTGTTTGGTTGTAGCTTGCATAAGGCAGGGGGCAGGGAGGATATAAATACAATACATACTTTACCACAAATGATTCTTTAAGTCACAAATATGGTATTATGAAGCCAAGTACAATTACTCTGGGACTGAATTCTCTATGCTTCTTTATTACCTTCTTTGCTGTCTTTGCTTTCTAGTAGCTGTGATTCACACAGGTCATGGAGAGTGTGATTCCCAAGCAGAAATGCAGCTCCAGTAGTCATCTTTTCTTGATCCATTGAGTTCATCTGTCTCAAGACAGTGGATGCCAGCACTGTTTCAGTCATTGGTGGAGATACAAATGGACATAGATCACCAACTTTCAAACTCTCAGATCTTTCACGAATCTCATTACTAGAGGTCAAACTATTAGAATCCAAATTTGAAAAAGCTGAAAATGAAGTTTTCATTTATTAGAATGTAAATCACAATACAATTTGACTAACATGGAGAAATTCCTTCTAAAACAGCAGTTCCATGTTTTCCTTTCCCCCAGAAACACACCACTCCTTCATGGCTTATTATATGCTACACGTCCTGTCCCTGCCATTCACTCACATAGGTTTCATTAATGATCATATTTGGCATTCTTATTTTTCAGTGTTACTTAGTTTGATTCACTCAGCGATATTACATATTTTGTTTGCAATGGGAGCTTTGTTTATTAATAATAAAGATTCTTCAGAAATATGAACTTTTACTAACAAAACTTATGTTTAACCATTAGATATGTAATATGTCATTAGATCATGGTTGCTTCATAGGTCAGAATTATAATGGCTACTGGAATGCGTGGTGGTACATGGTTATATTTTAAATTATTAGTTTCAGTTTCTGATATAGTAAACATCAATAGATACAATCCACTTACACAAAAGCTCTGACACCATTCTTTAATGTTTTTATCTTTTTCTCACCACAAAGAGCATTTAATTAAATGTGGTATAGTCATAGCGTGAAATACTGTAGGAAATGTAAACTCAGAGAGCTACTTCTGAAAATAGCGATGGATCTCTTTGGTCAAATCAACGGGTGTGAACAAAACATACCAATGGATCTCAAAAATATAATGCTAAGTAAGCAAAAGAAAGCTGCTGAATAACATGTATAATGTGCAATCATTTACATGATTGAAATTTTAGGATAGAAACACCAATTCTACATATGATTTATGGCCATACACATATATGGTAAAATGTATGTGAAGTGCATGACAATGACAATCACCTAATTAGGGTGTGGGTTACCTCTATGGAATAATTATTAATTGTACAAAAACCCCAAGCCCATAAAGTTCCAGGATCCCTCTCTGAAATGAGTGTATCTGCCAAATAGCCAAGAAAAAATGATCACTTTCTTCATTTTTGTAATCCAGGATATTCCCTACACACACACACACACACACACACACACACACACACTAACCAGAGCATCTGATTTGCTTCAGATTATCAGTCTAACAACACTAGAATGAAGTAATTCAACTTAACACACAATTGACATGTTGGCAAGAAACGCTTTCTTCTAGGTACAGATCAGAATTCCACCAAGCATCCCAAACATGGGAAAAAATTGTAGTCTCATAATTCACCTCTGTGAAACCCAAATGAGTATAGGGATTCCCAACAGAGAACTTCAGCAGAGCAATATGTAAAAGAAGATACATTTTAGAGCTTACATTTTAAAAATATCCGTCTTATGCTTCTAAATATGTTTTCAAACATAGATACCAACACCAATATCTGCATATTTATCAAATCTATCCATAAAATTTGAAAAAATGACATAAGAATATGAAGACTACTAGCATTTAAAATATTTTAGGGTACTTCTTTCCAGAGTTAAATTTGTATTGCAAAAATTTTTACCTGATGTGCGTGCTTGTATATCTTTCATTCCGACTGCCTGGTTCAAAACACACTCTTGCATTTCAACCTTAGGCTGAAAGGGTTTTGAGACAGAATGATTAACAAATAATATCTATTTCATACACTATATTGTTAATAATTCAAGATAAATGGAGAAAAGTTATTACCTTCAAGTGATGACATTGCTCAAGAGAAGCTAGAAGGCAAAAGGGACATATAATCAATTATATATAAACATGATAAAGCCAACCATACACTCAGTATCAAGCTGAATCTTAGTGCCTGGCTTTAAAAATAATGACCTTAGATTTGAGGGTGCATTTCTTTTGTCAGGAAGGCAACATGACAGAAATACCCTGAAGAAAACTAGGAAGTTAGGTTGCATACAACATGCAGTTAACATTTCAAAGGCAAGATTCTCTTTCAAATACCTATAACTAAAATATAAATGTATGCACACAACCATGTGAACATGCTGAGAAGAAAAAAAAAGTGAGCTTTAATCAGAGGGGCAAATCATGACCCTGAGCAGATAAATGTCAAAGCTGATGGTAGAACACTACAGTGTGTCTTCAATGTGGCAGATCAGAATCATTTATGCCATTCTATTATAAGTACTTATCATGTCCTTAAATGGGTCCTATAATGTAGGAAGCACACAGTTCTGATGACAGTTATTTTGAAGGTTTAATTCATTTCTCATCAGAGAAAGTGTTCTGAAGTGATTGGTTTGGATCCACACTTACAGCAAAATAATTCATAAAAATGTTTATTTTTTCCATACCTATTTGGACTTACTGATATGTCTTCATTTCTTGTATCCTGTAGTTTAGCCATCTTAAACTTTTTTATTTACTCATGCAAGAAGGTATATAAAACATGTTTAAAAATAATGGATAAGAAGCTTTCAACATTGAAATACTAATAAAAATGCATTACAACACAATTATTAGCTACTACTAATCTTTTATGTACCAAAATGAGTGTAATATTTATGGAAAATAATGCCTTTTGTATTTGAGGAATAAACTTTGTAATTTTTTTGTTTCTAAACTTAGTTTGGGTTGGCATATCATGTCATCCACGATAAACATTGACAAAACAGCCATTCTATTTTTTTAAAAATAGCTGCCTTAAAGTAAAAGCAGCCAAAGCTCCTACATTTAACTTAAACTCAGTTGATTAACTCATATCGACAAAACATGTATCTTTGATGTCTAATAGTTACAGAGAGGAGAAATTAGTTCCTGTAGTTTACCCCCATTCTAGTACTCCTTCCTTCCAGTAATTCCTGAAACAGCAATCACCTAATCTTCTGTTTGAGTGCTGATATATTGCAGCCATCAGAAGTGAGAAATCTCATGTTTCCTTATTATCAACTCCAAAATTAACTAGCCAACTTCTTTCTTTTCACCCTCCTCTTCTATTCACAATCCCTCTTCCTCTGCAAAAGTTATCTCTAGATCTGTTGTCCAGATTCTGTCCCTTCTACTTTCTTTTGATGGATTATTCCCATGACTTCTCTTCTCTTCATTTAGCAGTGGTATCTTCCAACAATAATTCCTGTGTCTTCATCTCCTTCTTCCCCTCTGGCTAGAAACACACTCAGAAATAAAAGCAATATCATGCTTTCCCTTGATCCTGTTATGTCTTGAGTGGTTATCAAATGGCTCATCTTCCAGATTTCTCTAAAGACACAACTATAGTCTTGCTACTCACACTGTGCGCTTAGGACAAGAAGCGTTGGTATCACCTGAGATCGTATTAGAAATGCAGAATCGCATACTTGTGGTATCAGAATCCACACTTTTAACAAGGTCCTCAGCTGGATTTTTAAAACTTGGGAAGCTCTGGTCTATAATGAGCATGTGCCCACATTCCTGAACTTCAACTCACCCTTTTGGAATCCAGCCTCAAGCTCTTCCCTATCACGTCCTCCAAATCTAAGCTGCATTACAAGACAGAAGGTTACTAATGAACTTTTATATCAAGCTATAACTTCCTTGATCTCTCCATAATTAATTCTACTCTTTTCTTTCCAATTCTCTTCTTTTGGCCTCTAAGATACTGTCCCATGAAGTAAAAACATTTTATAGAACATTAAATTATGTAGTTTAAGCATGGCTGAACATACATTACATTCCTCTATGGCAGATAAAACATTGCTCTGCATGGTCATGTACCTCCATCCTTAATGCATTCCCAAAAGTAGTGAAAACAGCAACAGCGGGAACATTCTGCTTGAATCCTCTGACAGATTTTGGTACTGGAAGCTCACTTTATATTCTCCCTAAGTAATTATTTTACTCCATCACCCTTCATTACATAGATCTGCTTCTTTTTCCTTCATTTACTCTCTGTATTCTCTGCCTTCTTCACTCTTCATTCCCTCATTCACTCTTTTCTTCTTCCTTTTTTTCTGACTTTCCTCAGGTCTTAAAGTATATTGAATTGGAACTAATGATTCAGCCCCTTTACTGGCACTCTCAATTAAATCTGTTGCTAAAACCTTATAAAATATACAACTTACCACTACTTCACTTCTCTTTTTTTTTTTTTTGACTATGCACATAATACCTTATTTTCCTTGGTTACTAGGATGTAACAGGGCTCATGTTTTTAAATAAACATACTGTCAAATTTTAAAACAAAATACAGTTCTTACCTTCTTGTTCCTTTATTGTACTTTTTTCTCTTTGACCATCACCTCCGCTTAAGAGACTATCATATTTCTGTGAAACATTCTCAGAGGTAGTCTGTTGAAATTATAATGAATAATAAGTTTCAATAAAAGAACAATGAATTTCTCAACATTTCCTAATCACGTTCTGAATTTCCTGATTTAAAAGCAACTAGACCTAGACATAAGGAAAGCATGTATTGAAAACCAAAATATTTCAATGGAGAAACTCATATATGCTCTATAGATCAAGTGAATCTGTTATCTCCATATGGCTATTGACTCTGTAAACTCAACATAGAAAGCCAAAGGAAACACAGTCACAGATACAATATTAGTTCATGTGTTTATTTCAGCAAGGAACTAACTTCAGATACCTAACTCTACTTTTCATTCACTACCAACAATAAGAGGGCACTTAAAACACACACACACGATGGGTATAATACTTACAACATAAATATTTAAAACATCTCTAATTACAGAAACTATCTTAGTGTTAAAATAAGATACTCGGCATGATAGGAAACTTCAGGGTATGTTATGTTGAGTATAAGCAGAACATTGTCAAAGCTGCTTTATTTAGGTAAAGAATGGCTTGGAAAATCAAAATATTTTTGGTAGAATTTTTACTAACAGGAAAAACAGCAAAATAGTAAGAAGCCTTTTCTTTATGCCTTGTTTAAATAAAAGCAAGCAAATATTCGATATAGTATGCAATTCTTTTTCCCAGCTAACAAATAACTTCAAGAAAGTATAACAAAAGTTAGTAAAAGAGAAGGATAAGAATATTTATTTATGAAGCATCTAAACTGTCCTAGGCCCTTATTTGCACATTCTGTTTTCTACACATTCTAATGATACACATGAGGATAAGGATGCTTACCACACTTCCTGCATTTTGGATGTTAAGAATAAAATGAAAAATAGATCTGACTCATTATTCTCTCTGACCAGAATATTCTCCTTCTAGACTTTCACATGGCTCACTGCTTCTCATCCTCTAGTTGGCAGCTTAAATGTCACACTCAAAAAGACCTTCTCTGAGAATAGAATTCTACTCCCATTCCGGCCCCCATCCTAACTGTGCACTTCTTCAATGTGCTCTAACATAACCTAATATGCTGGGTTTTTTACAGTAAGCACTTATCGTGACTTAGAAGTGTTTGTTCTTTACTTGATTTTCTGCTCCTACTACTCTATCATAAGCCTCATCTTGTACATTCAGTGCCTCACTGCCTAGCACACAGTCAGTGGTCAAAAACAGAAATTCCTTCAAGGTCAAAAACACCTACAATCTCATTGGAAAGATCTCAAGCACCACATCACTAGATTCCCTTAGGATATTCCCAGTCACAGTCTGCAGAAACTTAACATAAAACAAAGTCAAAACTGACATGCCTATTCTAACTTTCCCCTTTTTTTCTCAGCACTCACTACTGCCATTACATTGTTCAGGTTTACAAAAAGAATCCTCAATATTTACTAAATTGCTCAATTTTACCATGATCATTTTGTCCTACACTTGTATACACACTTTACAGTTTACAAAAGGATTTCACATTTCTTCACAAATTTTTTATCAGACATACCTAAGAGGTAATATCTATGAGTGTCATTCTTATGATGTTATCTATAATAAGGCAAATGGGGAAGTAGATATATATGGAGACTCTTCTTCAAAGGATAGCCCTAAAAATATTGATTAGAAATTTATAATTTGTTTTTTATAAGTATTTCTGTAATAAAGACTTCAATTTTCTCTCTACAAAATAAGACATTCATTTGGGTAAATATGGTCATCTTTCCACTATGTGAAAGTTGGAACATTATTACCACAGAAAGATAAAAGAAAAAAGAAATGTTCCATCAATATTCTACCAGGAG
This sequence comes from Cebus imitator, assembly GCF_001604975.1. Classification (NCBI taxonomy): domain Eukaryota; kingdom Metazoa; phylum Chordata; class Mammalia; order Primates; family Cebidae; genus Cebus; species Cebus imitator. The sequence continues at coordinate 3,677,129 of NW_016107519.1, read as the reverse complement.
AAGGAAGAGAAAATCATATTTAAAACAGCATGGGTTGGGCTAAAAGAAAGTTTAAGAAATTTTAGGGTGGGAGGATAGGGGAGGAATAACATTAAGAGAAATACCTAATGTAGATGATGGGGTGATAGATGCAGCAAACCACCATGGCACGTATATACCTATATAACAAACCTGCACGTTCTACACATGTAGCCCAGAATTTAAAGTGTAATAAAAAAAGGAAAAAAAAGAAATTTTAATCTAAAATCCAAATCTAAGCTTACAGTTGGAGGATATTAGAAAATATACTGTAATCTGCTTTCCTACTGATGACATATTTCTAATTTCTTTCCTTATTTATAACATATTTGCATAACTCATGTGAACTTGTATCCTAAACATTAATTTAAGCCATATTTTAGAAATGCCATAGATGTTATTCTTAGATATCTTGTGCACATTATATTATCTATAACATTCAATTGTATATAAATGTACTTATCTGCTCATTTCTTTACGTTCAAAAAAGATTAAAATGCTTCTTACATGCAAGACCTTCGGTACTTTAGGATACACAACAATACGTTTTATAACGTTCAATAGCTCACAATAGTGCAAGACCTTTAAAATGACTATTTAAACAACGAAATACAAAAAATTCCAAAATTTGAAATTTTAAACTGTGATACAAAGATGCTCTGTGAATATTTTTTTAAGACTCCAGGGCAAAAAGTGTTTGAAATTAAAGTCTTGCCACATGGTTATTAAAAGTCTCTGCTTCTAGAGCTGGTTGTTATTTGAGGAAAAACACGTATGCTTCAATTAGATGAAAAGTTTTCAATATACTCTTCATAGAATGGCTTAGGAAACACATGGGAATCCCTTTGTAATACAGGTTTTGAGAAAGAAATTTTAGATTTCTAAATTTCCACATTAAAAAACTAGAAGTGAGGTCTTCTTTTTTTGCCCAGTCTGGTCTGGAACTCCTGCACTTAAGTGATCCTACTGCCTCAGCCTTCCAAGGGGCTGGGACTACAGGCATGTACCACCATACCCACCTACATTTCTACAAGGTTACTGAAATCTAATTACAGAACCAAGGACAGAAAGTGAGAAAAAAGTTCCGTACTAAAAACTATATCGTCCCACAATAAGCACCCAAGAAAGTAAATGTATGGTTATTTATGTGCTTTACAGTTTTGGAACTGAAGGACACTGGGGACATTCTATTACTTATATTGAGTAATTGAACCCATTAAAATATATTCAGGCACAAGGATTATAAAGATCACAATACTACGACTGAAAAGTTCCAGTAAGAATATTTTTCCAATTAAACTCTGGCCAAATTTCAAGTTTCCTCTACTGTGAGAAAGTTTTTCCTCATACAGTTTTCCTGTCACTATGTATTTCCCAGCTTATTCCATTTTTCATTCCCCTATTCCTCAAAGCATTTACCATCCTTTCCCATTTTCAAAAAAAAAAAGTAAAACAAATTCAAATACTCTTATTACTATAATATGATTTTTTTCTGACCAAGTATTCCCCAAGATCATAAAACAATTATAGGTAGACTGCTGCCACAGTTGAAGAGTAAATACTATGCAAAACTAGATTGAGAGCAAGAAAATGTATTGCACGAGAGCACTTTACCTTGGTATCAGAATCAATGACTTCGACATCTATTGTAAGCCATGAGTCATCAGAACTCTTTCTGTTAGACACCCTATAGAAAAAAATATACAACAAAAAGGAGTGAGTTCATTTCTCTAAAAATAATTGTTTTGTGTCTAAGTATCACCTCCAAACAAAAACAAAAAAAAATCTGGGGAAAGGTCAGCCATCTATACAATAAATAATATTTCTTAATGTAATTTAAAAATGGCCTCTTTTTCAAAAAGATTTTAGTTACCTATTTCTGCCTGCACCTCTCCCAACCTATGAAATGTTCAACGAAGATTCATGCTTAGTTCCTTCACAAATAGTGTCAGGCAATGTATTGGCCGAGCCTGAGAATAATTTGTCTTCATAAGTGGCTGTCCTGAAGGCTGAATTCAATATCCAATTAATGAGTGACATAACCTTTATTACCTGAACTGGAAGCAACTGATCACTTAAAACAAGGTAGAAAGAGACACTGTCTCTTCTCCATTACCTGTCTCTGGTTCAAAGACCAATCTGTGTCACTCAAAAATGGCAATCTTGGTTCTTCAGCATGGAAATCACTTAAGTAGGCCCTATTGCTGCCCTTTACCCTAAAACAGTATAGGCAGTTCCCTGAAAATGCTTGACAACTCAATGTGCAAAAGTTAAAGGAACTAATGTCTATGTCATTATTGGAAATGCGCTTCACAGAAAGATTAAAACTTTAAAAATGATAAACTTTAATTATGTTCCCTGTGTAGGTCCTGCCTAGTTCAGATCCACACAACTAGCAAACCTTTAAGAACCGTCATAGATGCTCTGATATGAAAAGAGAGAGACTGCTGGAAAAATAAGAGTCCTGAAAGCTGTATCTCTGTTCTTCCCCATTGCTATCTCAATATCTTTCTTCCTATGGGCTTCTTACAGAACCCTCTTCCATGCATAGGACTCAATGACAGTCTCCAACATTGAAATCTTCCATGTATGAAAGCACCCATTCCAAAAAAATGTGTTCAAATGACCAAGAGTAAGATCTCTCTATTTCCCTCCTTCTGGTAAACAAACTACGTAGAGTCTCAGTCATCGGTCCCCAGTACAGACACGTTCCCAACCACCCAAGTGAATAAGTATAATCACCTTGGAGAATAGTTTTGAAGTTCTTAAACAACTAAGAATAGAATTACCACATGATCTAGAAATCCCACCACCATATACCCCAAAGAAAGGCAATCAGTATATTGAAGAACTATGAGCACATTCATATTTATTGAAGCATTATTCACAATAGCCAAGATCTGGGAAAAAACTAACTGTCCATCCATAGGAGAAAGGGTAAAGAAAAGGTGTTTCACAGACACAATGGAGTACTACTCAGACATAAAAAAAATGAGATCTTGACATTTACAACATGGGTAGAAATGAAGGACATTATGCTAAGTGAAAAAAGCCAGACACAGAAGAACAAAGTTTGCATGTTCTCACTCATTTGTGAAAGCTAAAAATTGAAACAATTGAACTAAGGGAGATAGACAGTAGAATGATATGAGGGGCAGGGAAGGGTAGTGAGATTGGGGGAGGGTGGGAAGTGGGGATGGTTAACTGCTACAAAAATATATTTAGATAGAATGACCAAAATTTAGCAGTGGATGGCATAACAGGGAAACTGTAGTCAACAATAATTTATTGTACATGTTAAAATAACCAAAAAGTATACTTTGAATGTTTATAACAGAAGAATGATAACTGCATGAGGGGACAGATATACCCATTTACCCTGATATGATAATTATGCATTATACACCTGTATCAACATATCTCATGTACCCATAAATATGTTATGTACACTTTCTATGTACCCATGGAAATAAAAAATAGAAAGACAACCCAAAAAAGAACAGTGAAAAAAAAAGGGCTGAGATAACAATGACACATTTTTGCCAAAAAACTGTTGTTGATTTCAGAAAATTTTAAGCCAAACAAACATCAAAATTCAAATGAATAAGGATGGCTAATTTTATTCATTATTCAGATTTACATGATATATGTAAATCAGATATTATCAATGATTAATATTAGTATTTAAGACTGTTATGGGGGAGTGGGTTAAATTACTACCTATCAGGTTCTATGCTCATGGTGACAGTGATGGGATCTGTCCTCCAAACCTCACCATCACCCAATATTCCCATGTAAAATCTCTGCATATGTGCCCCCTGTATCTCAAATAAAAGTTGAAATTAAGAAAAGAAAAACACTGTTACAAATTTTCAAAAGAGTAGTTTAAGGTTTAACTTTTACAACTTTCTACCTTCAGAAATGCTTTTGTTTGAAAGGAGTGAGGAAAAGCTTCAGTTTACATTAAGTCCTAATGTCCAATTTTAAATCTCTCATCTTACTTAGATTGGGCAGGTAAACATGAAGTTTTTAAGCTTGGAAGGGTCCTGAGAGACAGTAGAACACATCGTGGGTACTCAGGTTATGTCAGATGAATAAATGGATTAAAAGAATACATAAATATATTTGAGGAGTTCAGTATTTTTAAAGAAAACAAGATACATAATATTTGTGCAACAGAAAATAATTTATATTTGCTAATTTTTATTTGCATAAGGACACCACTAAAATAATATGATTAAACTATAATTGTTTGCATGTATGTAATAAATCTATTCATAATAAGACATGTATATGATTTTAAAAATAGGTACAATACAATCTACAAGCACAGTTTAAAAGATTCCCTGTACTTCTGAAGAGGCTAAACCTTGGCAGAAGACACCAATACACACAAAAAGAAAATTAATAGAAAGCAAAAACTTGTTTTTATTTGTTCAAGATTCACATCCCTGTTCTTACCTAGGTTTAGTTCACTAATAATAAACTTTTACTAAACCTGTTGTACATACCCATTGTGGATATCACAATAAGGAAAAGGAAAATCAATCACTTATAATACAAATGCCCCAAAACAACAAAACTTTATCACACTTTCTGTACACTTTCAGCTACGACAAGACCATTCTTGTGTGTATGTATAATCAAATTGATATTTTTCTCACCTCATGTATCAAAGTACATCTTCCCATGTCAATATACATATGTACCTATTGCCACCTTCAATAGTTACATACAATTTCATCAAATGGATGCACTGAAATTTATTTATAAAATCCTTTATTTATTTACCCTCTCCTTAATACATTGCTATTGGAAGCAGTGCTGAGAAAAATGAATTGCATGCATCTCTAATTATTTCCTGAAACTATTTTAGTATAATGGAATTGATGGGAAAAGGATACATACCTTTTTAGAGTGATGCTCACCACCAACTGGTTATTTAAAAAGTTATCAGCAACTTAAACTCCAAGCAGTAGTGTAAGTACCACTGCTCTTTATCCTCACAAACTTTGTGGATAAAAAGCAGTATTTCATTCCTCTTCTACCTTGAATTCCTTCTCTTACCACGAACACTAAGTACTTTTTCCCAGATCAATAGTAGATCTGGACAAAAGTACTTTGACCAATTTTGAATTATAGTTCTCACTTCTTTAAAAATTTCTCTGTAAAACGAAGATACATTTTTCATTGGAAGTAATATATGTCTGTATGTATATAATGTGAGTATTTTGCAAGTATGTTGTCTTTCATTTTGTTAACTTTTTTCTGCTATAAAGGGAGTTTTAATTTGTTTTCTAAACCAACCTGCAGAATGCATTCATAGGAAGGTGTTTGTCAACATAAAAACATTTATGTATAAATAGGCATTCGTGTTTTCTTCTGGTATTTTCCAATTTTGTATATTTAGGTATTTATGGATATTCTATCAATAACTTATTTTTGTAATAAAAAATCTAGCTGATTTTCTCCAATTAACAGACATTTCATTTATGCATAACTCATCTTTTCCTACACATATGAAATGTCATCATGATCAGTTTCTAAAATCTTACATATAATTCAGTGTTCGTACATTTTTTTATTCCATTCCACAAATTTATCTGTCTTCTCCTCTTTTAGTAAATGGAACTTAATATCACACTTTGATATACAGAAGGGCAAGTTTTAGTCCATTACAAAAATTTTCTTAATGTCATCGTAACAGTAAAAGGTAGCTGTGTAACCCCAAAATCTTAAAACCTTGATGTTTTTACTTTTATCTAAAATGGATAAACATAGAGTTCACATCTCAAGGAAAAACAGTCTTCCTACTCAAGAACAGGGAACCATCCTCTCACTTCACAGGATCCTTTTAAGGTTAGCCATGAAATAACTTATATACATAGATGTATGCAGATATAAAAGGGATATGAGATTTTATCCAAAGAATTTTTAGCCCAGAAGTTGATATAAAAATTATTTTTCTCATGATGCTTGTTTCCATAATATTTATAGCATTGTTTAAAATGTGTACAATAAAAATAAAAAGCTAGGTATAGTTTTTTTTTATTTTTTAGTTACAGCACTAAAACTTTCAGTAAAGTAAGGGGAATTATGAGATGATCCGACCAGCTAAAGTTTTGCTTTTATTGTGCTGCTCATCATGATGACCTTGGCACTCCTGCCATGCTGCCACACTGGGTGCTGCGGGCTGCAGAGGGAACAAAGCCCAGCGCCCTCGGGGACAGGGGTGGGCCTGGAGCAGGAAAGGGGGTCCCTCCCCCACCCGCCCACCTCCCTCCCCCACCCGGCTCCAGTTCCTATTACCGTTTCTTCTTGTCTCTGCCGACCACGCCACGCTTCCGCAAAGAAAGGCTCTGCGGCGCCGGGGGCGTCCGGTCGCAGCAGTCAGCTGCCTGGGGCCTGCCGGTGGTCGTGCGCGGGTCGCGGCGCCGGGACTCGGAGGAGGCGCTGTGCTCACTCTCACTCCCGGCGCCCGCGCCCACCCCCATGAGGCTGCCGACCAAGCCCCAGGGCAGCCCGCCCTTCCCCCACCTAAAGCCGGAGGTCTTCTTCATAGCTCCGTCTGCCGGCTTCGGAGACACCCCAGCCCCGCTGGGCTTTTCGCCGCCTCCGGAACCCTATATGAGTAAGCAAATCACGCCCACCACAGCCGCCAGCCAAGACACCCGGCGACGCTCAGCCTCTCGGAAGAGAAGCAGACGCGCCGGAGCAAAGCCGTTAGGCAGACTCCCCGCGCCCGCGCGCGCGCATCCCCCGCGCCCGCGCGCGCGCATCCCCCGGCGCCGCTGCGCATGACGCGCGTAGGCAGCGCCACGTGCCTGAGTGCCTGGAGCCGCAGATGCCAACGACAGCTTGTCACTAGGCCTGCCGTGCCGTCCAAGGGTTGCAGTCAGCGGAGCTCAGGACACTGACGACGGGAGAGGCGGACCTAAGAGAAAGCTGTCCCCTCACAGCCTAGGGCCAGAGGAGCAGGTGCCCGGGCCAGACGGAGGAAGACCGAGGGAAGCTGGATGTGCAGGGAAGGGTCCAGTCCCACCTGCTGGTGCAGGGAGCAGCCTGTGGAGACGGGGGAACCCAGGGCCACGTGGAAAGAGTCAAGGAGCTTGGGTGGAGGGCCCTGCAGCAAGAGAGGGGAAGGCTAAGCATTGAAGGGGTCCCCAAGTCAGCCAAGGCAGAGTTCCCAGGTTCGAATTTGGAGCCCGAAGGTGCTGGGCAGGGAAGTAGCCCCCACCTTCCTGAAGCCCCTTCCTCACCTCTGGGAGCATGAGGCTGGGGATGCCTGGGCAGGGCTGAGGATGAGCCCGGGGTGTGGCGTAGCTCCACCCTGCAAATGCTTAGAGATCCCACACCTCCATCCTCCCTGTGAATTCAGGGTTCTCAGCCCTGAGGCTGCCCAGTGGAGCCTGGTTGGGGCGAGGTGGGCCAGACATGGATTTGGGTGAGCCTCGCCACAGAGGGGTGCCACGGAGCAGCCAGACTTCCCAAGGAGTGGACACTGTCCCAGAAATCCCTGGGATCCACCACCCCCAAGCACACTGGTAGGCAGCATCTTGCAGAATTCGCTCCTGGGCCGGCGCCACCACCCCTATGTTCCCAGACACCAATGAGAGCGTCTCGGTCGCCAGGGCCTTGTCCTTCACCAAGGTCCAGCCAGCTCAGCCTCAGAGCTGCAGGAGACGGTGCCTGTCTGCATGAGTGGGTGTCTGTGAGTCTGTGGGTGTCACAGAGAGGAGATCGGGGGCCACCTGCTCACAGGCACTTTGGGACCCTGAAAGAAAGGGCTGTGCAGAGGGAGTTCTTCCAATCAGGAGGTTTGGGAATCGGGAAGAAGGGAGTGCCAGGTGTTGATCCCTGGAATTCGACCTCAGAACTTGAGTCTCCCAGGTGGGCAAAGGTGGCTACTTGAACACACCCAAGAGCCAAGCAGATGCATCCACCCTGCCCTGCCTGGCCCAGGCGTGAGCTGATGGGCAGAGGTGTGGCCCTGGGTCCAGCTGAGAAGGCTTCCTGGATTGATAGGGTTTGGGGTTGGGGAATTCTGCCTTCCTGTGTGGTCCAGTGCTGGGAGGGGCAAGGGGCAGGGGCAAAGGTCCTATCACTGTTACCTGACTCCTCAGGGCACCCAGACCTTTCCCACCTGGGCACTCAGCGGTCAGGTGTTCTTAGAGGGAACTAAGCTGGGCAGGGTCACCATCCCATTCTGCAGAGGAGGATGCTGAGGTCCTTAAGGTAAACAGTGGGCTAAGAGTGAGCCTGGTAGACCCCAACCCCAGCCCATGGAGACCACCTATTGAGGGAGCACCACAAATGTCCCTTAACGGCTGGATCTCCCAGTTTTCATGCAGTGAGGTCTACACTGACCCTGGGGTCTCAGTAGGAGAAAGAAGGAGGTAGCTTAAGGCTGGGCATGAATGGCCATGGGGTGTGGACTGGCCGACCCCTGTGCACTGACTGCATTCTCTGTCCCCCAGGTGCCATGAAGACTGGACATGGGCCTCCTGGGGCCACAGGCATAATGTCAGCGAAGAAACTCATGGCCTGCCTCTGCCAAGAGACGGACCAGCACCATCCTGAGCATTCCTGGCCTCCCATCACCTTCAACCTGGCTGCATTCAGTTGCCACACCCCTACCTCATCCTGCAGTCAGCACCCTCCAGAACTTCATCTCAGAGCACCCAAAGGCCGAGGACATTGCTGGCCAGCAGGAAATTCATGGTGCATCCAGGAAGACTTCCAGGAAGTGGTGGAGCAGGGGGTGCCATACCCAAGTGGCTACTGTGTGGTTGTGCAGCTGCAGGCTGCTACAGGTGCTGGCTGGTAGTGTGTTCTGGGCATGCTAGACTGTGTCACAATCTGTGTGCCTGGAAACCAGTGGGGGCTGCTGCAGGAGGAGGGCTGCAGGATGCTGCAGCTCAGACCGGAATCAGGGTTTTAGAAGGTGCAGGGCATAAGGCTGTGGAGATAGACAACCCCACTGTGCAGGAAGAGCATAAGCCAGCCAGAGCACATGCATTGGAGAGCTGCTGTTTCACTGTGGTCTTCTTTGAGGTAGGGAAGGATGTGTTTCTATTTTTTGGATGAGCAAACTGAGGCAGAGTGCTGGAGTGATTTTCCCTAACCATCATTGACAGATTTAGCTCCGGGGCTTAGATGTTAGGATACTCCATCTCAAATGCCATGATGTATCATGGGCTTCCTCACCAAAGAAAATTGGAAACTCAAAAATGGAAAGGAAACAATGAAATGTACCCATTCTCCCACTGCTCACATTTCCTTCTGGTCTTTTTGTGGGTGCATATAAAATCTACCCCAGAAAATTGAGTTTGTGCTGTGGATGCCGTTTATGTCCTACGTTTTATACTCAATAGATCATGAAAATCCCCTTTCTTGATTATAAATCATTCTACTATAAGGACACGTGCACACGAATGTTCATTGCAGCACTGTTTACAATAGCAAAGACCTGGAACCAACTCAAATGCCCATCGATGATAGACTGAACAGGGAAAATGTGGCACATATACACCATGGAATATTATGCAGACATAAAAAACAATGAGTTTGTGTCCTTTGTAGGGACATGGATGAACCTGGAAACCATCGTTCTCAGCAAACTGACATAAGAGCAGAAGATCAAACACTGCATGTTCTCACTCATAGGTGGGTGTTGAACAGTGAGAACACATGGACACAGGGAGGGGAGCACTACACACTGGGATCAGTTGGGGGGAAATAGGGGAGGGACGGAGTGGGTGGGGAGTTGGGGAGAGATAGCAAGGGGAGAGATGCCAGATGTAGGTGATGGGGAGGAAGGCAGCAAATCACACTGCCATGTGTGTACCTATGCAACAATCTTGCATGTTCTTCACATGTACCCCAAAACCTAAAATGCAATAAAATAAATGGAAACAAAAAAAAAAAAGAAAATCCCCTTTCTTGCTGATTATATTTCCTGGCAGCCCCATGGTCCATCCTATGCATGTGCTATTTTTCATTCCATTGGAGAGTCCTGGATTTTTGCTCTCAGTTGTAACACCTCATGAGTGACATCCTGTCTCCACGAAGTTTTCTCCTTAAGATGGAGACAGATAGGGAGCTCCTGGATCAAGGAGCACTGTCACCTGTAGGATTCTTGACTTCAGGAGCTGTCCCCGTAACCATCTGGTCACCTGTACTCCACCCAGCCCTGATGCTCACTTTGCAAATTCCTTGCCAACCTAATGGGTGAACCCTCAGCTATTTTGATGAGTACTCCTCTGACTGCTGGGAGGTCACAGGAAGGAGTTTTAACAACTTTAAAACCACTGAGACTGGGGATGTCTTGGGGGCATCATTGATGTCAGCCTCCACCTCACCAAACACACACACACACACACACACACACACACACACACACAAACACACACAAACACACACACACATACTTCTTCTGCCTCCCAGTTGCTTAATTTGTGTGGCTTTTGTTTGCTGGTGAGGAAGAACTTTCTTCTTTATGTGATTTGAAGCTATTATATTAGTATCTGGAAATTGTCAAAATTGAGGCTTTGACCCCTTTTCCCAGTGAGAATTTGTGAACATTCCCAACATTCCCACATGGACACAGAAACTTGTCACATGTAGCCCCTATGTTACCTTGCTCTGCCTGCCATCACACCCATGGGTCCAGAGCCCAGCAAGGCCATATTGCTAATCCAAATTTTTGCAGAAAAGAAAGTTTCCTGTCATCTGTAAAGTGCCTTCTCCACAGAGCAATGGAGATATTGAGGGGAAGGTAAGGCTGATGGCTGCACACTGCAAACAGCAGCTGTGGGTTCTGGGGATGGTATGGTGTGGGGGTCCATGAAAAGGGACACAGGTCTCTACAGTCCTGTGGAAAAGAAGCTACCCAGGCCAGGTGCATAGGTACAGGATTTACCTATGGCCCAATCAGCTGGATAGGCAAGAAGGTGTGGGGAAGGGGCCAGCCCACCCTGAGCCACTCTCCCCACAGGGAAGTCCCACGGTATGCACCAGCTAGCCACACTGCCAATGAGCTGGATGTGGAGGACATCTCACACCTTCTGGTGACCAACACCCTGGTGGCCACCTGGATGAGTCCCACAAGCCCCTGCTGGTAGCCCTCTCCTGAGGACTCAGATGGCCTCTGTGCTGGCACCACTGGGCTTGCTGCAGCTGGGGAGAGGCTGCTTCTATGATGCCAACCCAAGTAGGCTGCAGAGGGCAGGTGGGAGCAGGACACTTCTCTGAGGAGGGCACAGGCCTTCTGTGGCCCTTGCTCTGCACCCCACAGCTTGGGCTTTAGAGAAGGCAAACCTTGTTCAGCCCTAGTTCTGCCACCTGCCACAAGCCCTCACCTCTTTGGCCTTCAGTCTTCTTATCTGTCCTAGTCGGTCAGGTTTTCATGGAAATTAGCTGGAGCAGGTACCACAGGGCCCAGCAGGATTCTTGCATACAGCAGGTGCTTTGTATTTGTTTTTGCTGTAGTTCCAATTATATCAATGAAGGGTTTTGTTTGTGTGTTTTGGTCCCTTCCATACTATACTGCTTTTCAGGTGAAAAGAGGTCATGTATTTTACATGTTGTACGTTACAAGAAAACTCAGAAGCATTCTTTTTACAAAAGGCACAATTCAATTATATGAAAAGAATCTAACACTCTCTCAGTAATTGTTTGAGCAAAAAGGCATTTTTTAAAAAAGATCAACATAGATATATAAAATATAAGTAGCAAAAAATAAAAACTTGATGCACTTTTAGTTTATGTAATATTTCAACCTTCCTTTCTTAGAGTCTAATATTTTATGTATGTCCACTAGACCGTGCATTAAATCTAGAATAAGTGATGAAATTCTAAGCTGCATGTGTCACAGGATTATCATCAAACAGACCACATTATTTAATCTAAATCTATTTGTAAGAAAAATAGCCTTCATTTGGACATAATATCACACAGAAAAAAATGAACTTCTAAAAACCTATGATGAAAGAAGACATTATAATGGATATTCTAAAATATTTAAAGGCAATAATTGGTAAAACTATAAATTTGTGCATGCAGCAAATGCAGTGAATTAGTTTTCTGTTGGTGCTGTAATAAAGGACTATAGCCAGTGGCTTAAACAACACAAATACAGTATCTTAGAATTTTGGAGATCAGAATTCTGAAATTGGCTTTAATAAAATAAAATCAAGGTATCTACATAATTGTATTCTTTTTTATGTTACGTGTATCTATTTTTTATCTTTTATTATTATACTTTAAATTCTGGGATACATCCGCAGATCGTGCAGGATTGTTCCATAGGTATACACATGCCATGGTTGTTTGTGGCATCCATTCATCCGTTACCTACATTGGGTATTTCTCCTAATGCTATCTCTCCCCAAACCCCCAAACCCCTGCTATCCCTCCCATAGAACCCCACCCCAAAACAGACCCCAGTGTGTGATATTCCCCTCCCTGCGTCCATGTGTTCTCATTGTTCGACACCCACTTATGAGTGAGAACATGTGGTGTTTGGTTTTCTGTTCTTGTGTCAGTTTGCTGAGAATAATGGTTTCCATTTTCATCCACGTCCCTACAAAGGACATGAACTTATCCTTTTTATGGATGCATAGTATTTCATGGTGTATATGTGCCACATTTTCTTATCCAGTCTATCATTGATGGGCATTTGGGTTGGTTCCAAGTCTTTGCCATTGTAAACAGTGCTACAGTGAACACACATGTCCTTGTGTCTTTATAATAGAATGATGTATAATCGTTTGGGTATATACCCAGTAATGGGATTGCTGGGTCAAATGGTATTTCATATAAATTCCTGGACACTTACACCCTCCCAAGACTAAACCAAGAAGAAGTTGAAACCCTGAGTAGACCAATAAAAAGGGCTGAAGTTGAGGCAGCAATTAATAGCCTACCAACCAAAAAACATCCAGGTCCAGATGGGTTTACACCTAAATTCCACCAGATGTACAAAGAGGAGCTAGTACCATTCCTTCTGAAACTATTCTAAGCAATACAAAAAGAGGGAATCCTCCCCAATTCATTTTATGAGACCAACATCATCCTGATACCAAAACTGGGCAGAGACTCAACTGAAAAAGAAAACTTCAGGCCAATATCTATGATGAACATAGATGCAAAAATCTTCAATAAAATACTGGCAAGCTGACTGCAACAGTGAACCAAAAAGCTTATTCATCACGATCAAGTAGGCTTCATCCCAGGGATGCAAGGCTGGTTCAACATATGCAAGTCTATAAGTGTAATCCAACACATAAACAGACCAAACACAAAAATCACATGATTATCTCAATAGATGCAGAGAAGGCCTTCAACAAAACTCAACAGCCCTTTATGCTAAAAACCCTCAATAAACTAGGTATTGATGTAATATATCTCAAAATAATAAAAGCTATTTATGGCAAACCAACAGCCAGTATCATACTGAATGGGCACAAACTGGAAGCATTCCCTTTGAAATCTGGCACTAGACAAGGATGCCCTCTCTCACCACTCCTATTCAATATAGTATTGGAAGTTCTAGCCAGAGCAATCAGGCAAGAAAAAGAAATAAAGTGTATTCAGTTAGGAAAAGAGGAAGTCAAATTGTCTCTTTGCAGATGACATGATTTTACATTTAGAATACCCCATTGTCTCAGCCCAAAATCTCCTGTAACTGATAAGCAACTTCAGCAAACTCTCAGGATACAAAATAAATGTGCAGAAATCACAAGCATTCGTATACGCCAATAAGAGATAAACAGAGAGCCAAATCAAAAGTGAACTCCCATTCACAATTGCTACAAAGTGAATAAAATACCTAGGAATACACCTAACAAAGGATGTAAAGGACCTCTTCAACGAGAACAACAAACCACTGCTCAAGGAAATAAGAGAGGACACAAACACATGGAAAAACATTTCATGCTCATGGTTAGGAAGAATCAACAACATGAAAATGGCCATACTGCCCAAAGTAATTTATAGATCAATGCTATCCCCATCAAGCTATCATTGACCTTCTTCACAGAACTGGAAAAAACCACTTCAAACTTCATATGGAACCAAAAGAGAGCCCCGCATAGCCAAAACAATCCTAAGCAAAAAGAACAAAGCTGGAGGCATTACACTGCCTGACTTCAAACTATACTGCAAGGCCATAGTAATCAAAACAGCATGGTACTGGTATCAAAACAGAGACATGGACCAATGGAACAGAACTGAGGCCTCAGAAGCAACACTACACATCTACAATCATCTGATCTTTGACAAACTGGACAAAAACAAGCAATGGGGAAACGATTCCCTGTTTAATAAATGGTGTTGAGAAAACTGGCTAGCAATGTGCAGAAAGCAGAAACTGGACCCCTTCCTGACACCTTACACTAAAATTAACTCCAGATGGATTAAAAATCTAAACATAAGTCCTAACACCATAAAAACCCTAGAAGAAAACCTAGGCAAAACCATTCAGGACATAGGCATAGGCAAGAACTTCATGGCTAAAACACCAAAAGCAATGGCAACAAAAGCCAAAATAGACAAATGGGATCTAATTAAACTCCAGAGCTTCTGTACAGCAAAAGAAACAATCATTAGAGCAAACCGGCAACCAACAGAATGGGGAAAAAATTTTGCAATCTACCCATCTGAAAAGGGACTAATACCTAGAATCTACAAAGAATTAAAACAGATTTACAAGAAAACAAACAAACAAACCCATTCAAAAGTGGGCAAAGGATATGAACAGTTTTCAAAAGAACACATATACGAGGCCAACAAACATACGAAAAAATGCGATCATTAAGGCCAAGACGGGTGGATCACGAGGTCAAGAGATCGAGACCATCCTGGTCAACATGGTGAAACCCCGTCTCTACTAAAAATACAAAATTTAGCTGGGCATGGTGGTGCATGCCTGTAGTCCGAGCTACTTGGGAGGCTGAGGCAGGAGAATTGCTTGAACCCAGGAGACAGAGGTTGCAGTGAGCCGAGATCACGCCATTGCACTCCAGCCCGGGTAACAAGAGCAAAACTCCGTCTCAAAAAAAAAAAAAAATCAGGAGACAACAGATGCTGGAGAGGATGTGGAGAAATAGGAACACTTTTACACTGTTAGTGGGAGTGTAAATTAGTTTAGCCATTGTGGGAGACAGTGTTCATCCATGTCCCTACAAAGGACACAAACTCATCATTTTTGATGGCTGCATAATATTCCATGGTGTATATGTGCCACATTTTCCCTGTCCAGTCTATCATCGATGGGTATTTGGGTTGGTTCCAGGTCTTTGCTATTGTAAACAGTGCTGCAGTGAACATTCGTGTGCATGTATCCTTATAGTAGAACGATTTATAATCCTTTGGATATATACCCAGTAGTGGGATTGCTGGGTCAAATGGAATTTCTATTTCTAGGTCCTTGAGGAATTGCCACACTGTCTTCCACAATGGTTGAACTAATTTACACTCCCACCAACAGTGTAAGAGTGTTCCTATTTCTCCACATCCTCTCCAGCATCTGTTGTCTCCAGATTTTTTAATGATCGCCATTCTAACTGGTGTGAGATGGTATCTCAATGTAGTTTTGATTTGCATTTCTCTGATGACCAGTGATGATGAGCATTTTTTCATATGTTTGTTGGCCTCATATCTGTCTAAAATACAATAAAAAATTAATTAACTAAATAAATGTGAGCCTGCATCTAAGTAAAAAAAAAAGTTAAAAATCTTCTGCACAGCAAAGGAAACAATCAACAAAAAACAACCCACAGAATAGGAAATATAAAAGATTATATAAGGAAATATATAAGATTATATAAGGAACACAAACAGTTTTATAGAAAACAGCTTAAAAATTTGATTTTAAAATGGGTAAAAGATTTGAATAGACATTTCCCAAAAGAAAAGATATACAACTGGAAAAAAGACATATTAAAAGGTGTTCAATATCATTGATCATCAGAGAAATGCAAATCAAAACTACAATGAGATGTCATCTTCCTCCAGTTAAAATGGCTTATATTCAAAAGACGGGGAATATCAAAGGGTGACAAGTTTGGAGAAAAGGGAACTCTCATACACTCTTGGTGGGAAAGCAAATTTGTACAACCACTATAGAGAATAGTTTGGAGGTTACTAACAAAACTAAAAATAGAGCCTACCATATGATCCAGCAATCCCACTTCTGAGCACAAATCCGAAAGAAAGGAAAGAAATACATCAAAGAGATATCTGCACTTCCACGTTTGTTGTAATGGTATTCACAATATCCAAGAATTGTAAGTAATCTAAGTTTTCATCAGCAGATAATTGGATAAAGAAAATATGGTACTTATGCACAATGGAGTGTTAGCCATAAAAAAAACAAGAGTCATTTGCAACAGCATGAATGGAACTGGGGCATCACACACTGGGGTCTGTTTGGGGGAGCAAGGGAGGTACAGTGGGGGTAGGGTGGAGAGGTCAGGGAGGGATAACATGGGGAGAAATGCCAGATGTAGGTGACGGGGGATGGAGGCCGCAAACCACGTTGCCATGTGTGTACCTATGCTACAATCCTGCATGATCTGCACATGTACCCCCGAAGCTAAAGTACAACAAAATAAATAAATAAATAAATAAGTGAAATAAGCCAGGCAAAAAAAAAGAAGCCTTTTGGTGAAGTCTTTAGAGTTTGGGGTATAGAATTATATCATCAATGAAGAGAAATGGTTTGACTTCTCCTTCTTCTATTTGGATGCCTTATATTTCTTCCTCTTGCCTGATTGCCCTGGCTAGGACTTTCAGTACAACACTGAATAGGAATGGTGAGAATGGGAATTCTATTTTGTTACAGTTCTCAAGGGAACTGCTTCCAGCTTTTGCCCATTCCATATAATGTTGGCTGTTGGTTTATCATAGCCCTTAATATTGTGAGATATGTTTCTTTGATGCCTACTTTGTTGAGGGTTTTTAACATGAAGGGATGTTGAATTTTATCAAAAGCTTTTTCTGCATCCTTTGAGATGATGCTGTGGGTTTTGCTTTTAATTATGTTTATGTGGTAAATTGCATTTATTGATTTGCATATGTTGAAACACCCTTGATTGCAGAAATCAAACCTACTTTTTTATGGTGAATTAACTTTTGGATGTGCTGCTAGATTAAGTTCACTAGTGTTAATATTTTGTTGAGAATTTTTGTTTATAAGTTCATCAGGGATATTGGCCTGTAGTTTTCATTTTTGGTTTTGTCTCTGCTAGGTTTTGATAACAGGGTGATGCTGGCTTCACAGATGAGTTAAGGAGGAGTCCCTTCTCTATTTTTTGGAATCATATCAATAGAAGTGGTACCAGCTCTTCTTTGTACATCTGGTAGAATTCAGCTGTAAATCCATCTAATCCTGGACTTTTTTTGCTTAGCGGGTTTTTATTTCTGCTTCAATTTTGCAACTCAAGATTGGAAAGTTCAGGATTTCAAGTTCTTCCTGATTCATTCTTGGGAGGTTGTGTTTTTCCAGATATTCATCAGGTTCCTCTAGAATTCCTAGTTTGTGTGCATAATAGTCTCTGAAGATCTTTGGATTTCTGTGGAATCAGTAGTAGTGTCATCTTTGTCATTTCTGATTGTGCCTCTTTTGGAATTCCCTTTTGTTACTTTGTTAATATAGCTAGCAGTCTATCAATTGTGTTTATATTTTCTGTGAACAAACTTTGGGTTTTGTTGATCTTTTGTACAATCTTTTGCATCTCAATTTCATTCAGTTGTGCTCTGATTTTATTTCTTTAATTCTGCTAGATTTGGGATTAATTTGTTCTTGTCTACGTAGTTCCTTTGATACAATGTTAAACAATTTGTGATTTTACTATCCTCTTGGTATATGCATTTAGTGCTCTAAACTTTCCTCTTGATACTGCTTTTGCTGTATCCCAGAGATTTTGGCATGTTCTGTCTCTCTTTTCATTAATTTGAAAGAATCTTTTATTTCTGCCTTAATTTTATTGTTTACCAAAAAGTCATTCAAGAGCAGGTGGTTTAATTTCCATATAATTGTGTGGTTTTGAGAGTTATTCTTGGTGGTAAGTTCTATTTTTATTGCACTGTGGTCTGAGAGTACAATTTTTATTTTTTTAATTATGCAAAAGTTGCCTTATGGCCCAGCATGTGGTCAGTCTTATAGTATGTTCTATACGCAGATGAGAAGAATATATATTTTGTGTTTGTTGGGTAGAGTACTACTAACATAAAACACACTTAAGTACATCATCCAATGACCCTATAAAGCAACTACATAATTGAGTCTACAAAACAATGACAAGATAAACATCTCACATACCAATATTAACCTTCAATGTAAATGGTCTAAGCACCCCACTTATAAGGGACACAGTGGTAAGTTGGACAAAATAATAAGACTATTAAGTCAAATTGGTCTTGTCAAATTTAAGTCCAGAATTTCTTTGTTAGTTTTCACCACAATGCTCCATCTAAAGCTGTCAGTAAGATGTTGGAGTTCCCCACGATTAGTGTGTGGCTGTCTAAGTCTTTTTGCAGGCTTTAAAGTATTTGTTTTATGAATCAGAGTGCCCCAATGTTTGTCTCCATGTTGTCAGAACTAAGGAATGTCCCAGCATACTAGAAATGCTAAATATATGTCGAAAAACTGAATACACAAAGGAATGAATGTGCAAGAATGCCCTGGAGGCTAGCTTATAAGGATTAGACTCCTGCTTCTCTTGTTGAGGCAGATGCCCTTCCTTTTTGTAATGTGTGTGGCTGACCTGTTCACCCAGTGAGGTTCATCTTCTGGGGGTTATCAACATCACCAGTGGCAGACCCCTTTTTTCCCTGCTTCTGGGTAGCAACTTTAGAGGAATAGGCAGGGGCTGAACCCAGGGTAGCTGTATCCAAACCAACAGGAGGGCGGCTGGGGAGGAGCAAGGAAAGTGAATATGGGGGGTGTCCTTCCTCTCCCTGAGGGACTGGGCCTGAGTCCCGACATGCCAGGACTGTGAACAGAGCACATTAATCCCTGGTGGCTGTTTTGAGACCTTGGGGATTAATTTCCATGAATGGTTAAGATCCAACAGGAGGAAAAAGTCAACAGCTAATCTACTAAGCTCCTGGGGTAACATACTTCACATGCTTTTAATGATTACTTCCTACCTCGGCATTCTAGAAACTAAGTGGATCTGAATCACAGTGAGCATTCCCAGTTGGCTCATATAAGTGAGGACCAAGTTGTGAGGATGGACACAGCAGCCTCCTATTCTGCAGGCAAATAACATGAATGAAGTCCCCAAGGCCTGAGCTTGTGCTTCTCAAGGTTTATCTTGACATTAATCTGCACACTTCAGTCTGCAGAGGACAGAGATTCTCCAATCCATCCTTTCCAGAGCCGAAATCCCCTACAAAATTCCTCCAGTAATGGCTGGATTAATATGGACATGTGTAGTCATCCAGTGTCCAGATACATTCTGCCCAGTGTCCAGATACAGCTGATTTGTTAAGACAGGAATGCAATAGAGAAAGTTTAATTCATGCAGAGCTGGCTGAATGGGAGCCAGTTTTATTATTAGTCAAACTCACAGACTAGGGTTTTTAAAGGATAGTTTGGTCAGTAGGGGGCCAGGAAGAGAAAAGTGCTGATTGATTGGGTCAAACATGAAGTCTTAGGGAGCTGAAGCTGTCCTCCTCCACTGAGTGGGTTCCTGGGTGGGGGGGCCACAGGACCGATTGGTGGATCTGGGTGAAGTCATCTGTCTTCAGCAATGCAAAAAACCTGAAAAGATATATTAAAAGGCCAGCCTTAGGTTCTACAATATTGATGTTATCTGCAGGAGTAATTAGGAGTTGCAAACCCTGTGGCCTTTGGAATAACAGCTGGTAATTGTTTCTGTCTACATCTTAGCAGAATTCAGACTCCTCTCATGGTCACAACCTGACAGCTTCTCATGAGATTTACAAAGGCAGTTCATTTGGGGGGAAAGTTTAGTTTATTTAAACTATAAACTAAACGTCTCCCAAAGTTAGCTCAACACAAGCCCAGGATTGAGTAAAGGCAGTTGGAGGTTAAAGGCAACATGGGAATTGGTTAGATTAAATCTCATTAACAGTCAAAATTTTCTGTTAAAATTTTTGCAATAGCCATTTCACCTACTTCTCCAACTGAAAAAACGTTTTGTACAAGCTCAGAAAAAAACTCTTCAGAGCCAAGTTAACACTTCAGGAAAACATACATATATAGCCCTAAATGCTAAAAGCAATATATGGCACACAAATAATATATGATGTACTGTTTTCTTTCATTGAATTCAACATGTATTAACCAAGAGAAGTTTCCAAAGACACATCTTGTCAAATGTCAGAAAACACAATTCTAAGCATAGTAGGCCCACATAGAAAATGCAAGTATCTAAGCCCTGAAAGTTAAACACAAGTTTTCTACCAAAAACCTACATGATATGCTGTTTCTTTTTAATGAAGTAAACATGTTTTGACATTGATTACTTTTCAGACATACATTTTGTAAAAGCTCAGGCAAAAATATTTTAAAGCCCAGTTACTACTTTCAGAAATATATACATATATAGCCCTAATGCTAAAAGCAAGACATGGCACACAAATAATATATGATGTGCTGTTTACTTTACTGAATTCAACATACATTGACTAACAGCAATTTTCAAAGATACATCTTGTCAAATCTCAAGAAACACAATCCCAAGCAAAGGAGGATGGCACAGAAAATGGGAATATCTAGTCCTAAAATGTAAATGCAAACTTCATGCCAAAAGTTTAGATGATATGCTGTTTTCTTTCACTGAATTCAATGTATTTGGACATTGTACACATTTGTACAAGCTCAGAAAGAAACATCGTGGGGCCCAGTTTGCTGTTCTAGGAAGATAGGCATATACAGCCCTAAATGCTGAAAGTAAGTTATGGCATAAAAACAGTGTATGATGTGCTGTTGTTTTTTCACTGAATTCATTATGTATTAATTAATAGCGGTTTTTAAAGATACATGTTGTCAAAACTCAAAAACACAATTCTGAATATAATAGCCTCACACAGAAAATGTGCATATCCAGCCCTAAAATGTAAATCCAAACTTTGTTCCAAAAACTTAGATGATTTGCTGTCCTCTTTTATTGAATTCAACATGTGTTGACATTGATCACTTTTCAGAAATCCATTCATATTCATACAAGCTCAGAGAAAAGGATTTCGGAGCCTAGTTAGCACTTTCAGGAAGATACACATAAACAGCTCTAAATGCTAAACGCAAGACATGGTACTGAAATAATGTATGATGTGCTGTTTCCTTTACTGGATTGAACATGTATTAAGAGCATTTTTTAAAGACACATCTTGTCAAATCTCTTAAAACACAATTTTGAACTAAGTAGGCCCACAGAATTTTTGAACTTAGTAGGCCTACAGAAAAAAATGTGAATATCTAGCTCTAAAAGGTAAACACAAGCTTTGTTTCAAAAACCTAGGTGATGTGCTTTTTTGTTCCTTTAATTCGACATGTTTTGACATTGATCACTTTTCAAAAACACATTTTGTACAAGCTCAGAAAAAAAATATTTCTGTGCCAAATTAGCCCTTTCTGGAAGATATGCATAAAAACCCTAAATGCTGAAAGAAAGATACGGCACACAAATAATGTAGATACAATTACACAGAAAATGTGAATATCTAGCTCTCAAAGTAAACACAAGCTTTGTGCCATAAACCTAAATTATGTGCTGTGTTCTTTAACTGAATTCAGTATGTTTTGACATTGATCATTTTTTAAACACACGTTTTGTACAAGCTCAGAAAAATATATATTTTGTAGCCTAATTAGCATTTCTGGGAAATATGCATATACAGCCCTAAATGCTAAGGGCAAAATATGACATGCAAATGATATATGATGTGCTGTTTGTTTCATTTCACTGAATTCAACATGTGTTAACTAACAGCAGTTTTTAAAGACACATCTTGTCAAATTTCAGAAAACACAATTCTGAGCATAGTAAGCCCACACAGAAAATCTGAATATCTATCCCTAAACAGTAAATGCTAGCTTTGTGCCAGTATCCTAGATGATGTGCTGTTTTCTGTAACTGAATTCAACACATTTCAACATTGATCACTTTTGAAAAACACGTTTTGTACGAGCTCAGAAAATAACTCCTCAAAGCCAAGTTTCAGAGAGATATGCATATACAGCCCTAAATACTAAAAGCAAGATATGGCATACAAATTTTGTATCATGTGCTGTTTTATGTAACCAAATTCAACATGTATTAACTAAAACCAGTTTTCAAAGACACATTTTGTCAAATCTCAGAAAACACAATTCTTAGCAAAGTAGACTTAAACACAGAAAATGCGAATATCTATCCTGAACGTTAAACACAAACTTTGGGCCAAAAACCTAGATAATGTGCTGTTTTCTTTTACTGAAGTAAACGTGTTTTGATATTGATCACTTTTCAGAAACACGTTTTATACAAGGTGAGAAAAAAACATTTTATAGCCCCATTGGAGCTTTTGGGAACCAATATGTGACACAAAAATAATGTATGATGTGCATGCTGAATTCTTTCACTGAATTCAACACGTATAAACAGAGAAGTTTTCAAAGACACATCTAGTCAAGTCTCAGACAACACAATTCTAAACGTAGTAGAACATCACAAAAAATGCAAATATTTTGCCCTAAATTCTAAAAGCAAGCTATGTTTTGAAAACCTATATGATTTGCCTTTCTTTTCACTCAATTCTACCTTGGCTAGATATAGAGAAGTTTTCAAAGACATATCTTGTCAAATTTCAATATATATATACACATATATATATATTCTAAGCATATATATACATATATATATTCTGAGCATATATATACACATATATATATTCTGAGCATAGTAGGCCTTCACAGAAAATGGCTATATCAGATCTAAAAGCTAATAACAAGGTTTGCGCCAAAAATTTGATGATGGGCTCTATTCTTTGACTAAATTAACCATATTTTAACTTAGAACAGTTTTCAAACATAGGTTTTGTTCATACTCCGAAGTCACATTTTAAGAACAGCAGAAAAACAGTTGTAAAGCCCATGTTTTCTAGAAGATATAGGTGATGGAAAGGAAGACAGCAAATCACACTGTCATATGTGTACCTATGCAACAATCTTGGATGCCCTTCACATGTACCCCAAAACCTAAAATGCAATAAAAAATAAAAATAAATAAATATGAGCCCAGTGAGCTCTTATACAAAGATACAAATATCCAGTCCTGGTAGCTAAATGAAAGTTTTGTGACAAAATTGTCTATAATAAGCAGATTTCTTTCACTGAATTCAGGATGTTTGGTTATTGATCACTTTTAAACATACACTTTTTACTAGCTCAGAAAAAAATTATTTCAAAGCCATTTAGCACTTTCAGGAGGATATGCATACACAGTCCTAAATGCTAGAAGCAAGATACAGCACACAAATAATGGTTGATGTGCTGTATTCTTTCACTTACTTTAACATGCATAAGAGCAGTTTTCAAAGACGCAGCATGTCAGATCTCAGGAAACACATTTCTGAGCATAGTAAAGCCACACAGAACATGTGATTCTCTAGCCTTAAGAAGTAAATGTAAGATTTATGCCAAAAATCTAAATAAAGGGCTGTTCTCTTTCACTGAATTCAACATGTTTGACATTGATCACTTCCATAAACACATTATGTACAAGCTTAGAAAGAAAACATTTGGGCCCCAGTTAATGATTCCAGGAAAATATGCATGTACAGTCCTAAATGCTAAAAGCAAGATATGGCACACAAATAATGTACAATATGCTGTTCACTACATGTTCTATACAAGCTCAGAAAAGAAATTGTTGCAGCCAAGTTACTTCTTCCTGGAAGATATACATACATAGCTCTAAATGCTGAAAGCAAGGTATGGCATACAAACAATCTATGATGTTCTGCTTTGTCTCACTGAATTCAAAATGTATTAACAGAGAGCAGTTTTCAAAAAATTATATTGTCCAGTCTCAGATAACAAAATTCTGAGCACAGAAGACCCAAACAGAAAATATGAATATCTAGCCCTAGATTGAAAACACAAGCTTTATGCAAAATAAATAAATAAATAAATAAATAAGATGTGCTGGGTTTTTTTTTCACTGAATTCAACATGTTTTGACATTGTTTACTTTTTTAAATCATATTTTGTACAATGTCAGCAAAAAACTTGTCGAAGCCCATCTAGCACTTCCTGGATAATATGTATATACATACATATACCTAAATCCTAAAAGCAAGATACAGGACATAAATTATGTATAATGTGCTGTTTTCTTACACTGAATTTAACAGGTATTAACTAAGAGCAGTTTTCAAAGAGACATCTTGTCAAATATCAGAAAAAATGAACTCTTAGCGTAACAGCTTTACACAGAAAATGCAAAGCCTGTCCTGAAAGTTAAATGCAAGCTGTATGTGATAACCTGTGTGATATTCTGTTTTCTTTCACAGAATTCAGCACGTATTGACATTGATTCTTTTCAAAAACACGTTTTGTTCAGCCTTACAAAACATCATTTTAGAGTCCAGTTAGTGCTTTCAGGAAGATATGCATACACAGTTCTAAATGATAATAGCAAAACATGGCACACAAATAATATAAGATGTGCTGGTTTCTTTCACTGAATTCAACATATATTACCTAAAAGCATTTCTCAATGACACATTTTGTCAAATAGCAGAAGAAGCAATTCTGAGAATAGTAGGCCAACACAAAAGAAAGGTGAATATCTAGCCCTGAAAGGCAAAACAAGCTTTGTGCCAAAAACCTAGATGATGTGCTGTTTTCTTTCACTGAACTAAACATACTTTGACATTGATCACTTTTCAAAAGCACATTTTGTACAAGCTTCAGAAACAGCATTTTGGATCACAGTTAGTACTTCCAGGATGATATACATATACAGCCCTAAATGGGTCAAGCAAAGTGTGACACATAAATAATGTATGATGGGTTGTTTTCTTTCATTGAATTTAACATGTATTAGTGAAGAACAGTTTGCAAACAGACATCCTGTCAAATCTCAGAAAAAAACAACTCTTAGCATAGTGGGCCCACATGGAAAATGTAAATATCTATACCTAAAAGAAAAATGCAAAAACAAAGATGAGGTCCTGTTTTCTTTCAGTGAATTCAACATATTTTGACCTTGATCACTTTTCAAAAACACGTTTTGTAGAAATCCAGAAAAAAAAATTCAGAGCCCAGTTTGTGCTTCCAGCAAGATATGTATATCCAGCCCTAAATGCTAAAAGCATGATATGGTACACACATAATATATGATGTGCTGTTTTCTTTCACTGAATTTATAATGTATTAAATAAAAGCAGTTTTCAAAGACACATCTTTTCAAATCTTGAAAAACTCAATTCTGAGCATACTAGACCCACACAAAAAATACAAATATCTAGTCCAAAACGTAAATATTAGCTTTGTACCCCAAACTTGGATGATGTGCTGTTTCATTTCACTGAACGTAACATTCTCAGCCACTGATTACTTTTCAAAAGCATGTTTTGTACAATCTCAAAAAGAAATATTTCAATGCCAAATTACTGCTTTCATGAAGTTATGCACATACCACCTAAATGCAAATATGTAGCCCTAAATGCAAATATGTAGCCCTAAATGATAAAAACGAGCTTTGTGCTAAAAGCCTAGATATTGTGCTGGGGTTTTTCACTGATTTAAACATGTTTTAAAATTTGATCACGTTTCGAAAACACGTTTTGTATACAAGCCCAGAAAAAAAAATTTCAAAGCCAAGTTAGCCCTTCCAGAATGATATGCATATACAGCCCAATCTGCTAAAATCAAGATATGACACACAAAATATGTATAATATACTATTTTGTTTTACTGATTTCAACATGTATTAACTAAGAACAATGTTAGAAATAAAACACATCTTGTCAAATGTCAGAAAACATAATTCTGAGCATAGTAGGCCCACAAAGAAAATGAAAATACCTAGCTTGTAAAGTTAAATACAAGCTTTCTGCTAAAAGCCTAGACGTTGTGCTGGTTTCTTTCAATGAATTCAACATGTTTTGACATCAATCACTTTTTAAACACATCTTATTAAAGACACAACTTGTCAAATTTCAAAACACACAATTCTGATAGTAGACCAACACAGAAAATGTGATTATCTAGCTTGGAAAGGTAATCACTTGCTTTGTGCCAAAAAGCTACATGTTGTGCTGGGTTTTTTCACTGAATTAAACATATTTTGCAATTAGCCACTATTTTTTCAGTCAAAATATCACTGTGTTGCCTAGGTTGGAGTGCAGTGGCATGATCTTAGCTCACTGCAACCTCCACCTGCTGGGTTGAAGTGATTCTCTTGCCTCAGCCTTCTGAGCAGCTGGGACTACAGGCATGTGCCACCACACTAATTTTGTGTGTGTGTGTGTATTTTTAGTAGAGACAGGGTTTCTCCATGTTGATCAGGCTGGTCTTAAACTCCTGACCTTGTGACCACCCACCTTGGCCTCAAAAATAATAAGATTACAGGTGTGAGCCACGATGCCTGGCCTGAAATTAGTCACTTTTAAGAAATACATTTAGAACAAGCTTGCAGAAAATCTTTTCAAATCCAAGTTAGCACTTTCAGGGAGATATGCATAAACAATCATAAATGTTAAAAAGCATGATATGACACACAAATAATGGTGTAAAGTAGTTTTCAAACACACGCCTTGTCAAATCTTAGGAAAAAAAACAATTCTAAACATAGTAGGCTCACACAGAAAACATGAATATGTAACGCTTAACAATGAATGCAAGGTATATCTCAAAAATTTACATGATGTGCTGTTTTCTTACACTGATTTCAATATGCTTTGACATTGATCAGTTGTCAAAAACACATTTTGTACATGTTCAAAAAAATGTCAAATCACAGAACTTTCAGAAAGATATCCTCATACAGCCCTAAATACTGAAAGCAAGATATGGCACACAAATAATATATGAAGTGCTGCTTTCATTCATTAAATTCAACATGTTTTAACTAAGAGCTGTTTTCAAAGACACATCTTGTCAATCAAAGAAACACAATTATGAGCATAGCAGGTGCACACAGAAAATGCAAATATCTAGCTGTGAACAGAGAATGCAAGCTTTATTCCAATAACCTAGATGATGTGCTATTTTCTTTCACTAAACTCAACATGTTTAGACACTGATCCTCTTTTCAAGTAGTGTTTCAGACAAACTCTGAAAAAAAAACAATTTGGAGCCCACTTAGTACATCCAATAAGAAATGCACATACAGCCCTAAATGCTCAAAGTAAAATATGGCACAGAAATTATGTATGATGTGTTGATTCCTTTTACTGATTTCAACATGTATGAGCAGTTTTCCAAGACACATCTAGTCAAATTTCAAAAAACTAATTCTGAGCGTAGTAGAACCTCACAGGAAATGCAAATATTTAGTTCTAAAAGGTAATGGAAATCTCCATGCTAAAAACATAGATAATGTGCTTTCTACAACTGAATATGACATGTTTTGACATTGATTGCTTTTGTAAAGCAAGTTTTGTACAAGTTAAGAAGAAAACTCTTCGGAGCCAAGTTGTCACTTCTAGGAAGATATGCATATACAACCCTAAATGCTAAAAGTAAGATATAGCACACAAATAATATTTGGTATGCTGTCTTTTTTTTTTAACAAATTCAACATATGTTAACTAAGGGCTCTTTTCAAAGACATATCAGTCAAATATTTTTAAAAACACAATTTGAAACACAAGAGGCCCAAAGAGAAGATGAGAATATTTATCCCTGAAAGGTAAATGCAAGTTTTTTGCCAAAAACCTTAATGTTGTGTTGTTTTCTTTCAATGAATTTATCATGTTTTGACATTGATTGCTTTTCAAAACTTGTTTGTACAAACTCAAAAAAAATTGTGAGGCCAAGTAGTCCTTCTAGAAAGATATACATATAAAGCACGAAATGCTAAAAGCAAGATATGGCAAATAAATATTGTATGATGTGCTGTTTTCTTTTGCTAAATTTAACATGTATTAACTAAGAGCAGTATTCAAAGACACATCTTGTCAACTGTCAGAAAACACAATTTTTAGATTAATAGTCACAAACAGAAAATGTAAACATCTAGCACAGGGTACAGGCTCATAAAAAACTTTTAAAAGCCTAGTTAGCACTTCCAGGATGATACGCATATACAATCCTATGTGCTAAAAGCAAGACATGGCACACAAGTAATGTATGATGTGCTGTTTTGTTTCAGCGATTTCAACATGTATTAACTAAGAGCACTTTTCAAAGACACATCTTGTAAAATCTCAAAAAGCACAATTCTGAACATAGTAAACCCACAAAGAGAATGCAAATATCTAGCCCTGAAAGTGATCACAAATTTATGCCAAAAACATACATTATGTGCTGTTTTCTTTCACTAAATTCAACATGTTTTGAAATTAATCACATTTTGAAGACACCTTTTGTATAAGCTTAGAAGAAATTATTTCAAAGCTCAGCCCTTCCTGGAAGAAAAGCATATATAGCACTAAGTGCTAAAAGCAAGATATGGCACATAAATAACGTATGATGTGCTGTTTTGTTTCACTGAATTCAACATTTATTAACTAAGAGCAGTTATCAAAAACACATTTTCAAATCAAAACAATTCTGAGCACAGTAGCCTTACACAGGAAATGAGAATATATAGCCACCAAAGGTAACCACAAGTTTTGTGCCAAAAACCTAGATTAGGTGCTTTTTTTATTCACAGAGTTCAACATGTCTTTACAGTGATCCAGTTTTAAACATACATTTTGTACAAGCTCAGAAAAAAACATTTCCGAGCATAGTCAGTGATTCCAGGAATACATGTATATATAGCCCTAAGTGCTAAAAGCAAGATATAGCATACAAAATGTTTGATATGCTCTTTTGTTCACTGAATTCAATATGTATTAACTAAGAGCACTTTTCAAAGAAACGTCTTGTCAAATCTCAGAAAACATAACTCTGAGCATACTAGGCCCACCATAAAAATGAGTATATCTAGCTCTAAAAGGTAAACACTGGCTTTGTGCCATAAACCTAGAGGATGTGCTGTTTTCTATCACTGAAATTAAAATGATTCTACATTCATCACTTTCCAAAAACTATTTCAGGGCCCAGTTAGTGCTTCCAGGAAAATATGTGTTTACAGCTATAAATGCTAAAAGCCAGAAATGACACACCAAACATAAGTAATGTACAGTTTTCTTTCACTGAATTCAATGTGTATTAACTAAGAGCAGTTTTCAGTAACATCTTGTCAGATAACAGACAACAAAATTTCAAGCTTAGTATGCCAACAGAGAATGTAAATATCTAGCCATAAAGGATAAACACAAGCTGTGTACCAAAAACCTAGATGATGTTCTTGTTTCCTTCACTTACTTCTACATAGTAGAGCAGATCTCAAAGACACATCTTGTCAAATCTCAGGAAAAATATTCTGAATATAGTAGGTCTTAAAAGGCAAATGCAAGGTATATACCAAAAACCTACATGATGTACTGTTTTCTGTCACCGAATTCAACATGTTTTTACGTTGACTCATTTTTAAAACATGTTTGTACACACTTAGGAAAAAAAAATGTAAAAGCCCAGTTAGAATTTTCAGGAAAATATAAAAATGCAGCCCTTAATGCTGAAAGCAAGATACAGTACACAAATAATGTATGATGTGATTTTTTTTTCACTAAATTCAATATGTATTAACTAATAACAGTTTTGAAATATGCAGCTTGTGAAATCTCAAAAAAGACAATTCTGAGACTAGTAGGCCCACACAGAAAATGCAAATATCCAGCTCTGAAAAATAATGGAAAACTTTGTGCCAAAAATCTAGATGATGTGCTGTTTTTTTCTTCGCTGAACACAACATGTTTAGACATTGTCCTTTCTTTAAAAAATGTTTTATATGAGCTTTAAAAAAAAAAAATTCTGAACCCAGTTTATACTTTCAGGAAGAAATACACAGACAGCCATAAATGTTAAAAGCAAGATATAGTACACAAATACTGTATGATGTGCTGTTTTCTTTCACTGAATTTAACGTGTATCAACTAGAGCAGTTTTCAAAGTTGTCAAATATCAAAAAGTCGATTTTGAGCATGTTAGGCCCACATAGAAAATGCAAATATCTAGCCCTATAACATAAGTGATAGCTTTTTGCCTAAAACATAGATGATATGCTAACTTCTGTAGCTGAACTCAACATGTTTTTTCATTGATTACTTGTCAAAAACACATTTTCTACTAGCTCAGAAATGAATATTTCAAAGCCCACAAGGATATGCAAGTACAGCTTTCAATGCTAAAAGCAAGATATGACACACAGATAATGGATGATATGCTATATTACTTAACTGAATTTAATATGTATTAACTAAGAGCAGCTTTTAAAGACACATCTTCTCAACTGTGAGAAAAAGCAATTATGGCCTGGTGCAGTGGGCTATACCTGTAATCCCAGCACTTTGGGAGGCCAAGGTGGGTGGATCACTTGAGGTCAGGAGTATGACACCAGCCTGGCCAACATGGTCAAACCTCATCTCTACTAAAAATACAAAAATTAGCCAGGCATGTGGCACAGGACTGCAGTCTCAGCTACTGGGGAGGTGGGGGCAGGAGAATCACTTGAACACAGGAGGTGGAGGTTGCAGTGAGCTGAGATCACGCCACTGCACTCCAGCCGGGGCAACAGAGCAAGATTCCAAAAACCTAGATAATATGCTATTTTATTTCAGCAAAATTAACCTGTTTTGACATTGATCATCCTTCAAGTACACATTTTATACAAGATGTCAGAGCTCTGTTAGTGCTTCCAGGAGAATATGGACATACAGTCCTAAATACTAAAAGCAAGTACGGCAAGCAAATAATGTATGATGTATTGCTTTCTTTCACTGAATTCAATGTGTATTAACTAAGAGCACTTTTCAAAAAGACATCTTCTCAAATCCCAGAAAAATTAATTCTGATCATAGTAGGCCCACAGAGAAAATGTGAATGTGTAGCCCTATAAATGGTACACACTGCTGTGTGCCAAAAATCTAGATAACATGCTGTTTTCCTTCATTTAACATGTTTTGACATAGATAGTTCTTTAAAACATATTTTGCACAAGCTAAGAAAAAAGGTTTTTTTCTTGTTTTTATTGCCTTTTAGGTTTTAGGGTACATGTGAAGAATATGCAAGATTGTTGCATAGGTACACACACGGCAGTGTGATTTGCAGCCTTCCTCCCCATCACCTATATCTGGCATTTCTCCCCATGCTGTCTTTCCCCAACTCCCCACCCCCTACTCTCCCTCACCTATTTCACCCCAACAGACCCCAGTGTGTGATGCTCCCCAACCTGTGTCCATGTGTTCTCATTGTTCAACACCCACCTATGAGCGAGAACATGCAGTGTTTGATTTTCTGTTCTTGTGTCAGTTTGCTGAGAATGATGGTTTCCAGGTTCATCCATGTCCCTACAAAGGACAAAAACTCATCGCTTTTGATGGCTGCATAATATTCCACGGCATATATGTGCCACAGTTTCCCTGTCCAGTCTATCATTGATTGGCATTGGTTTGGTTCCAGGTTTTTGCTATCGTAAACAGTGCTGCAATGAACATTCGTGTGCATGTGTCCTTATAGTAGAACGATTTATAATCCTTTGGATATATACCCAATAATGGGATTGCTGGGTCAAATGGAATTTCTATTTCTATCTCCTTGAGGTATCGTCACACTGTCTTCAACAATGGTTGAATTAATTTACACTCCCACCAACAGTGTAAAAGTGTTCCTATTTCCCCACATCCTCTCCAGCATGTGTCTTATAGTAGAATGCTTTATAATCCTTTGGATATATAACCAGTAATGGGATTGCTGGGTCAAATGGAATTTCTATTTCCAAGTGCTTGAGGAATCACCATGCTGTCTTCCGCAATGGTTGAACTAATTTACACTCCCACCAACAGTGTAAAAGTGTTCCTATTTCTCATCCTCTCCAGCAGCTGTTGTCTCCAGATTTTTTAATGATCACCATTCTAACTGGTGGGAGATGGTATCTCAATGTAGTTTTGATTTGCATTTCTCTAATGACCAGTGATGATGAGTATTTTTTCATATGTTTCTTGGCCTCATGTATGTTCTTCTTTTGTAAAGTATTTGTTCATATCCTTTGCCCACTTTTGAATGGGCTTGTTAGTTTTTCTCTTGTAAATCTGTTTTAGTTCTTTGTAGATTCTGGATATCAGCCCTTTGTCAGATGGGTAAACAGCAAAAATTTTTTCCCATTCTGTTGGTTGCCGATTCACTCTAATGACTGTTTCTTTTACCGTGCAGAAGATGTGGAGTTTGATTAGGCCCCATTTGTCTATTTTGGCTTTTGTTGCCAATGCTTTTGGTGTTTTGGTCATGAAGTCCTTGCCTATGCCTATGTCCTGAATGGTTTTGCTAGATTTTCTTCTAGGGTTTGTATGGTGTTAGATCTTATGTTTAAGTCTTTAATCCATCTGGAGTTAATTTTAGTGTAAGGTGTCAGGAAGGGTTCCAGTTTCTTCTTTCTGCACATGGCTAGCCAGTTTTCCCAACACCAGTTATTAAGCAGGGAATCCTTTCCCCATTGGTTGTTTCTGTCAGGTTTGTCAAAGATCGGATGATTGTAGATGTGTTGTGTTGCCTCCGAGGCCTCTGTTCTATTCCATTGGTCTATATCTTTGTTTTGGTACTAATATCATGCTCTTTTGATTACTGTAGCCTTGTAGTATAGTTTGAAGTCCGGTAATGTGATGCCTCCTGCTTTGTTCTTTTTGCTTAGAATTGAGTTGACTATGTGGGCTCTCTTTTGGTTCCATATGAAGTTTAAGGTGGTTTTTTCCAGTTCTGTGAAGAAGGTCATTGGTAACTTGATGGGGACAGTGTTGAATCTGTAAATTACTTTGGGCAGTATGGTCATTTTCACAATATTGATTCTTCCTAACCATGAACATGGAATGTTTCTCCATCTGTTTTTGTCCTCTCTTATTTCGTTGAGCAGTGGCTTGTAGTTCTCCTTGAAGAGGTCCTTTACATTCCTTGTTAGTTGTATTCCTAGGTATTTTATTCTCTTTCTGGCAATTGTGAATGGCAGTTCGTTCTTGATTTGGCTCTCTTTATGTCTGTTATTGATGTATAGGAATGCTTGTGATTTTTGCACATTGATTTTGTATCCTGAGACTTTGCTGAAGTTGCTTATCAGTTTCAAGAGATATTGAGCTGTGATGCTGGGGTCTTCTAGATATACAGTGATGTTGTCTGCAAATAGAGACAATTTGACTTCCTGCTTTCCTATTTGAATACCCTTTATTTCTTTTTCTTGCCTAATTGCTCTGGCTTGAACTTCCAATGCTATATTGAATAGGAGTGGTGAGAGAGGGCATCCTTGTCTAGTGCCAGGTTTCAAAGAGAATGCTTCCAGTTTTTGCCCATTCAGTATGATATTGGCTATTGGTTTGTCATAAATAGCTTTTATTATTTTGAGATACGTTCCATCAATACCTAGTTTATTGAGGGTTTTTAGCATAAAGGGTCGTTGAATTTTGTCAAAGACTTTCTCTGCACCAATTGAGATAATCATGTGGTTCTGTTCATGTGGTGAATTATGTTTATAGACTTGCATATGTTGAACCAGCCTTGCATCCCTGGGATGAATCCTACTTGATTATGGTGGATAAGGTTTTTGATGTGGTGTTGCAGTCAGTTTGCCAGTATTTTATTGAAGATATTTGCATCTATGTTCATCACGGATATTAGCCTGAAGTTTTCTTTTTTTGCTGAATCTCTGCCAGGTTTTGGTATCAGGATGATGTTGGTCTCATAAAATGATTTGGAAAGGATTCCCTCTTTTTAGATTGTTTGGAATAGTTTCAGAAGGAATGGTACCAGTTCTTCTTTGTATGTGTGGTAGAATTTGGCTGTGAACCCCTCTGGACCTGGGCTTTTTGGGGGTGGGAGGCTCTTAATTGCTGCCTCAACTTCAGACATTGTTATTGGTCTATTCAGGGTTTCGACTTCTTCCTGGTTTAGGCTTGGGGAGGATGCAAGTGTCCAGTAATTTATCCATTTCTTCCAGGTTTACTAGTTTATGTGCATAGAGTTGTTTGTAATAATCTCTGATGATGGTTTGAATTCTGTGAAATCTGTGGTGATATCCCCTTTATCGTTTTTCATTGCATCTATTTGATTTTTCTCTTTTCTTTTTTATTAATCTGGGTAGTGGTCTATTTTGTTGATCTTTTTGAAAAGCCAACTCCTGGATTTATTGATTTTTTGAAGGATTTTTTGTGTCTCTATCTCCTTCAGTTCTGCTCTGATCCAGGACTTGAACTCAGACCTGGAACAAGCAAACCTAATAGACATTTACAGAACTCTTCACCTTGAATCCACAATATATACATTCTTCTCAGCACCACATCGCACCTACTCTAAAATTGATCACATAATTGGAAGTAAATCACTCCTCAGCAAATGCAAAAGAATGGAAATCATAACAAACAGTCTCTCAGATCACGGTGCAATCAAGTTAGAACTCAGAATTCAGAATCTAACTCAGAACTGCACAGCTTCATGGAAACTTAACAACTGGCTCTTGAATATTGACTGAATAAACAATGAAATGAAGGCAGAAATAAAAATTTTCTTCGAAACCAACGAGAATGAAGACACAACATACCAGAATCTCTGGGACACATTTAAAGCAGTCTCTAAAGGAAAATATGTACCAATAAATGCTCACATGAGAAGCAAGGAGAGATCTAAAATTGACACCGTATTGTCAAAATTGAAAGAGCTAGAGGAGCAAGATCAAAAAAACTCAAAACTTCACAGAAGACAAGAAATAACTAAGAAAAAAGTTTTGAGGCCAAGTACTTCCAGGAAGGTATGCATAAACAACCCTATATGCCAGCAGGAAGACATGGAATACAAATAATGTTTGATGTGCTGTTTTCTTTCACTGAATTCAACATGTATTAACTAAGGGCAGTTTTCAGACACATTTTGTCAAATCTCAAAATAAAACAAGTCTGAGCATGATGTGCCCACACTAAGAAAATGTTAATATCTAGCCATGACAATTGAATGTAAGCTTTATGCCAGAAACCTAGATGATGTGCCGACGTTTTTTCTACTAACTTCAACATGTTTTTACACTGGACACTTTTTAAACATAAGTTTGCACAAGCTCACAAAAAAAAAAAGAAATGAAAGCCCAGTTAGTGCTTTCAAGTGGATGTGAATATAAGGCCCAAAATGCTAATAGCAATATATGTCACGCAAATAATGTATGGCTGTTTTCTTTTACTAAATTCAACATGTTTTAGTAATACAGAGGTCTTAAAGACAAATCTAGTTGAATCTCAGATAGCACAATTCTAAATATAATAAGCCCTCACAAAAAATGCAGATATTTTCCCCTAAAATCTGAAAGCAAGCTTTGTCCCATAAAGGTAGATGATGTGCCATTTCATTTCACTGAATTCTACAGGGTTTGATATAGAGCATTTTTCAGAGACACACCTTGTTGAATTTCAGAAAACAATATTCTGAGCATAGTAGGCCCTCACAGAAAATGGAACTACCCAGCCCTAAAAACTAAAAGCAAGCTTTGCGCCAAAAATTTTTATGATGGGCTGTATTCTTTCAATAAATTCACCAGGTTTTCACTTAAAACATTTTCAAGCACAGGCTTTGTTGGTGCTCAAAGGACACATTTTGAGAACAGTAGACACTCATAGAAACATAAATATCCAGCCCTAAATGCAATAAATTTTGTGCCAAAAATTTTTATGATATGCTAATTTTTTCACTGAATTAAATACATTCATGCTTACAACCATTGTCAATCCCATGTTTTTTGAGAATAACAAAACAAGTTTGAGCCCAGTGAACTCTTATAGAAAGATACAAATATCCAACCCTAGTATCTAAAAGAAAGCCTTGTATCAAAATCATCTATCAAGAGCAGATTTATTTCACTGAATTCAACATGTTTTGACAATCACTATTCAAAAACACATTCTGTACGAACTCAGAAAAACAAAAGCATTTTAGAGGCCAGTTAGCATTTCCCAAAAAATATGCTATAAGCAATACATGGCACACAGATAATATATTATGTGCTATTTTCTTTCACTGAATTCAACATGTATTATCTTAGGGCAATTCTCAAAGACACATGTTGTCAAATGTCAAATTCCACAATTCTGAGCACAGTAGGCTGTTACAAAAAAATGTGAATATTTAGCCCTGAAATGTACACACAAGCTTTGTGCCAAAAACCTAGATTATGTGCTGTTTTCTTTAACTGAATTCAATAGGTTCTGACATTGATCACTTTTTAAAATCCCATTTGTACAAGCTTAGAAAGCAAAATATTTTTTAGCACAGTTAGCACTTCCAGGAAGATAAGCCTATCCAGCCTAAATGCTAAAAGCAAGATATGGCTCACAAATAGTGTATGATGTGCTGTTTTCTATCACTCAATTAAACAGGTATTAACTATGGGCAGTTTTCAAAAACACATCTTCTCAAATCTCCAGTATCACAATACTGAACACAGCAGGCCCACACATAGAAAGGGAATATCTAGCTCTGAAAGGTAAATGTAATATTTGTGCCAAAAACCTAGATGATGTGCTGTTTTCTTTCACTGAATTCAATGTTGTGACATTAATTACTTTTCAAAAACTCATTTATACAACTTCAGAAAAAAATTTCAAAGCCCAGTTACCATTTCCAGGAAGATATGCAAATACAGCCCTAAATGCCAAAAGCAAGATGTGGCATACAATGATGCATGAAGTGCTTTTTCCTTTCACTGAATTCAACATGTATTAACAAAGAGCAGTTTTCAAAGATACATATTGTCAAATTTCAGAAAACACAATTCTGAGAACAGGAGGCTTACACAGAAAATTTCAATATCTATCCCAGAAAGTAAATGCGGGCTTGGTGCCAAAAAAAAAAACAAGATGTTGCACTGTTTTCTTTCCCTTCATTCAACATGTTTTGACCTTGATAACTTCCTAAATATACGTTTTGTACAAGCTCATTAGAAAACATTCTGAAGCCTAGTTAGCACTTCCAGGAAGATATGCATATACAATCCTAAATGCTAAAAGCAAGATATAGGGACATAAATAATGTATGATGTACTGTTTTCTTTCACTACATTCAACATTTATTGACTAAGCAGTTTTCAAAGACACATCTTGTCAAATCTCAAAAATGTTCATTGCAGCACAGTTTGCAATAGCAAAGACCTGGAACCAACCCAAATGCCCATCAATGATAGACTGGACAGGGAAACTGTGGCACATATATACCATGGAATATTATGCAGCCATCAAAAATAATGAGTTCATGTCCTTTCTAGGGATATGGATGAACCTGGAAACCATCATTCTCAGCAAACTGACAGAAGAACAGAAAATCAAACACTGCATGTTCTCACTTATAGGTGGGTGTTGAACAATGAGAACACATGGACACAGGGAGAGGAGCACTACACACTGGGGTCTGTCAAGGGGAAATAGGGGAGAGACAGTGGGGGGTGGGGAGTTGGGGAGAGATACCATGGGGAGAAATGTCTAATATAGATGAGGGGGAGGAAGGCAGCACATCACACTGCCATGTATGTACCTATGCAACAATTTTGCATGTTCTTCACATGTACCCCAAAACCTAAAGTGAAATAAAAATAAAATAAAATAAAATCTCAAAAAACACCAGTCTGAGCATAGTACACTAACACAGAACGTGCAAACATCTAGCCTTGAAAGGTAAATATAATCTTTGTGTCAGAAACTTAAATTATGTGCTATTTTCTCACTAAAATTAAACATGCTTTGACATTAATCAAAAACACGTTTTGTACAAGCTCAGACAAAAATATTTCAAGCCCAGTTAGTGCTTCTGGTAAGATATGCATATACAGCCCTAAAGCTAAAAGCAAGATATGACACACAAATAATGCATACTGGGCTATTTTCTTTAATTTAATCAACAGGTACAAACTAACAGTAGTATTCAAAGATACATCTTGTGAAATCTTTAAAAATCCAATTCTGACCACAGTATGCTGACACAAAAAAATTTGAAATCTAGCACTGAAAAATAAACACAAGTTGTGTGCAACAAACCTATATGATGTGCTGATACAAATATCAAGGCCGAAAATGTAAGAGGGAGTTTTGTGACGAAATAATCATCAGACATGGTTTTTGTTCGTTGAATCAAATGCACTTTTACTCAGAACAGTGTCAAAATACAGGTTTTGTTGAAGCCAGTAAGAGACTAAGGAAGCTGGTGTTCCTCCAGCCACTGGAACTGTATCATTTTGGTGCATTGGCTAGAAATCTGAGGTACAGCCTTCGTTGGAGTGGTAAGAAAGGAAGGGAGTTAAAAACCTGTTTTATCATTCTGAAGTGCTCTTAGCCTATATTTTAAAATAAATCAAATAAATCAGCAGGCATCCCTCAGCCTGGAACATAGGCTTAGCATTTGCTGCCGTGCTAAAGATTCAAATGTGAGGCTTGCTGGGGAGAACATGGAGAATTCCCCAATATCCATAGGTATTAGGAATGTTGGCCATGTTTGAACCACCTTCTTTTCATAGGGAGGCCTCATCATTGCACAAGGCTAGGGAAAGTTCTGAGGCAACTGAGAATTTCTGGCCAGGGCACATCCTGGCATTATTCAAAGGCCTCTGGACTGGACGCAGCCTCTGACAGCCCATTCCAGGTGTTGGCAGAGAATCCTGAACTATTCTGAGGCAAAACTCTCCTTCCTTTTCTATCCACAGCCTTTTTCTCTGTGTGAAATGTGCAGAGATTTTTATAGTCTAAGAACAGAGTCCTCCCCTTTCCCCCAAGGTGAGGTTACTTGCTACCACGTCTCTGCCAAGCATGTAGTATTTCCAAGCCAACAGCGCCACCTAGTGGAAATGGAAATCCTCTACATAAGAAACACTTTTTTTTCCTCTTTTTTCGCGGTAACGCTGCAGCTTCTTTTTACACAGTTGGAAAACAGACTCTAGGCCTCTTTTGGAAATGGAAAGTTTCTACCTTTGCCATTTAGGAGTGAAATGTCTTTTGTAGCCAAATTTTAGTCTTGATATTGTCCCACCAGCAGGAAAATGGCCATTCGGTTCCTACATTCCTTTAAGACACTTTGAAGAAAAAGTGGCTTATTTTCTTTTGTACAAGGGCATGGCCTTTTTACTAGACTTTTGCAAGTGTTGCAAAATCAACTCAGGTCTTTTATGAATCTTGTCAGGCAGGGCCAAAAGAACAGTTCCCCAAAATTAGAGAAGCAACTTCCAGGGAAACCATCTGAGGATTCTCTTATTTGGGGCCCCTTCAAGTTCCCTTCTCATTGCAAGCAAAGGGAGACCTAGGCCAATCTTCTGATGATGCTGATAGGTGTATAGAAGCTTTGCATAATTTAACTCAAGTATTTAATCTCCCATGGACATATGTTATGCTGCTCCTAAGCCAAATCCTAACTGAAGCTAAAACAAGCACCTCTGCAAGCAGAAGAGAATTTTGGAGATGAGCAATGTGTCTCCTGTAGTAGTCCAAAAGAGGAAAGAGAAAATAGGGAAGGCCAAAAGAAAAGGAAAACATCATTCCCAATAGAAAAAGAGGCAACACCTCCTGACAACCCTAATTGGAAGTCCTTTCTATGACGTTCCTTCTTTTTCAGTTTAAAATGGCTTCTATCTCTTTTATAATGCTTTTCCAACATGGGAAAAGTTAATTTTCCAAATCTTAAAATGCTTGGCTTAAAGTTGAGCTAAGGGGAAGGAAACCCAGAAGCCTGACATGCTGGCAAAAGGGTAAAAATTTCTTACCACTCACACTTTTGGCTTCTCTCTCCCTGTGCTAACTGGTAAATGGGAATCATTGTTTATATTCTCCGTAAATTTATAATTAATGAAAAAGGATTTGTGAGGTTGGTATTAAGCTGCAGACAATCTGGTATGCTTTGCCCCTTTCTGTATAATTCTACCAAAAAGGGGGTAGCTCAGGTTAGGATCCAGGCTCAGGGCTCCATAAGCCTGCTGTTCAAGTCAGCCCAACAAAACAGTCAGTAACAAACTCGGCTACAGGCCTCCATGTTGCTTCATGTCCTTGGGAACATGACCTGTAAC
The DNA here is from genome assembly GCF_001604975.1 of Cebus imitator. Lineage (NCBI taxonomy): Eukaryota > Metazoa > Chordata > Mammalia > Primates > Cebidae > Cebus > Cebus imitator. The sequence continues at coordinate 3,636,816 of NW_016107519.1, read as the reverse complement.
CATGTGGCAATACTTTGTTTTAATCTCCACCATTTTACAATGGTGGCTGTCTTCTTGTGCTAAGTCAGTTCCTGGGTGAGGGTCACAAAATCGGATAAGTCAGTTTGTCAATCTGGGTGGTGCCAGCTATCCATCGGGGCAGGGTTTACAAAAGATCTCAAGCACTAATCTCCAGAGTAGTTTAGGGAGGGACAAAATCTTGTAGCTTCCAGCTGCATGACTCCTAAGCCATGGTTTCTAATCTTATGACTAGTTTCTTGGTCTGGTCCCCAGGCAAGAGGGAAGTTGGTTTGATCTACACCCAGGGATAAGCAAGGACAGTTTGGGACTAAAAACAAAATGGAGTTGTTTCGGTCAAATCTCTTTCACTGTCTCAGTCACAATTTTGCAATGATAATTTCAAAAGCTGCATATCACCCTTGTGAAAATACCTGTACACCCATGGTTAAGTGATAACCTAATTAAGGCTTGATGGTTTCACATGTATGGTTGCTTTTTGTAAAGTTTAAAAGCCAAAAATCTAACTGCTTGGCATGGCTAAAGTCAAGTAACTGGATTTGAAAGGATTTTCTTAAAGTGTGTTCAGCCTAATTAAAAGTGGATATTCAAATTATAGGTATATTTTAAAAGCCTTTATTGTTTTCCTCTTCATGAATCTTGTTTTTCTGAAAAAAAAAAAAAGGCTCTTTTCTTCTCAGATAACTGAATTATTTTTCTCCATTTTTTATCTTACCACTCATAATGCATGCTTGAGAGGCCCTAAGATAACTTCTAGTAGCATGGAACTCCTCGGGAAATACAGCAAAGGCACTACAGATCCTGATTTGGAGAAAAAAAAACATATTTTTCATGAAACCCCCCAAATTAAAAGTAAATAGTTCCATCTCAAAATCAAAGGCTCCGTTCTGTTATGCGTTGTGTTATCTACCATTTTGAGTTTTGAGGGCATCAAATTACTCCACGTTATGAGACAGCTTTGTTGTGTAGTAACTAGGTAGAAAATACACTGTAAGAGATGGCTTATAGTAGTTATAAATCGGAGAAGCATGCTCTTGGCCACCCGAAAAATGTGGAAACATTGCCAACTCTCACTAAGAGATGAGACTCCCATAGGGGATGGGCTAATTACAAAATAATCCAATTGGATTTGGGTTGTCTTGCAATAAAATACATGGTTGAAGCACTACACTGTCATCCCCCATAGTGTCTCCCTCCTTTGGGAAACCAAAATCCAGGATAAAATGGAACCCTTAATTTTGGGAATCTGTCTGTCTTTAGCCATGCCTGCTTATTAGGCCCTAAAAATGCATACTTACTGGCCCTGTTTCTCCAAGGGCTTTACCCTAAAGCCAGTAATCAAATTTAAAAACTGCCAAATAAAAAATCCTAAGAAGTGCTGAATCTTCTGTCTGTGATGTTATATGTGCTGTGTATAATGTCTATAAAAAGAACTTTAATTAATTGGCTTTAAAAATTAAGTGTTTAAATCAAATATTTTTTTTTCATGTAACTTTAAAACATAAAAATAGTCTCAAGGATTATTGGTAAAATGTAAGTGTTGTCAAAATGCAAATAGGTGGTCTAAATCATGCAACTTAGATACTAGGTTTGCTAATATTCCAAGGCTGTATGCTGCCTGTTTTACAGATAGGTAAGGCCTGGGACGTGTGGAGCTAGATACTAAAAAGTCATATTTTATCTGCACCCCTGTCTGGATCCTAGGATCCAAACCTGGTACAAAATTAAAATCGTTTAACCAAGCTTTTCACCAAAAGTAAAAGTTGCTAAAAGTTAACAGTTCAACACGTATTTGAGATCACTAAAGAGTTTTACATGCAAGGCATATAAAAACAGTAAAATGTGGGTTTTTTTGTAAAAGATTATAAGAAAGCATGGAAATGTAAATTTTGCCCTGGGATGAGAGATTATGTTAAATTTGATAATATAAAGCTTTAGGTTTAAGCAAGTTATAGAAAGATTGTAAAAAATCGTCTTGGGACACTTAGCCCTGAGGCTGGACTGACAGACCAGGCTGATGGACTCCAGCCCAAGCCTGCCCGCTGCTGTGGGGGCACCCAGCAACAGCAGCCTTCAGGCCCCAAGCCCCCTCGCCATCCTAAAGGCCAAGATCAACTTTGGCTAGGTCTGACACAACAAGCAGCATTGACATTTTCACGTTTGCTGGATGTACCCACAGAAGAGGAGGAGGAGGAGGGGGCAGCTCCTTAGCTCAAGAGCCAGGGGTCTGAGGCCTCAGAGGACTAAAAGGAAGTTCCCGGCCATTCAGAGGCCCTAAGCAACAACTTCCTGGCCTGTAAAATCTGCCTGGAGCAGCTTCGGGCACCCAAGACCCTGCCCTGCCTGCATACCTACTGCCAGGACTGCCTGGCCCAGCTGGTCCATGGCGGCCACATCCGCTGCCCAGAGTGCCATGAGACCGTGCCTGCCTTCAACACCAACTTCTTCGTCAATGGACTGCTGGACCTGGTGAAGGCCCGGGCCTGTGGAGACCTGAGTGCCAGGAAGCCAGCCTGTGCCCTGTGTCCCCTGGTGGGGGGCACCAGTTCTGGGGGGCAGCCACAGCCCAGTGCCTGGACTGTGCTGACAACTTGTGCCAGGCCTGTGCTGACGGGCACCGCTGCTTCTGCTAGACCCACCCCTACCACGTGGTGGACGTGGTGGGCTACAGGGCAGCGTGGTATGATGAGGCCTGGGAGCGCCAGGTGGCCCAGTGTCCCCAGGACCCCTGGCAGGCACTGCGCTTCCTGTGCCAGCCCTGCTCGCAGCTGCTGTGCTGGAGTGCCGCTTGGACCACCCCTGCCTACCCCTGGCCAAGGCTGTGCGTGCCCAGAGGCCAGACCTGGAGGAGCTGCTGGCTGGTGTGGACAATAACCTGCTAGAGCTGGAGGCAGAGCAGAGGGTGGAGAAGGAAGTGCTGACCCGGCTGCAGGAGGCGGCGGCCCGGGTGGGGGCACAGGTGGAGGAGGCGGTCGAGGGCCCAGAAGCAGAAGGTGCTGGGGCGGCTGTGAGCCCACGTGGAGGCTGCTGAAGAAGCTGCTAGGGAGAGGCTGGCAGAGCTCGAGGGCCGGAGCAGGTGGCCACCTACGGCCGCCGAGTGCTCATCCTGGGGCGAGAGGCCGAGATCCTCTCCCTGGAAGGGGCGATTGCGCAGCGGCCCCGGCAGCTGTAAGGCTGCGCCTCAGCACCAGGGCCGGCCCCCTGCCTGGTCCCGCAGCTGGAGCTCCATCCCGGGCTCCTGGACAAGAACCGCCAGCTGCTTCGGCTGCCCTTCGAGGAGCAGCAGCCTCAGAAGGATGGTGGGAAGGATGGAGCCGGCACCCAGGGAGGTGAGGAGAGCCGGAGCCAGAGGGCGGATGCAGCCAGGACAGAGAGACAGGGTGGGACCCAGCCCCAGGCCAAAGATGAAGCCCAGACCCCAAAAGAAAAAAAAGCCCAGACACCCCGAGAAGACAAAGCCCAGATGCCCCGAGAAGATGGAGCCCAGACCTTGGAAGACGACAGAGCCCAGACGCCCCACGAGGATGGAGGACCCCAGCCCCAGAGGGGTGGCAGGTCCAACAAGAAGAGGAAGTTCAAAAGCAGGCTCAAGTCAGTTTCCCGGGAGCCCAGCCCAGCCCTGCGGCCAAACCTGGACGGCTCTGGCCGCCTCCCCAGGCCCATCTTTTCCTGCAGTTTCCCCACAGGGATGCATGGAGACAAGCGCCCCCCGCCCCCCATCACCGGGCTCTGTCCCTTCGGCCCCGGGAGATGCTGGTGGCAGATGAGCAGAACCGGGTGCTGAAACGCTTCTCCCTCAATGGCGACTGCAAGGGCACCGTGCCCATCCCTGAGGGCTGCTCTCTTTGCAGGGTGGCAGCCCTGCAGAGTGCCTTGGCCTTCTCTGCAGGTGCATGGCTCTGTCTCATCAGCCCCGATGGTGAGGTGCAGTGGCGCCGGGCCCTGAGCCTCTCCCAGGCCAGCCACGTGGCGGTGTACAATATGGAAGGCAGCCTGGCCACCCGGTTCATCCCTGGGGGCAAGGCCAACCGAGGCCTGCAGGCGCTGGTGTTTCTGACCACCAGCCCCCAGGGGCATTTCGTGGGGTTGGATTGGCAGCAGCATAGTGTGGTAATCTGTGATGGGCTGGGCCACGTGGTTGGGGAGTACAAGGGGCTGGGCCTGCACGGCTGCCAGCCAGGCTCTGTGTCTGTGGATAAGAAGGGCTACATCTTGCTGACCACTGGAGAAGTCAACAAGGTGGTGATCCTGAACCCGAAGGGGTCGCTCCTTGGAGACTTCCTGACAGCCTACCACGGCCTGGAAAAGCCTCGGGTTACCACCCTGGAGGATGGCGGGTAACTGGTTATATCCCTCAGTAATGGGAGCATCCATGTCTTTTGGGTCCATTCTTTGGACAGTTAAAGGGTGTAGGACTAGGGTGGGGGGAGGGGGGAGGGAGAGGGCAGGGGGGAGGCAGAGCTGCCTGTGGGAGAGGACGTTTTCCTGAAGGTCAGGGGTTGGCAACTTTTCAGCATGACGTGCCAAACTGCTAACCCGTCTTCTAGTGTGTGAGAATAGGGACCAAGCGTGGTGGTGTGACCTTAACTCTCAGAAACAGAAGAGCAGGTGACTAGGTGCGGGGGCACTGGAGGTTCACCTGCCTCTTGCTTTTTGTGCATGGCTGCTGTCACTGCTGCCACTGCTATATAGTTTAGGTTTCTGAGGTTTGTGAGCCTGTCCTGGTTTGCATTCTTCAAATGCATTCCTGATACAGTAGCCAAGGGAGAGTCTTGGGGGTCAAGAAGGGCACGGGGTGGGTCACACATGTGCATTATGGAACAGCACTCTGACCCTCGCTCCCCCTCAGACTGGCACAGGGTTCTACAGAGTCACAGGAGGCCTGAGATTTCGAATGGGCAGTATATGGCCTCTTCTGCCAGCCCCAGGCAGGAAGCTCCTGTGATCACGGCATGCCCCCGGTGGCAGCCGGGTGGGCTTGCAGGAGGATGGGTAAGTGCAGACAGTAGCTGGGGCCAAAGAGGAGTTAGGGTCAAAGGCTGTGAAGAGAATAGGCTACTGGAAAACCAAACCCAGCAGAATTCGTGTCCAAAAATCCATGTTCTCCATTGCTTCTCAGCCTTTGGCTAAGACTAAGTATAAAAACACACAGGCTCGGCCAGGTGCAGTGGCTCACTTGTAATCCCAGCACTTTGGGAGGCTGTGGCAGGAGGATCGCTTGAGGCCAGGAGTTTGAGACCAGCCTGGGCAACATAGCGAGACCCCATCTCTATAAAATTTTTTTTTTAATTATCTGCATGTGGTGACACATGCCTGTTGACCCAGCTACTCAGGAGGCTGGGGTGGGAGGATCCCTTGAGCCCAGGAGTTCAATGCTGCAGTGAGCCAGGATCACAACTGTGCATTCCAGACTCTATCTCAAAAAATAAATAAATAAAACCCAAAACAGAAGAAGATAGAGAGATGTGATGACAGACAAAAGAGGAGTCTGCAAGGTGAGCATGGAGGCAGAGACTAAAGTGATGTGGCCCCAAGCCATGGAATACCTGCAGCCACCATAAAATGAAAGAGACAAGAAATAAATTCTCACTTATAGTTTATGAAGAAAGCAAGCCTTGCTAATGTGTTGATTTCCTTTTAGGCAATATAAGGTAACATTAAAAGATTCCAGGAATTAGGATGTATAGAGATTGTGGATCATAATAGCATATTGAATTTATGTTAATGTTTGCTACTGAAAGATATTGTCATGTTTATATTCTACATAGATGTTTAGAATCATTTCAGTTAATTCTATAATTTATGTGTATAAAGTAATTTTCAAATATAATTGATATTAAACCTTAGGTAAATACATATTTAAAAAAAAAAAAAAAGAAACAACAGAAAAAGGAGGTTATCCATCACTTCTCAGCTAAGATTAAGTATAAAACAAAGGTTGTGGGTATCAGAGCAGGGAGCCCTCCATGCAGCCACAGAGTCAAGTCTCAGGGAAGACGGACATAGGACAGAAAAACATCAAACCTACAACGCTTCTGTTTCAATGTTGTCCCATTTCCTGGGGTCTATGTGTTGCCTTCTCTTAGTTTTCCAGCAAAATTCCTTTTGAGACGTGTTGACCTTCACTTGGCTGAACTAGAGGGTGAAGGAAGTTGTCCTCTGTGGGCCACTGTTGCTGAGGAAACAGCTGAACCCTGCAGGCCAAGTGGAACTTGGGGGTGCCAAGTGGAACCTGAGAAGTTGCAGTGGGGCTGCGATAGAGAGAGGCGTCAAAGCAGAAGGGAGAAAACTGCCGGAGGTGGACTGTGATCACTGGACCTTTTCCTAGGTGGTGGCAGTGGTGGGACTGACAGGCAAGTAGGCTTGGAGAATGTTTTTAGCCAGGGGGCTGTTGAGAGATAGCAGAAGGGGGTCTTAATGTGGGGACTGTGTGGATGGTGGGGCGTTCGTGGGAACCAGAGGGATTTGGGACGAGTCCAGATGGAACGCACAGGGTGTTCTCTTTCTGAGAAAACCATTTCTTGTTTATTGAAACAATGGGGGACATCATCGAAGTCTGGGTGGATACACTTCAATTTTCTAAAAATTACAAAGGTAGGCACAGCAAAGAAAAATGAAGATTATAAGAGCTGGGTATGGTGGCTCATGCCTGTAATCCCAGCACTCTGGGAGGCCTAGGTGGGTGGATCACCTGAGGTCAGGAGTTCAAGACCAGCCTGGCCAACATGATGAAATCCCATCTCTACTAAAAATACAAAAACTAGCCAGGTATGGTGGTGCACACCTGTAATCCCACTTACTCAGGAGGCTGAGATAGGAGAACCATTTGAACCCAGGAGGTGGAGGTTGCAGTGAGGCGAGATTGTGCCACTGCACTCCAGCTTGGGCAACAAGAGTGAAACTCCATCTCAAAAAATAATAATAATAATACCAAGAAGATGGGAAAACCATGTAGAGCTGATTTGATGAGGAAAAGTTTGGTCTCTAATACATGAACTAATGACTAGAACAGTATTTGCTCAAAAAACCACTTAAGCTCTGCACCCGGGAGGAAATGCATGCAAGCAAGGACTAGTAGAATGAAAAATTATAATAATTTTTTAAAAAGCTGGATGCAGTGGTTCACGCCTGTAATCCCAGCACTTTGGGAGGCTAAGGTGGGTGGATCACCTGAGGTCAGGAGTTCGAGACCAGCCTGGCCAATATGGTGAAACCCCATCTCTATTAAAAATACAAAAATTAGCTGGGCATGGTGTTGCATGCCTGTAATCCCAGCTACCCATCTGACAAAGGGTTGATATCCAGAATTTACAAAGAACTAAAACAGGTTTACAAGAAAAAAACAAACAAGCCCATTCAAAAGTGGGCGAAGGATATGAACAGACACTTTGCAAAAGAAGACATACATGAGGCCAACAAACATATGAAACAATGTTCATCATCACTGGTCATTAGAGAAATGCAAATCAAAACTACATTGAGATACCATCTCATGCCAGTTCGAATGGCGATCATTAAAAAATCTAGAGACAACAGATGCTAGAGAGGATGTGGAGAAATAGGAACAGTTTTACACTGTTGATGGGAGTGTAAAATTAGTTCAACCATTGTGGAAGACAGTGTGGCGATTCCTCAAGGACCTAGAAATAGAAATTCCCATTACTGGGTATATATCCAAAGGATTATAAATTGTTCTACTATAAGGACTCATGCACACGAATGTTCATTGCAGCATGTTTACAATAGCAAAGACCTGGAACCAACCCAAATGCCCATCGATGATAGACTGGACAGGGAAAATGTGGCACACATACACCATGGAATATTATGCAGCCATCAAAAACGATGAGTTTGTGTCCTTCGTAGGGACATGGATGAACCTGGAAACCATCATTCTCAACAAACTGACACAAGAACAGAAAATCAAACAGCGCATATTCTCACTCATAGGTGGGTGTTGAACAAAGAGAACACATGGACACAGGGAAGGGAGCACTACACACTGGGGTCAGTTGGGGGGAAATAGGGGAGGGACGGTGGGTGGTGGGGAGTTGAGGAGAGATAGCATGGGGAGAAATGCCAGATATAGGTGATGGGGAGGAAGGCAGCAAATCACACTGCCACATGTGTACATATGCAACAATCTTGCATGTTCTTCACATGTACCCCAAAACCTAAAATGCAATAAAATAAATTTTTTTAAATGCCATTAACATCCTCAACAGAGTGAAAGTCTGATCCTGAAATGGTAGAATCTTAACTAATTTTATCTTTTTTATAGAAATTGAACCCTTTGAGGGCATGAAGTACTATTTCTTTTCTCTGTGCTTCTTGTTTTTGGGTTTTGCTTCACCACCAATTTATGACTACCAAAACCCTACAGATCCCATAATTAACTCACAGCTGCCATCTTGCCACCATAGTTAGAATGGGAGCTGGTGATGAATGGAGAACAGAAAAACTAATAGACCACAAGCTTTTTAGACCTCTGTGGCCTTGCTGAATGATAATCCAGCCCCTTCACTTTATAGGTAAGTAAACAAGCCCTAGGGACTCAGCAGTGAATCTGTGTCTTAGGACTCACATCTAGTGCCTTTTCTGTTGTACTTCAAAGAGAGAACAGGAGGGAGAGTGAAGCCAAATTATTGATATTTTAGGAGATGCTTTTTAAGGAAGGATAGGATATTGGACTTGGTGTCGTTATCATGTTATAAAGTTTTTAAAAATGCTACCATCCCAAAACAAAAATAGGTAAAAGATACGAATAGGCAATTCACCAAAAAAGAAATACAATAGACATGAAAGAATATCCAACATACTTAAAGAAATGTAAGTAGCAAATTTCTATTGGTATCTCAGGAGAAAACATTTACTTCTGGGCTTTATTATTCAGACCATTGGCCTCATAGGGCTTCTTGTTGATGATCTACCCTAATTTTAGAAAATGTAATTGTAACAGGAAAAAAATGAATGCAAATGGTAAAAGATGAAGTACGACCTGCTCAATAAATTTTATGAAAGTTAAAAAAAAAAAACAAGATTAAACTATATGCTGTCTGAAAGAAATTCACTTCATCTATAAAGACACAACAGACTAAAAGTGAAAGTACAGAAAAATGTGTTTCATGCAAATGGAGACAAAAAAGAGCAGGAATAGCTATACTTATATCAGATTAAATAGACTGTAAGTCAAGAATTGTGGAAAACAAGATGAACAAGATTATTACATAATGATAAAGGGGGCAATACAGCAAGAGACTATAAAAATTGTGACTATACGTGCACTAAAACTAGGCACCCAAAGTGTAAATATTAATAGATGTAAAGAGAGATATGAACCATATCTCCTACTATTACAATAATAGTAGGCAACTTCAACACTCTACTTTGAACAATGAACTGATCATCAAGACAGAAGATAAAACATCAGAGTTAAACTGTACTGTAGCCCAAATAGACCCAACAGAAAGTTATAGAACATTCCCTCTAAAAGCTGCAGAATACACATTTTTCTCAATAGCAAATATAACATTCTTCAGGATAAACCTCTACCATATGTTAGGTCATAAAACACATTTTTTAAATAGAAATCATAAGTATATTTTCTCACCACAACTGAATAACACGTAAATTAATAGGAATGTTGGAAGTTACTAATTCATGGAAATTAAACAACATGATTCTCAACAACAAATGGGCCACTGATGAAAGTAAGGAAGAAATTTTAAAATTCCCTTTGACAAACGAAAATGAAAATACCTCATACAAAACCTGTGGGATACCACAAAAGCAGTTCTAAGAAGAAAGTTTATAACAAAAACGCTACATCAAAAACGAAGGATCACAAAGAAACAACTTAAAGATTTACCTCAAAGAACTAGAAAAGTAAGAAAAAAGGAAAACCCAAAATTAGTAGAAGGAAGGCAATAACAAAGATCAGAGCAGAATACATAAAGATTAAAAACTCAAGGCAAAGGGTCAACAAAACAGAGTTGCTTTTTTAAAAAAGATAAGATTAACAAACCTTTAGCTAGACTAATGAAGATAAAAGAGAGAAGACTGAAATAAAATTGGATATAAAAGGAGACATAATAACTATGATGACCACAAAAATACAAAGGATGATAAGGGAATATTATGAACAACTATACCCCAACAAACTGGAAAATCTAGAAGTGGATAAATTCCTGGACACACACAACCTATCAATATTGAATCATGAAGAAACAGAAAACTGAATAGACTAATGAGTAATGAGGTTGAAACAATGATAAAGACTCTCCCAGCAAAGAGAGGCCAGGACCTGATGTCTTCATAGCTGAACCCTACCAAACATTTAGAAAGAAGTAATATCAATTATTCTCTAACTATTCCAAAAAAAAATGAAGAGAAAACAATACCACCACATTACCTTAACTCCAAAACCAGACAAAAACACAACAAAAAAAGAAAACTATGGGCCAATATCCCTGATGAAAACCCTAAAGACTCCACCAAAAAACTTAGAAGTAATAAATGAATTTAGCAAAGTTGCAGAATACCAAAATAACATACAAATCAGTAGTGTTTCTATTAATATATGCCAGTAGTAAACTACCTGAAAAAGAAATAAAAAAGCAATTTCATTTACAAAAGCTACCAAAAAATAATACCTAGATATAAACTTAACCGAGATGAAAGATCTCTACAATAAAAATGATAAAACATTGTGAAATAAATTGAAAAGAACATAAATAAATGAAAACATATCCTGTACGCGTAGGTTGGCTTTTGCTAAAATTGCCATATTACACCAATGGTCAACAGAGTCAATGTAATCTCCATCAAAATACCAATGACATTCTCCTAAGAAAAAAAAAAATTTTTTTAATTCTAATGAAAATGCAAAATACCCTGGATAGCCCACTTCATCTTGAGCAAAAAGAAGAAAGCTAAAAGTATCATACTGACTTCAAAATACACTACAAAGGTATATGAACCTAAACAGCATGATATTCACATATGAACAGACCCAAAGATCAATAGAATAGAATAGAGAATACAGAAACAGATCCATGTATTTACGGTAACTTATCTTCAACAAAAACTTCAAAACATACATTGGGGAAAGAACAGTCTGTTCAATAAATGGTGCTGGGAAAAGCAGATGTCTACTTATAGAAGAATGAAACTAGTTCCCTATCTCTCATTATATACAAAATTCAGCTTTAAATTGATCAAAGACTTAAAAGTAATTCCACAAACTATGAAAGCACTGGAAGAAAACATTGAAGAAATGACTCATAAAATTGGAGCAGGCAAGGATTTTTTTAGTAAGACCTCAAAAGCACAGGCAGCAAAAGCAAAAATTGACAAATAGGATTCCATCAAACTGAGAAGCTTCCGCACAGCAAAGGAAGCAATCAATACAGTGAAGAGACAAAAGCCAGACGTGGTGGCTCACACCTGTAATCCCAGCACTTTGGGAGGCTGAGGTGGGCGGATCACAAAGTCAGGAGTTTGAGGCCCACCTGGCCAATATGGTGAAGCCCCATCTCTACTAAAAATACAAAAATTAGCTGGGCATGATAGTGCATGCCTGTAGTCCCAGCTACTCAGCAGGCTGAGGCAAGAGAGTGGCTTGAACCCCGGAGGCGGAGGTTGTAATGAGCTGAGATTGCACCACTGCACTCCAGCGTGGCCAATGGAGAAAGACTCTATCTCAAAAATAAACAAATAGATAAATAAAAGAGACAAATTACAGAATGGGACAGGTTATTTCCAAATTATGCATCTGACAAGAGGTTAATATCTAGACTGTATAAGGAACTCAAAGTGTTCATTATTTCAAATGTAAATGTGACATTATTATTATATTTGTAGAAGAGCCCTTATCTTTCAGAGAGAGAGACTGAAATATTTACAGATCAGATTATATAATGTCTAGGATTTGCTTCAGAAAGAGTCCAGAGCTGGGGAAGAAAAGGCCTGGAATGATTGAGAAGACAGACGAAATGAGATTGTCTACATGTTGACAAACATTAAGCTTACCCTGCCCCCATGGCTCCTTTGTGGAAGATACTTTTAGTTTATAATCAGTGGTAGGCAGGTAACAGCTTCCTACCTGGTATATTCCTGAGTTATGTGTATATGTAGAACATCTGTGTATTAATAAGACTCACCTGTCAAAGAGCAAATAAAAACGTGGGTGAATCTCTGCTCAGGTCCTTCAGTCCTGGAGAGCTGTAAGCCCCACATGCTCTCAGGCTGTTGGGCCCCAGGATAGACGCACTCTGTGTGCTATCTGGTGTCTGCCTCTCAATACCTTCAGCCCACCTGGGTGGCAGTCTGCCAGCCAAGCTGGTTCTTGGTAAGTGGCGCCCAAGTGTGGGGACTTGAACCCAGGGTGAAGAGTTGCTGGAGCAACAAAGAAAGGAGAGGCTAAGCTAAAGTTATCCCAAGTACATTTGGAAAGAACCCCGGGGGCAAATTGGGGAGCTCGGAAGGCATCCTGGGAACGTTTGAAAAAAATCCCCCAGGCAAGTTGTGGGGGCCCAAAGGATCTGGGGGAGATGCCCAAGTGAGTTAGGGAGAACCCAGGGTTAGGCCTAGAACGTTGGAGAAAAAATCTTCCAGGGTTAGCTGGGGAACTCGGGATTAGCCCGAGGATGTTTGAAAAAATCACCCACGGTGGCAATTGGGGGAGCTCAGTCATATTGGGGTAACATGGGACAAAAATGAAGTAAACACAGGGCTTATTTGGTGTGGTCTGTTTGGGCTTTGGTGTGTTTTGCCCTCAAGCTGTTTCAGGCCAAAGAGGAGGAAGATAATTCAGGAGAAGATTCAGGAGAAGGTATGTGATGAAGTATGTAAAGAAATTATAGAGCAAAAAGATGAAAAGTCAAATGAGGAAAAGGTGTGCCCGTCAGCCCCCACTCAGTATCCTGTCGAGGGATGGCCAGGTCTTCGGATATTTCTACCTCTGCTTCTGTCGGTAATCACTTCAGACGTTGGTATTTCTAGAATTACAATAACTGGTTTCACCCAAGCCAGAATTCAACAAATAAGAAAAGAGGGAGATTTGGAAGTATGACAATTTCCAGTGGGTATACACCCTCAAGATCAGCAAGGGCAAGTATGGGTTGCTTTTGAACCCCTTCCCTTCAAATTGCTGAAGGAGTTTAAATGGGCCATCAGCGGGTATAGGCCTGGGGCTCCATTTATGCTAGGATTATTAAAGAACGTAGCTATTTCTTACAGCTGATTCCAATAGATGTGATTTTGGGAAACGGGTTAAGGGGCCTTCCTCAGGCCCCAACCCAAATTGGGGCCTATCCAGTACAAACTATTCCCTCATCCCTATACAATGCTTGTTCCTCGCCACAGCTGGGAGCACAGCAGTAGATCTGTGCAGCTCTCAAAGGGTAAGCATTTTACCGGGAGAGCCAGCGCGAAAAATATCTGCAGGAGTTTGGCCCTTTACACCCCAGAACTGTGAGCTCACTTCTAGGAAGATCTAGTCTTGCTGCTCAAGGAGTTACAGTTCATACAAGAGTTATTGATGCAGACTTTATAGGCGAAATTCAAACTGTAGTGTCTTCTTCTGGAATGCATAGCACAGCTTTTAGTTACACCATATGAGAAAATAGGAAATACACTAGAAGAACGAGAGGACCTGGAGGTTCAAACAAACAAGACAGAGAAGCATTATTGAGTAAATCAAATTACTGGTCAACATCCTGCATGTGCAATTATGATTCAAGGAAAGAAACTTACGAGATTGGTAGGTGCTTGAACAGATGTTTCTATTATTTCTTTCCAACATTGGCCACTTTCTTGGCCCAAGGAAAATGCTCAGTTCAATGTGCTTGGAGTAGGGCAGGCCTCTGAAGTGTATCAAAGTAGTCTCATTTTAACCTGCATAGGGCCTGAGGGACAGCTTGGAACTATTCAGCCTATTGTGATGCAAATCCCCATTAACTTGTGGGGAAGAGATTTGTTACAGCAATGGGAAGCTCAGGCTTTAATACCTGAACAATCGTATAGTCCTCCAAGCCACCAAATGATGTAGGATTAAGTTTTTTGTTTGCCAAGAGGAGGACAATTAACAGCAGCTGAACAACACCTGAATAAACAATCTAAGGAAGAAACTGTAAGGCAATTGATCTGGTGGCAAGACCTACTCACAAAGAATTTGGAAAGGGGCAATGCAATAACCTGGGGGAGAGGATTTTGCTTGCATCTCTGCAAATCAACAGCCAGTGTGGATACCATCCAGACATTTAAAGCCGTACTATGAGCCAGATACCAAAGAAGAGACTGTAGGCAATCCCCCAGTCGCAAAAACGGTGAGACTAACATGGAAGGGGAGTACTGTTCCCACAAGGGGAACACGCTGAACATTACCACCGACTTGGGGTCAAATGTAAAAAGCTTTCACAAATAGCAGAGAAAAACCTGAAGAAAGCAGGACAGCCTATTGTGGGTCTCATGATGACAGTTACCATGATTAAAGTGAGTATTTCTGGAGTTGGGGTAGAAGTAAAATAAAGTTTCTCACATTGGGCATATATTCTTTCCTTCCTTTAATGATCCCTGGCTTAGTATTTTCTGTAATAACTTGGGAAATAAAATAACAATGTTTTAGCCATCAAAACCTGAATACAAATAAAGAATCGTCCCCTAAGTTAAAAACATTAATCTGGAGAGTTTGTTGATGGAGGCTGAGGTGCTGTGCAACAATTCCTATGGAATTATTACTGATTATTGGTTCCCTAAGGGGATACTTAGCAATGATTGCACCAGTCAGTCCTCTTGTGGTAGCATGGAATTCTGGTGGCAGATAAAGAACTACAGCTACTTGGAATTTATACATCCTGAGATCAACAACCCTATTGTCTGGAGAGATGGGGGTTAGTAGGACCACAACCAAAAATAGTATGGCCAATGATAAGAGCTGAATAAAAGAACTTTGAAAAATATCTAGGGCCCTAAAACCAATAAAAGTCTTGGAAACAAAATATAATAGAAAAGCAGGCCCTACTTCTTATTCATTAGAAGTTTACAAGAAATAAAAGCTCTTTAGATTCAGGGCTGTTAAACCACTCATGTCTTTTGGTGGTGGGAGACTTATGGACTAATTTTAGTAACTCTAAAAGTATAATGAGACTGAACACAATCAGGAGAGAATAAACAGCACCTGGAAAGGCCTTTCGATGGCAAGCAAGGAGGAGGGACCCAGAGGGCCCTCAATGCCCCTTTTCAGCAAGAAGTTACAGAAGAACAACCTCCACCCTATTTCCCAAAAGATTTCTGGGTCCCCACTCCTTAAGGAAGAACTGTAAGAGTAGGTAGTCAGGTCAGGTTCTGAGGTGCTTGAAGAGGCTGCTGATAGATTGGCAGCCCTAAAATTTGGATGAAAACACTTGGAGGAGCTATGATTGGTGTTATGGTTATGTTATTAATCTGTTTTTTCTGTCTTTGTGTAGTTTGCAAGTATGGATCCAGAAGCCTCCGAGAAATGGTTCACCAAGATAGAGCTGTACTTGCTTACCTAGCTTTGTGAAACAAAGAAGGGGGAAGATGTTGAGAAACATTAAGTCTACCCTGCCCCCATGGTTCCCTTGTGGAAGAGACTTTTACTTTGTAATCAGTGGTAGGCAGCTGCCTACCTGGTATATTCCAGAGTTATGTGTATATGTAGAACACCTGTGTATTAACAAGAATCACCTGTCAAAGAGCAAATAAATATGTGGATGAATCTCTGCTCGGGGCCTTCAGTACTGGAGAGCTGTAAGCCCCACAGGCTGTCAGGCTGTTCGGCTGTTCATCCCCAGGACAGATCCACCCTGTTGTGCTGAGTGTCTGCCTTTCAATACCTTCAGCCCACCTGGGTGGGGATCTCCCAGCCGAGCTGGTTCTCGGTATCCATACCTTGAGGATGTTGGAACTGGAATGGATCCACTTTACCAGTCTCTCTTTGCTTTCATATATAGTTGATATTTTACAAAAGCAAATGCTTAAACAGCTAAGCAAATAAAAATAAAGGGCAGAAAATCTAAACATTAAAAAGTTGTTGAATAAAAAATGACTACATGACTGAATAACAAAATTCAGGAAAGCAGCACCTTGCAGAGAGAAGGGGCAAGATGAAATCAGAGAGGAACACACAAAACTAAGGTTTGGGAAAAATTATATTTTTTAAAAATGATGAACTGACAGATGTTCACTTTATTGATGGTTCATAAACTATGAATGTATGCTCTATTCACCTTCATGTATGACACAAACTTACAGGAGTGCCTTTCTTTTATTTATTTATTTTTTGTGTGTGAGATGAAATTTCACTCTTGTTGCCCAGTCTGGAGTACAATGGTGTGATCTCAGCTCACCGCAACTTCCACCTCAGGTTCAAGCGATTCTCCTACCTCAGCCTCGCGAGTAGCTAGGATTACAGGCATGTGCCACCATGTGTGGCTTTTTTTTTTTTTTTGGAGAGATGAGGTTTTTCCATTTTGGTCAGGCTGATCTTGAACTCCCGACCTCAGGTGATCCGCCCGCTTCCGCCTCCCAAAGTACTAGGATTACAGGCGTGAGCCACCACGCCTGGCCAGGAGTACCTTTTTTTAAGGTTAGAGATGGTTTGATCTTCCCTGCAAAATCTTTGCCTTGGCACATGGGTCCCGGAGAGTCTCATTTATGTCAATAAATCATGGCTGGCTTAGAGACTGGAAGTGGGAACTGACTCACACCTCTACCTGCTTTCCTGGAAGAAAAACAGAACTGACGAAAGAAAGGAATAAACATCACAGATATATCACTCTCTGGTTTGTGATTCTTCCTTCCTTCCCTCCTTTCGTCCTTTCTCTTTCCCTCCACTCTCCCTCCTTTTCTCTTTCTCTCCTCCTTTTAAGATGAAGCTAAATTTTAAAAATCTCCGCAAGATTTTCATCCCCCTAAGAGGAAAGGTTCAACCCTTATTCATTTTGAGGGTATTTGACAAGGAAAGGGCTTTCCTATAAAGTGTTAAAACAACCTGAGAGCGACGCAGCCCCTCTTGGGGTGCTTAAGTAGAAAAGATGTGACCCAGAGAATGTGACCCAACAGGAGGCTGAAATAAGTCGGCCATGGAGGAGACAGCCAAGAGGTAGGCACAGGACATCAGGGAGCCAGGTTGCTCTGTCTCATAAATGAGTGCTCACCAGAAGGGCATTTATTTAGGTTTGCTGGGTGACTTCTGAGCAGTCACTACCCCTCTCTGAGTAGCAATTTCCTCTCCAGTGAATTGGACTTAGTTACTGCCAACTGCAGGGGCCAGATAGAGAAAGCAAAGGAGCAAAGTGAGTTAGGGGAGTGAGTGAGGGTGGGAAGGGGTGTGAACTGGAGAACAATACGTGCACCTAATCTAACCGGAAGTCAGGACTCAGCTACAGGCAGGAATGACGCCCAATTTAGCCAAAGCCTACCTTTCTTTCTGAACGACACAAAAGTCTGACATTTGAAAGTGAAATCTCCCTATTTTTCAAATGCTGACAATGAATTCTATCTAAAAAGGACAGAGAAGCAACAATCAAAGGAGAAGCAACCATAAACCCATTGTGCAGCTCCTCAAAGTTTTCTGGGAGTTGAAGATGGGATTCAGCTTGCAAACCCTCATTTCCTAGTCTCTATATTAGATAATATCTGAAAAACCTCTGAAGCTTTAACCATCTATGTAAAAACAGTTTGAGACTTTGGCTTCAGGAAGAACTTTGTTCAAACCGATTTCAAGCTCTTTCTCTTTCCACATGTGTGATATCCAACAA
This sequence comes from Cebus imitator, assembly GCF_001604975.1. Classification (NCBI taxonomy): domain Eukaryota; kingdom Metazoa; phylum Chordata; class Mammalia; order Primates; family Cebidae; genus Cebus; species Cebus imitator. Next base: position 3,619,015 of record NW_016107519.1, on the reverse strand, counting down.
GTTTCTGAGCCTCTCTAAGTTTCAGCATCCTCCCCTGATATTATGCATCTGCAAAGTTGAAATGAGAAAACAGGCACAGAATGCTACCCCCAGTGCCTAGAGTGCTCTATAAATGACTATCGTAATTATCCGCCTTCACCATGACGTGACAATGCAAACTTTTACATCTGGATGACTCTAAGCAAATAAATAATTGGATGAGCTGCTGGTTGAATGTGTTCCCCAGGAGCACAGCATGAAATTCCACTGGAGGAGCATCAGCCAAGACACAGATGATGCAGAAAGGCTTCATGACAGTCATTGCAGGCGACAGGCTGCTCTTGAGTTCATCTCCTGAATCACTAGGTCTGGGGACCTAGAGAGTTCAAAGCCCTATGGGTAAAAAAATGAAACTGATGCCTGCAACTAAAGTAAGATTAAATCAAAACAATTCAACATTTTATATAAAAAAGCTGGTTTTTAAGTATTTCTGTCTTGTATAGTAATTTTACATTTATCAAATAATTTTAAAGATAGTTCAGGAGGTTCTCATATACCCTTGCCAATTTCCCCAGTTTTTAAAATTTTTCTTTTTATTTAAAACGGGTTTCACTATGTTGCCCAGGCTGGTCTCGAACACCTGGGCTCAAGAGTTCCTCCCACCTCAGCCTCCCAAAGTGCTGGAATTACAGGCATGAACCACCAAGCCCAGCCAGTTTCCCTTCTTGTTAACGTCTTACATAATCTTAGTAAATGTGTCACAACTGAAAAGTCAACACGGGTGCATTATTATTAACTACATTCTAGACTTCATTATAATTTCACCTGTCTCTCCATTTATGTCCTCATTTATGATTTCTGTTCCAGGATCCCATCCAAGTTATCGCATTGCATTTAATTGTAGCGTCTCCTGTCTCCTCTGATGTGTCCATTTCTCAGTCTTTCCTTGGTTTTCATGAACATGGCAGTCTTAGGGGGAAATACTGGTCAGGTATTTTGTAGAGTGTCCTCCAATCTGGGTTTTTCTAGTGTATTTCTCATGATTAGGTTGGAGTTTGGGTTTGGGGGAAGAACACCACAAAGCTGAAACATCCTCCTCTTCACATCATATCCAAGGTTGCATGATAGCCATGTGGCTTCCTCAGTGATGTTGACCTTTATCACTTGGTTAGGGTGGTATTTGCCAGGTTTCACCTCTTTTAAATTCGTGGGTTTTTTTCCTTCTCACACTATTCTTTGGAAGCAAACCACTAAGTTAAGCCCACATTTTGTGGGAGGTGGGAGGAGATGAGGAAGATTAAGCAGCTCCTCCCGGAGTCAGAGTGTCTACACATATTACATGTAAGCGGCAACTGGCCGGGTGCCATAGCTCATACTTGCCATCCAAGAACTTTGGGAGGCTTTTGGGGAGGATGGCTTGAGGCCAGGAGTTTGAGACTAGCCTAGGCAACTTAGCTAAACCCCATCTGTACAAAAAGTTTTAAAATTATCTGGGTATGGTGGTGTGTGACTGTGGTCCCAGCTACTTGGGAGGCTGAGGCAGGAGGACTGCCTGAGCCCGAGCGTTTGAAGCTGCAGTGAGCCATGATTGTGCCACTGCACTCCAGGCTGGGTGACACTGCAAGACACTGCCTGAAAAAAATTTAAGTAATAATCTTTCATTCTTGTGTGGCACTGTAGCCCCACTTTAAGGAAGTGGAAATGGAGGCCCAGAACGGTTAAATGTCTCTCCCACAGTGGCTAAGTTATCTATAACATAACAGAGCTTAGGTTCAAACCTCCATTGCTCTGCCCTCAAAGCCCATCTTTTTTCCACTGCATGGTGTGGCGGACTCCAGCAGCACTGCCCCCACCCCTCTGGCTTTGGTTATCTTTCTCAGAAACCACGAATCTTTGATGATCTCATCTTTGCCATCTCCTTCCAGTCTAAAATGATTGGTTTCTATCATCTATGGTGTGAGTTAAATCACAGACAAAAGAACAACCTGTTGACCTTGTTCTCAGACACCCTTTCTCCAAGTTTACATGGTATCTTCCAGATGCTCTAGGCTTTGTCAGAATAAAAACACCAGTAGAAAAATGAATGTCTCTGTGCTAAATTGTTCCAGCAAACTCTTGCCGTAAGCGCAGTCATAAACTGGATTAATTATCTACTGTCACAGAAAGAGCACCAAAGCCTCAACGGTTTATATAAATAAGTGTGCTCCTCATGCAGCTGGGGTCATTGGGGGTCCACTGGTGGCTTTGCTGATCTTGGATGGTCTTGCTCACAGACCTGGAGGTTGGTTGGCTACCAGCTGAGGAGACTGGAGTGACTTGGCTCTGTCTCACGTCTTTCCTTCTCAGGCAGGAAAGCCCAGGCACGTTTCCATGGTGAACATGTAACTGTAACCGGTCCACTGCCAGATGTGCACTGCAAGCCAATATCCCAAGACACCAGGTTGCAGCAGAAAAGGAGGTTTAATCGTAGGGCCACCAAAAAAAAGATATGAGGAAACCTCGGATCCATCCCTTCAAGGGATTTGGGGTGAGAGTTTTTAAGGGTGTTGGAGTAGGCTGAAATGTGGAGATCAATGATTGGTGAAACAGCACAGGGTGAAGTCCTGGGACAGAGGGATGGAAGAAGCTATATTCATATGCTGATTTGATTCCTCCCTGGGAATCTTCGAACTGGTGGGCTTCAGCTACTCCACTGGAATTCAGGACCTGAAAAACATTTTCAGTGATTCTTAACCAAAACTTATGATTCTAATGCCAGAGCTCCTGTCTATAGGAACAATGCGGTTGCAAATGAATTCTTAACAGTCAGAGATCCAGTCTGTAGGAACCATGGGGACACAATGGTCAGTATCCAGTGCTACGTGACCTTAGCAACAAAGAATTCGGGCAGAGTGCAGCCTGATTAATATTTAATTACAACTATGCTACAGCCTGGCCAGTGCACCACAATGTAGCAGCCTCTCCTTGTGAGGTATCACCCAGAGTTCTTTGCGTCAAACCCAGAGAATAAAGGAACGTGGACACAAAGGGTGAGATTAGACTGAAAGTTTAAAAAGCGAAAAAAGAAAGTTTTCTGCCACCAGGAGAGGGCCCGGAAGAGGGTTGCCTTTTTTACAGTTGAATGCAAAGGCTTTTATAGAAAACCAATGAGGGTTGGGTGTCTCATTTGCATAAGATGCAAATTTCTGGTAGCTCCACCCCATCCTCCTAATAATGCGCAAAGCAGGCCCTTAGCTTGAGTTACTCCATGTTGCACTTGTTCCCCTTACTGCTTATGTGGCAGGGGACGGAATTTTCCATCGCAGGTATGTCTGGACAAGTCACCTGTGTAGCCTTTCTTATCTGTGCAGCTACAGGCATGTCTTTCTTTTGTTTGATTCAACCAAGGACCCACCCTCACTGCCTGCCTAACCAGTCTCTCTCTTTCTCCTCTGTCAACTATATCTCTTTCCAGAACCTGGCATGCAATTCTTGTCACTCCTAAGGGGATGGTAGTGACGGTATCAGTAGCACAGGCACTACAGTAGCCAGTGGGAGTCCAGCAGGCAGGCCTCAGCACCACAGTGACTCGCCTTTACTTCCGCTGCCTCTGACTGGCAACCCCAAAGTCAGGGAAGGAGAAATAGGTTTCCTTCCTTTTAACGAGAGAAATGCAACAACATGCATGCAGGGAGGAGTGAAAAATTAATGCCACAGATGCAATCCATCCCACCCACTGGTCCTTATTGGATGGAGGTGAGGCAGACATGGGCTATGTGCCCAACTGAGTTGAGATATGAGAAATGACTCTAGGAGGATGAGTGGAGCAGGGATGTTTTCCTAGAGAAATATTATGGGGTAAAACCAACAGAAGTGCACTGCAGTATCCCTAAACCCAAGTTACAGATGTGGAAAGAGACTCAATCAAGAGCTGTGATTTTGGGGGCTGTCCAGGTTGCTTCTGGAGACCTGTCTTCTCCCAAAGCCAACTCATTTGATGTCCTATTCTACTTTCTCCCACGAACGCTTTGGTCTTGACATTATTTACTTCACTTCTGCACCCTCTTAAAGTGAACTGTCTTACTCGTCTTTTATGTATTGTTTCATTTTGTCATTAAAAAAACTTTTTAGCTAAAGCTGATGCATCCATTATAAGCATAAATACATGTTTCGGTAGTATTTTTGAAAGACACTCTTGCTTAATGTATCTCTTCATGTTACTGCTTTATCAAATTGTCCTGATTTTAAGTGGGAACTAGCAAGTTCTGTTGTCAGGGAGTTACCAAGACTCAGACCTCCAGCCTGTAAACTAAGGGAACTGCATCATCTTCTGCTTGGTGAATTTTGTGCCTGGGCTATTTGAGACACCTGGCAAAGATGTGCCTTGTCACCAAATGTCCGGGCTTCCTTGCCATATTCCTGTGAATCAATCTTCCATGACAGACAGTGGCTTCCCAAAGCCTGCAAAAGCCTTCTAAACACACAATTTGAATTTATTCCTATCCCTGGACCTGTGTTTAGTTGGGAGCTGATATTGAAGGGTTTGGCAGCATCTAATCTTCGCAATAAACTCTCCTGAGAGCTGAAATCCCTCCTCTTGCTGGGAGCTTGGGCTTCTTGAATGGCCCATCTTGTGTCTGCTGAAAGGAGAACAAGGAAGGACATAGCAGTTGAGATATGAGGACCCCTCTCCCAGGCCCAGAGAATCAGAGCTAGAACCTAAATTTCATCAGAAGAAATTGCAGAAGCAGTTATGCCCTGGCAACATTTTAACCCCCAGAACAATTCTATGAGTGGTCCAAAGAGGTTAAGGACACATCTGTTCATACCCACTGGCAAAGATGAGCTCCAGCTCCTGTTTTCCATGGATTGCCAGGACTGATTTCTTTAAAACTCATTCATTGAATGTTTATTGAGCACCTACTAAGTGCCAAGCACTGGAACATCACAATGGGCAAGACAGAGATCTCTGCTCTCATGGAGCTGGGGATTGTGTCATCCCCACAAGGAAGAAAGCAGGAAGTATGTCTGGACAGTCCTGACTAGGGAAGGAAAGGCAAATTTTGGCACCTTCAGGGAACCTGGAGACGTGGCAGGCAGACGAGGGGATCACAAGTAACAGTCAAGATGATAAAAGTCAGGCGCTGACAAAAAGGGTGGTAGGAACCTGGAAATCACTGGATGGGGGCCAGAGCAAGACTGATTTTTACTTTTATGTTTTTGTTGTTGCTGCTGCTGTTTTAGAGACAGGGTCTGGCTCTGTCATCCAGGCTGGAATGCAATGGTGGAACCCTTGCTCACTGCAGCCTCAAACTCCTGGCCTCAAGCGATCCTCCTGTCCCGACTTCCTGAGTAACTGGGACTACAGGTGCACACCACCATGACTGGCTAATCTGTTTCTTAGGGCTTTTGTAGAGACAGGGTCTCACATGTTGCCCAGGCTGTTCTCAAACTCCTGACCTCAAATGATCCTCCTGCCTCAGACTCCCAAATGTTAGGAGCCTCTCAGTTATATGTTCAGCAATTACTTTCTGAGTATCTTTTCTTTGCAAAGCATCACTAGGTGTTGAGAATACAGCAGGGACCAAGATGGTTATGGTCACTGCTCTCAGAGAGATTACAATTAAGTGAGGGCCACAGAGAAGAAAACAAGCAATTCTGACACAGGCAGGACACATGTAGTGATTGGGAAGGCCACAGAGACCTGGGAACAGTGGCGAGGCAGGATCCTAATGAGACAGCAGAGGTGGAGGAAGTTAGTGGGTGAAGACAAGCTGAGGTGAGTACGGTGCAGGGAGCGAGGGGGAAGGGTGTTTCTGGCTCAGGCCCACCCTAAGGAGAGCAAGCATGGCACATCCAAGGTCTAGCTCCAGGTTCCATCCAGGTAGATGTAGAACTTAATATCAAGAGATGAGACTGGAGAGTCAAGCAGCAGCCCAGATAAGATGGATCAGTTACAGTTTGCCAAGGAGTTTGAACTTTATCCTCAGGTCAATGAGAAACAACAAGGAAGGGGGATTTTATTTTTCTTTTTTCACTCGTTTTATTTGTTAATGTTTTATTTTAATTTTGTAGGTATATAGTAGGTGTACATGTTTTGGAGCACATGAGATATTTGGATGCAGGCGTGCAATCCGTAATAATCACATCATGGAAAATGGGGTATTCATCTTTTCAAACATTTATCCTTTGTGTTACAAACAATTCAATTATACTCTTTCAGTTATTTTTAAATGTGCAATTATATTATTATTGACTACCATCACCCTGTTGTGCTATCAAATACTAGGTCTTATTCATTCTTTCTAACTATGTTTTTTGGACCTATTCACCATTCCCACCTCCCCACCACCCTCCCACTATGGGAAAGGAGGATCTTAAAGAGACAAATGACACAACCCTATTTGTAGTTGAGAAGGATCCTTACGGCTCTAGTGTGGCAAGCAGATGAGAGCTGGGCAAGACTGGAGATTGAGAGCCAGGTGAGAGGCTACTTGAGTCCAGCAGGACGCCCTCGCCTGGGAGGCTGTCTGATGTGAGCGCCACGGGGAAGCAGGAAGCCTGGAACCTGCAGAGCTGTGATTTTAAATGGTACAATGCAGAGATCCACGGGAGACGCTGCAAAGGGCCTCCTGGAGGGGCGAAACGATCGGAATTAGGAGGGTGGATGGTGAGGGCGGGGCTTGGCACTAAGCACGACAGCATTTAGCTCCTTGGCATCTCCTCAGCCTGAAGGGCTTGACTTTCTTCTTTTTTCCTTTTTTTTTTTTGAGACGGAGTCTCCAGCTGAGGCTGGAGTGCAGCGGCAAGATCTTGGCTCACTCCAACCTCCGCCTCCTGCGTTCAAACGATTCTCCTGTCTCAGCCTCTTGAGTAGCTGGGACTACAGGTGTGCACCACCACGCCCAGCTAATTTTTGTATTTTTAGTAGAGACGAGGTTTCACCATAGTGGTCAGGCTGGTCTTGTCCTGGCCTCATGATCTGCCCGCCTCAGCCTCCCAGAGTGCTGGGATTACAGAAGGGCTTGACTTTCATCTATCTTACATAAAATTTGGTTAGGAGAAAGGATTCAACTACATCACTGTTGGACAGAATGAATAAAAGACAATATTGGGAGATTCTTTTGTTTATTAATTTTACTTTAAGTTCTGAGCTACATGTGCAGAACATGCAGGTTTGTTACACAGGCAGACATGCACCATGGTGGTTTACTGCATCTGTCAACCTGTCATCTAGGTTTTAAGCCCCACATGCATTAGGTATTTGTCCTGATGCTCTCCCTCCCCTTGCCCTCCAACCCCCACAGGCCCTGGTGTGTGATGTTCCCCTCCCTGCGTCCATGTGCTCTCACTGTTAAACATACATTGGGAGATTGTTAAGAGTCCATGCACCTTGCTCCTGGATTCTGTGAATCAGAATCTCCATGGGAGGGTCCATTTGGGCTCCTGGAAACTGCGCAGGAGGCAGCTGGGGGCTAATGGAGAAATCAAGACGCCCGAGTCAATGGAACGCCCTGAAAACTGCTGTCAGCCTCCATCCAAATGATGATTTAAGAATTCACAGGAAAGAGAAAGGACGCTTCAAGCAATTGCTTAGCAGGCAAAACCTCCCAAAGCAATAATAACGTGCTAACAGCCCAGTATCCGGTGATGATGTGGAAAATACCTGTATTGGAAAACTAGAAAACGGGACAACTGGAGTTTCCAGGAAGTGGTTACATAACCTGAAGGATTTCTCTGGAGCTGTTCTGAGTAAGACGAACATAACAAGAGGCACCGGAGGAAGAAAATCACTCTCTGCTTCAGACTGCCAGGTTCAGCGGACATTTTCCTTCTCACTGCTTCTACCTAGAAATACTGGGAAGAATGTCATTTTAGGGAAAGGTAATCTCTAGAACCCTGGATATTGGTAGGAGGCCCCCACTCCATTATGGAGGGCCTTATGGCATGGCATTTAAGAGCCCCAACACCAGAGCCAGACTGCCTGGGTTGAAGTCCCATCTTTGCTGCTTTTGTTGGCAAAGTAGCTTAATCTTCTGTGCCTCAGTTTCTTCAGGTACAAAATGGATTTGTCACTATAAAACCTACCTAATAGGGTTGGTAAAGGATTAATTGGGTTAATTTGATGAACAATGCTTAGAATTAAGCCCCACGCTTGGTGCTAATAATTGATAGTATTAAATCAAATGCCAACGCCTGTATTATTTTTAGAACAGGGAACTTGATAAATAGTGTTTGGCAAAGGTTTGCAGTGGGGGCAGCTCAGTATTGAAAAGAAGCACATTCTTGTCTCTCCAAACAAAAGGGAGACTGGGTCAAAGACTCTAGCATGAACCAGGGTTTTCAAACAGCTTCATATGGCCATGTGGTAAGGCCACGCTGATTCCTCAAACGCAGTATGCCTGCAGTTATGCTCCTTTACATACCTAATAAATGGGCACGTGTTTGTTTTCCTGTCTGCAGAGAGAAGATTCTCATTGTCTGGAGGAAAAAAAAATAACATGCCAGGCTTACTGACAGAAGCTTTTACAGGAAAAAGAAAAAAACCCAAAAACTTCTCTCATCAAGGGCTCTTCATCCTATTTCTAAACACAGGAAGGCCAGCCTGACATTTTACACATGATTGACTGAGAGAACTATGCTTGCTCCTGGATTGGTGTGTGCATTTGTGTGTGTAACTGTGTGTGTGCATGCCTAGATCTGCACTCCAGCACGGGTGCCTACCTGAGGCTGTAGCTCAGCCGAATCCAGAATTCAGACTTGTTTATGCAGAAATCATAAGTTGGTGGGGCCAGAAGTTGCCTAGAGCCTATTTGCAGAGATTGATTTGCATGTGCCAAGGGAAGCTGGGAAGATAGTGTGGAGAGGAGAGCCTGGTGATTGGTTCAGCGGGCAGAAGAGCTGCCGAACCCATGCAGTCCTCCCTGAGACTTGAGTGAGTCTGCAAGGAATGAACCCTCTGTTTGCAAGACCTCCAAACTCAGCAAGATATAAGCTTGGCAACCAGGAAGTGAGAGTTATCCTGAGAATGAAGCCAGCACAGAGGAAAGCAGAAAGATGGAGAGACCAGTCTCGATGCCATCATGTGGTGGCTTGGCTGGCACCTGCTGTGCCTACCTTCCCACAAAGAGCTTTGTCCCATGCCCAGTTGATCCTTCCGTTGGTGACAGCTGAGTCTGAGATGGATTATCTGTAACTTGCTGATGCTCTACCTGTAGTCTTGGCCTCCAAAAGCATTGAGATTACAGGTGTGAGCTGCCTGGCTAAGATTCTGCAATCTACAAAGTCACTAATCAGCTCTGGATTCGGCACTGAGCCCTCTTCCTCCCAGGGATGGGTTTTATTACTAGAAAGGCATCTCTGAAGCAAGACAAGTCTCTGAGCTGCAGCCCACTTTCTTCCCATAGTCAGAACTCTTCCCCAGGTCCCTTGCAGGTCTTGCCCATGGTCAGCATTAGGCCAGAGCTGAGTGGCCCACTGAGGGAGCTCGGGAGAGCAGGTGATAACAGAGATGGGTCTCAGCTGGGACCCTAGGGTCTCAGCAGTGCGGTCTATAAGTCAGCATGGGAGGACGGGGGCAGCCGAGGGCCAGGCCCTATTCCCCTGGAGCCTGTCCTGGTCAGATCTGCAGAGTGTGGCCAACGGGCAAGGGGCACTGGTGTGGCCTGTGGACAGTTGTCCAGCAGGTCGGGAAAGACTAAAGGGGCCCAGCCCAGCCACCCCACAGGGAGGGGAACGGGGGCAGCAAGGGTTATGGCCCTTTAGGGACAACACAGGCAGGGCCTTGGCCTGGGCATCTCAAGGAGCAGCCAGGGAGGCAACAGAGCTTTCAGCTGAAGGTGACGTGGCCCCAAGATTCTGTCCCTGCAGTTTTGTTTTGTTTTTTTGTTTTTGTTGTTGTTTTTGAGACAAATCTCACTCTATTGCTCAGATCAGAGTACAGTGGCACGATCATAGCTCACTGCGACCTCAAACTCCCTGGCTCAGGTGACCGTTCCACCTCAGCCTCCTGAGCAGCTGGGACCACAGGTGCGCACCACCGTGCCCAGCTAATTTTTGTATTTTTTGTGGAGACAGTCTGGCCATGTTGTCTAGGCTTGTCTTGAACTCAAGTTATCCACCTACCTCAGCCTCCCCAAGTGCTGGAATTACAAGCATGAGCCATCATGCCCAGCCCCTGTAGTTGTTCTACAAAACTCACCACTGCATACCAAAGTGGTGGCTCAGGGGTTGTTGCCTGCTGGTCACCAGGACCCCATCTGGAGGCTGAGACCTGACCAAAGCCCAGGTGTCTGTGGCTTGAGGATAAGTGTGTCCTGTGGTCACAAGGCCAGGCCACTTGTGCCTACTCAGAGGGTCTTCACCCCAGGGTCTCCCCTTTTCTGGTTCCCTCCAGTTTAGTCCCATCAAGGCCCTTGAGCATGTGACACAGCATCCAAGCGCCATTCCAGGAAGCCTGGCAGCTCAGCTAATGCCATCATTTCTCATTTACAGCAAAAACATCAAGACATCAGATGCACAGATAAATGGCTAAAAATGCTTAAGAATGGAAATAAATATAGGACCAGCAAGAAGACGAAGTGGAGAGTGAGGGTCCCCTGTGAACATCTCTACAGAGCGAGGGTGACAGAGCCCATTGTTATTTCCTGGCACCTTCTACGTCTGAGACAGCAGTCAGCACACTGTCCTTACCCACAGGGCAACAGACCTGGTCCCCAGCTTTTCTGCCCATCCCTAAAAGGGTCATCTTGCTTGGAGAGAATCTGACGACAGGGCCTGGGCCACCTTTAAGTCAGGGATGGGGATACTTTCTGGTGACCCTAAAGGAAGGAGGAAGTCCACATCAGAGTTGAGAACCCTGAGCATTCATCTACTCTTTAATCAAGGGAGATGAGCCCCAGTCCTGGGTACAAACAACCTCTCCCACAGAACCACAAAATCAAAGGCTAGAATATTCCAGAATCCTCAGGCTCTAATCCTTCCTGGGCTTGATCTGACGCCTGACTTACCAGAGCATGATTCTTTCCATAGACGTCTCAGCGGGTCTAAAAGGGAATCCTCCTGCAGATGCAGGGTCAGATGTGGTCACTCCTGCTGAACATTGAGAAGGTGAAGACCAAGAATTCAGGAAAAATAGCAGGTACATCCCTGCCACACCTGGCCAGAGCAGGACAAACAGGCCAGGCCATGGCAGGAGCCCAGGTCTAGAGCTGGAGAAAAAGTCAATCCTTAGGGGTGGTCAGTCACAAATCCTATTCACAGAGGGCAATGTGGGCACCACAGGTCAGCTGGGCCCTAGGGACCCTCCATGGCTTTGGAAGAAAACAAGGAGATTTCTGCAAAATAAACAAAGAAAAGGCCATGCGAGGTGGCTAAAGCCTGTAATTCCAGCATTTTGGGAGGCCAAGGTGAGAGAATCGCTAGAGCCCAGGAGTTCAAGACCAGCCTAGGCAACATAGGGAGACTCCATCTCCATAAAAAATTTAAAAATAAAAAAAAAATTAGCCAGGTGTGGTGGCTGACACTTGTGGTTCTGGCTACTTGGGAGGCCGAAGTAGGAGGATTGCTTAAGCCTGGAAGGTCAAGGCTACAGCGAGTCATGATTGTGACACTGCACTCCAACCTGGATTGCAGGCGTGAGCCACTGCACCCGACCAGTTTGCCAGTTTCTTACAAACCTAAATACACATTTACATATGATCCAGTAATCATCTTCTTTGGCCTGTACCCAAAAGAGGTGAAAACTTACCTCTCTACAAAAATCTGCACATTAATGTTTAGAGCACCTTTAGTCATAATTGCCAAAACATGGAATCAAGCACGATGTGCTTCAGTAGCTGAATGGAAAAACAAAATGTGGCATAACCATACAAGGGAATATTATGTACTGCTAAGAAGTAATGAGCTATCAAGCCTTGAAAAAACATGAGAAAATCTCAAATGCATATTGCTAACTGAAAAGAGCCCATTTAAAAGGGATACATACCATCAGATTTCAATACGACATTCTGTATATAGTTGTAAAAGGCAGAAGTAGATAGACAGAAAAGAAAAAATCTGTGGCTTCCCGAAGTTTGAGTGGAAGAAGGAAGGGATGAATAATGGGGCTCATGGGGACATTTTAAGACAATAAAACTATTCTGTATAACGCAGTGACTATGGATACATGTCATGTCATTATGCATTTGTCAAAATCCATAGAATGTAAAACAGGAAACATGAACCATAAATGCAAACTATGGATTTTAGTTAATAATAACTTTTCTATATTAATTCATCAACCATAACAAATGTACCACACTAATGCAAGATTCTGATAATAGGGGAGAAGCTGGGGTAGGGGTGGGGACATATGGGAACTCTGTACTTTACACTCAATTTTATGTATACCTAAAACTTATCTAAAAATAAAAGTATACACATTTTTAAAATTCCAATGAAGGTCATCAAAAGTAGAATAGATTTAAAAATTATAGTATATTTGTATAATTGAATACAGTACTATGTAGCAATTACAATGAATAAACTCAGATGTTAAATGTCATCTCCATGGTGGCAACCACACCAAAGAAAAATAAATACCTATAGAATATACATAAAGGGAAATAAAAATAAAATTAAAATATTTTCCCAAAAAAAAAATCAACTAAACTCAAAAGACAACAGTAATGTACAAAAAATAAAACACAAAGCTATAAGGTATATAATATGAAAACAAATAGCAAAATGACAGAAGCGCCTACTTATGAGTAATTATTCTAAATGTAAATGGATTAAACTATCCTATCAAAAGGCAAAGACTAGCAAAACAGACTAAAAACATGATTCAACTATGTTTTTACAAGACACATTAAATTGAAAGACATGAATAGAATAAAAGTGAAAGGAAGAAAACAAACATTTCATGCAAAAAGTACACAAAAAAATCGGAATGGCAACTTAATACTATGCAAAATAGACTTCCTTTTTTTTCTTTATTTCTTCTTTAAAAACAAAAACGGACACGTGTGCAGAGCATGCCAGTTTGTTACGTAGGTATACGTGTGCCGTGGTGCTTTGCTACACCTATTGCCCCATCCTCTCAGTTCCCTCCCCTCACTTCAAAATGGACTTTCAACCAAATAATGTTAAGAGATAAGAAAGGCACTGTATATTCATAAAAGGTTTAATTAGCAAGAAGATATAAATATTATAAACATTTATGTACCTAATAACAGACCATTAAAATATATGAAGCAAAAATTAACCAAGTTGAAGGGAGAAATTGACAGTTCTAAAATAACACTTGAGGCCATTAATACTCTACTGTCAGTAATAAATAGAATCACCAGACAGAAGTTAAGTTAGAAAATAGAGGACTTGAACACCATAATAAGCCAATTAGATCTGACAGATATATACAGAATGCTCAACAATAAGAGAATACGCACTCTTCTCAACTGAACATGGGCATTCTCCACAGACTATATGTTAGGTCACAAATTAAATCCATAGTGAAAACTAAACTAAAAAATTCACAAACTTGGAAAACTAAAATCTAATAAAACTCTTTTTATAAGAGACAACATCTTGCTGTGTCATCCAGGCTGGGGTGCAGTGGTGCAATCTAGCTCACTGCAACCTTGAACTCCTGGACTTAACTGACCCCCTTGCCTTACCCTCCGTAGCAGCTGAGACTACAGGTGTAATAGGATTACAGGTGTGAGCCACTATGCCCAGATAACTTTATTTTTTTCCTAGATGTGGCATCTCACTATATTGCCCAAGCTGCAGTGATTGTTTTAATGAGGGGCAAAAATCCGTGAGGTAGGATCTTGCTATGTTGCCCAGGCTGGTCTCAAACTCCTGGGCTCAACTGATCTTTGCACCTCAGCCTCCCAAAGTGCTGGGATTATAGGTGTGAACCATATGTCCAACCAAATAACACTCTCTTAAACAATAAATAATAATAAAAAAGAAACCACGAAAGAAATAAGAAAATATCTAGAAAGGAAGAAACATGAAAACACTACATACCAAAAGTTATGAGATACAGCAAAAGCACTGCCAAGATGGGAAGTTTATAGCTATGGTCGGGTGCAGTGGCTCATGCCTGTAATCTCAGCACTTTGGGAGGCCAAGGTGGGTGGATCACGAGGTCATGAGATCAAGACCATCTGGGCCAACATGGTGAAACCCCATCTCTACCAAAAATACAAACATTATCTAGGCATGGCGGCACATGCCTATAGTCCCAGCTACTTGGGAGGCTGAGGCAGGAGAATCACTTGAACCCAGGAGGTAGAGGTTGCAGTGAGCCAAGATCGTGCCATTGCAATCCAGCCTGGTGGACTGAGCTAGACTCAGGCTCAAAAAAATTTTATACCTATAAACACATTAAAAAGAAGAAAGACCTCAAATCTGTAACCTAACTTTACAATCTTCTCTTCTGAGACCACTAAACACACACACACACACACACACACACACACACACACACAAATACAACCTAAAGAATTAGGAAAAAAAACTAGACACAAAGCAAGAAAAAAATAAGGTAATAAAGATTATAGCAGATATAAATAAAAGAAACTAGAAAAAAAATGAGAAAACCAACAAAACCAAAAGTTAGTTCTTATGTCTTCAAAAATGCTCGTAAACTTGACAAACCTTTAGCTACACTAAGAAAAAAATGACAAAATATTCAAAATGGGAAATGAAGGTGGGACATTATACCAATCCTACAGAAATAAAATATTTTAAAGAATATACTGTGAACAACTGTATGACAACTGGACAGCCTAGATAAAACATACATATTCCTAGGTTTAGAAAACCTAAAAAAAAAAAATCTCAGTGGATCCATAACTAGTCAGGGAATAGATCAGTAATCAAAAAGCTCCTGACAAAGAAAATCCCTTGACCCTGTCCTTTCTTCACTTCAGTCTCAGGACATCACACGGCCCCCTGCTCTCTGGCTACGTCAGCTCCTCCCTGCCACTCACAGCCTGGCTGGCCTCTCCCAGCCCCGCGCTGGATCACACATTCGGAGGACCCCGGGCGTCTGTCCCCAACTAGAGCCCGTGCTGCTGTGTGCAGCTGCCTGGTTGGTCCTCCCATGTGTCCAAGCCTGAGCTCCTGGTGGCCATGTGATCTCTTCTTGCGGTCACTCCTGGGCAATGGGACCTTCATGAGACCAAAACACAAAACTAAGCACAGCTGAGGCCATTCCTGACTCCTTCCTTGCTGTCACCACCAACCACACACAGCTCAACAACAAACATAGTCGGCTTCTCTCCTCCCACCACTGCCACCCTGTCCCCCCAGCCCCACTGCATTCCTGGTGTTGCCCATGCTCCCTTCCCCCTGTTCTTGGTCTACAGCAGACGGAGCTAAAATAAGAGGCCCAGTCACCCCTCATTCAGAGCCCTCCAGACTCCCACTCACTCAAAAAATGCCCCCGTGCACGCTGCCACCTGTTAGGAATCCCATCCACTGCCCGCTGTCCCATCTTGCCCTGATGGCTGCCTCCCCCTGCCGCTCCTCACCCACTACCCCGGCTGCCCCGTCTCAGGCCCACTCAGGTGCTGCTGCAGCCTGGGGCTCCTCTGCAGACTCAGCCGGCCACCCAGGCCCCTCCTCACACGCACTTCCCAGGCCTCCCACCCAGACGGCAAGGCCACTCCGCCCTGCTTCTCCTTAGCTCTCACCATCTCACACACCGCACGCTTTATCATCTAGCTTCTTACAGTCTTTCTTCCACCACTGGAACGTAAGCTTCATAAGGGGAAGGGATTTTGTCTGTCACTGCTGTACCCCAAGCACCTAACAGTGCCTGGCACACCCTGGATGTTCATAGAGATGAATGAAAGACCAGTTACTTGATTAAAAGGGTCATGTGTGTGCGACTGTCAGCCAAACTCCCTGGTCTGTTTTAACAGAGATGATCTGCCTGCTGTGGTAAACCTCCTCTGTAGAAATTAGAGAAATGAGTCTACAAAGCACCTGTTTATAACAATGCTTGAGAAATCTTTTTAGTTGGGATAAAATAGGTATCAGATAAAACTCACCGTCTTCAGCACGTTCTGGTGCACGCGTCAGGGGCGTTAAGGCTATCTGCGGTATAGTGCAACCATTGCCCTCCGTCCAGCTCCAGGACGCTTTCCAGCTCACAAGAGGGCAACTGTCCACATTCAGAGTCACTCCCCACTGCCCCCCAGCGCCTGGCAGCCCCCATCCTACTTTCTGACTCTGAATTTGAATGCTCAGATACTTAACCTCCCACTGGCCTGACACAACCCTCCGGCCTCCCCACCTACCGTGAGCTTGTCCTGCTTCTCCACCTCCAGGCTGCTCTCGATGGCTTCTGCTCTCTTCCAGGCATCCAGTCGGAATCTTTCCATCACTTTTATTTCTTCCGGGAGGCCAGTGGTCTCTCTGAGTAACATTTCTATCTGGCTTCGGAGACTGCTGTGTGTACTTGACCATTCCGTTTCCTTTCTTTTCAGTTCTTCCTGTAAGTGTTTTAAAGCCTCTCAAAAAAGAAACAAACTTTACTACAGAATAGCCAGCCAGAAAGGGAAGGCTTAGTCAATAGACATTTTAAGGCCACTGCAGTTTTCAGCTGGGGGAGGAGGGAATCTGAGTCTCATCACAGATCATCAGCAAAACTAATTCCAGAAGCCAAGGGAAAAGGAGGCAGACAGCACATGGGAGCTGACAGCAGAAACCTGCCATGAGGCAGGAAAGACCTCACCTGAGCTATTAACTGAAAGAGAAAGAAAGGGACCCCCAGGGGAGATCCAGAAAAGAAGAAATGTGACAAGAACTCATGAATAATTGAAAGAGTAGAGCTAAAGAATAAAAGATTCCAAAGTCAAAATTACCCGCCCTGAAAACTACCTGAAATTCATGAGAAGAAATAAGTTTTGAGAAAATGGGCTGTTTTAGATAGACTAAAATACCGGAAGGAACAGCTGGAAACCCGTTGTTCCAGAAAGCAGTGCTCTCAAAATGCCAAGGGCAGCATTAAATGGCAAGAGAGCTGTGGACTTGAAGGGGCTCCCCTACTGGTCAAGTTGGGACCAGTTAAATGTCAAAATGGAAATTTTATACTTAATTAGAGTAACCTGAGTTTGTGAAAAGCCATAACTCAACAATGATGAATGTAAATTCCAGGAGGGCAGAAATGGCAACTCATCATCAATTCCTCAATGATTACAAGTGTCTAGTACATAAGGGGTTCTCAATAAATTTTATGAATAAATAAATACCCAAAATAAAAATTAATACTTTTTAACATAACCGTTACATAAAGGAAGGTTAAGTATGCCCTCTCCTTCATTTTTTGATGATTTAAAAAGTATCAATAAACACAGGTTTGTCTCCTAGTAAGTATATATCTGTTTTTAAAGTATATTTTTACACAGAAGTAGAAAGAAAGGTAAATACAGAGAACAATGTGTAAGCCAAATAGTGTAAGGAAGAAAAGGAACTGCACCAAAACCAGCAAGAAATAATGAATACCCAGCATCACACATGATAACCAAGTATGAACAGGGCCCAAAACTTCAATCAACACCAGAAGTCATGTAAACGAACAAAGGCGAGAGTTCAAGAATGAGTTCCTGAAGACAGAGGGCAACTCACCAGCCCAGCCCGTCCCCACCCAACAGGCCCCTGGAGGGGCACAGCCCAGAGCTGCCAGCAGTGAGGATGTGCCCAGTCCTGCATGGTGCACTGTGGCAGCCACCAGCCAGCCACACGTGGCTATTAAGTCCTGGAAATGTAGCTAATGGGAATGAGAAACTGATTTTTCCATTTACCTGTAACTAATTTAAATGTAAATAGTATAAGTAGCCACAAGGGGCTAAGAGCTAGCAGCCTGGACTGCACAGTCTGACAATCAGAGGACACATCGTGTGAGGGAAAGGCAACAGTTTGCAAGAAAAGAAAACCCACGTTATTCACCTAACAAAGTACAACAACAAAAAGAAGTGTGTTTGCTGTGGCTTGAATCACCTTGGAAGAGGTGGTCAGGATCAGAGCTATGAGAAAGAGGAGAAGAGAGGAGAAAAAAAAAAAAAACAATAAATCTCATAACCTTGGGTGGTCTAAGGAGGTTATTTATTGTTTCCCTTTGGATCTGGTGAGCTTTCCATAACAGCAAGGTTATCAAAATATCTCTTATCCTAAGAGATCCAGAAACAATAAAAATGAAATGACAAACACATCACGTATATTAGAATAGGCTACGGTTTTAAATTTGGTGACATTTTCTAGTAGCAGAATTTGTTATAACTACTGTGTAAAGTGTTTGGCTTGTTCACCAAAAAAAGCCATACCAAATTTGTAACTATAATTCAGATTGTTTAAAATAAATTCAATTAAGGTTCATACCAATGTTTAATCTCTTAAATAAACATCTCTTAATATCGGGTAAAGAGCAAAAAACACTCTAAGAACTGCCAGTAGAACTAAAAACTAATTAGCCAGGAATGGTGGTGGGTGCCTCTAATCCCAGCCACTCGGGAGGCTGAGGCAGGAGACTCGCTTGAACCTGGGAGGTGGAGGTTGCAGTGAACTGAGATCGAGCCCTTGCACAGTGATGAAGTGAGACTGTCTCAAAAAAAAAAACTGAACATTGATATGTATCAATGTACATATCTCTTAACCTCAAAATTTCATTTGTAGGAATCCATCCTACAGATGGACATACTCCAGGAAACAAGCTGCATGAGGACAGGGATTGATCTGTTTTGTTCACTACCAGATTCCTAGCACATGCCTGCTACATAGCAGCTATTCAGTAGCCACGTGCTGAATGAATAAGTAGGAGAATGATTGTGAGAGGTCATATACACACAAAGTTATTCAGTGCAGCCCTTCTTGTATTCTCATAAATAGAAAAAGAACAGAAATACATAGGTGCTTAGGTAAGTATATTATGGCACATATTCTATACAATAATAAAACAAAGAATAAAGATGTTTTGTTAAGATACGTAATGATTTTAGTAGACTATCACTAACGTTTAAAAAAAACACCATGGATATATATATTTATGTACTTGCTAAGAATTTCTCTGGAAAGATATGAGATTAATAACACCAGCTACCTCAAGAGAGGTAAATTAGAATGCAAACAAATCAACTGTAAAAAGATACCCTGAGTGATCAGAAAATTGAAATATGGACTAAGTATTAGTTGATATTAAGGAATTACTTTTTGTTATATGTGACAAAGGTATTATTATTATTATTATTATTATTATTTTGGACAGAGTCTCACTCTGTCACTGGGGTTGTCGTGCAGAGGCGTAATCTTGGCTCACTGTGATCTTTGCCTCCCAGGTTCAAGCATTTCTCCTACCTCAACCTCCCAAGTAGCTGGGACTAAAGGCATGCGCCACCACATCCGGCTAATTTTTTTGTATTTAGTAGAGACGGGGATTTGCCATGTTGGCCAGGCGGGTCTCAAACTCCTGACCTCAAGCAATCTGCCTGCCTCAGCTTCTCAACGTGCTGGGATTACAGGCGTAAACCACTGTGCCCAGCTGATAATCTTATTTTTTAAAGGTGTCTTTCGCAGAGAAACATACTAGACTACAGGTGAAACGAGAAGATGTCTGGGATCTTACTTTTTAAATTCCAGATTAAAAAGGGAAAAAAAAGTAGAGGGACCAGAGAGATGAAATTAGAAAGACAAAATGATCACCGGTGAAATATGGGAATTCATTCTATTATTCTTGCTACTTTCATGTACTTTTGAAATGTTCTATAATAATAAACTATTTTTTAAAAAACTGAATAGGTGGCTACGGCAAGGGTGAGGGAGAAATTTCCCACACATCTTTTTGTACCTTTGGAATGATGATATATTTATATTACCTTTTGAAATAAAAGATTTAATATTGTCAAAGTCTAACATATTGGATTTAATAAACTAAGCATTAACCAAAACATAATGGTACGTTTCTTCCCACAAAAAGAAAGAAAGAATTAAAGACCCTGAGCACCATGCTATTCAGCAACTCAAGCTGGAGGTGTGCAGGTGAGATTGCTCAAGGATGGCTACATGAGATGGGAAGAAAGCAAAGACTGGAACTCAAAACTGCTAGTAATTAAAATACAGACAGTGGAAGGTGAGTTTGCATTTTATGCTAGAAGCAATGGATAGCCATTTTAAATTTCTCTTTTGGTAAGTTTTAACTTTGATGAAGTCCCATATATGCATGTTTTCTTTTATAGTTAGTTGTATCTTCTCTTAGAAAT
This sequence comes from Cebus imitator, assembly GCF_001604975.1. Lineage (NCBI taxonomy): Eukaryota > Metazoa > Chordata > Mammalia > Primates > Cebidae > Cebus > Cebus imitator. Next base: position 3,598,805 of record NW_016107519.1, on the reverse strand, counting down.
CTTTGCATATGACAATGTCATAAACAATTTCATCTTTTTTTGTTAGAAGGCTTATAGTTTTAGCAAGAACTGCATGAGTTCTTTTTTAACTGCCATATCCTTCTGATCATGTCCATTTCTAACTATGAAATGAACAGGACTGATAATCTGGCCTATCAGTTTCTGAGTTTTGGAATTAAACACCCGGTTATTTATGGCTGTAAGTTATGATAAATCAACAGAACTAACAGTATTTGGTGTGTGGCAGGTCAAAAAGATTAACACAACATTACACTGGTGAATTTCCAACTCCTGGCTAAAACAGAGTGAGCAAAGGATGGGTAGCAGGAGAAGGTGTCAAAGAGGGAGGAGGCCTGGATCAGACAAACTGTCCCAACCAGGCCGACTCTGGATGTGTGTGAAGAGCACAGACATGGGCAGCAGAGAGACCTGCTGGGAAGATTTTAATAACCAGGGAAAGCCAAGGGGCCCTGGCTGAGAGTGGCAGCTCTGAGACAGTGAAGCTGTCGGGTTAGAAATGAACTGAGAGAGCAAGAGAAGACTCAAGCACGACTCCAGGATTTTCTGCTGGGCAAATGGAAGAGCAGACTTATCACGTGCTGAGACAGGGAAGAAGAGGAGAAGAGTATATTCAAAAGGGGATGTCAGGAACTCACTTTTTCTAAATGATCAGTTTAGACAGTGATCAGCTCTCCAGGTAGAGAGAACAACGAGACAGTGGGATAGGAGACGTGGGCGAGAGGTCTGGACCTGGGACATGACAGCACTGAAAGCCTCCAGACTGGACGAGTTTCTCCCTGCCTCACCGGAGGGAGAGGAGACAGAAGAGGTAAAAGATATTACTACTGGCTAAATATTCAAAATGTCTGCAGGGTGCACACAATCATACAGTCAAAGCAAAAACTGGGGGAGACACTTGTGGCACATTTGAGAAAATTTAATACCCTGAAAAATGAGCAAAGGCCACAAAGAAATTTACAAAATAAACACAAATGACCACTAAATATAAAAACATGCTCAACTTTATCAATAATTAAAGAAATGCAAACTTTAGCAACTGAAAGGCGGCATAATAACCAGCTTGGCAAGATCTGAAAGACTGCTAACGCTCAACTCCAGTCATGGGGAAGGGGGTGAGAAGAAGCCCCAGATGCTGACTGGGGCAATGGAAGTTTCTAAAATGTATCACAAGGAAGTCGTGTTTTAAATAAAAAGTGGCTTATATATATGATGATATTTCCTGCATAACAATCTATAATAATGAAAATTTCTAAACAAGCTAAATTCCCATCAATAGATTGATTAGCCACAGTAGCATTCATACAATACGGTCATTTCAAGTATGCAGAAGACTAGGGTGTGCTAATAGGGTAAGATGTCTATTATGTTGTTAAAATAAAAAGCAGGCTGGACGTGGTGGCTCACGCCTGTAATCCCAGCACTTTGGGAGGCCAAGGCCGGGGGATTGCTTGGGCCCAGGAGTTTGAGACCACCCTGGGCAACATGGCAAAACCCCATCTCTACCAAAAATACAAAAATTAGCTGGGTATGGTGGCGCACGCCCGTAATCCCAGCTACTCAGGAGGCTGAGGTGGAGGATGATTTGGGCCAGGAACTCAGAGGTTGTAGTGAGCCAAGATCACACCATTGCACTCCAGCCTGGGTGACAAAGCCAAACCCCGTCTCAAAAAAATAAAATAAAAAACAGATTAAAGAGCCCATACAGTATAGCCCAGGGCTGAGAACCACCTGCCTAGGCTGGCACTGTGGCTCTCTTTGACTTACTAAGGGGGTAAATAAAAAGGTTTCTTGTCAGCGCATCACTTTCCTCATCTGTAAGGTGGGAAGGATAACACAAGGTCTAAATTTGAGGACTGAATTTTGCTTAGAACAAAGCAAAACTGACATATGGAAAATGCTTAAAAGAAAAAGATGTCCATTTTGAAATAATGAAGTATAGACATTTTAAAAGTGATCTTGGGTGGAAAAAGAATTGGAACAGCTCCACGTTTTACCCAGAACTACTATAGTAAGCATATATTTATAGTATATATCAGCAGAAAAACAAAGATATTTCCATTTAAAAAATAATTTTCAGGATTTGATTTTTAAGCATAGCTCAGAATAAAATATAGTGACTGAATTTTCTTTTTAAGTGGATTGATAGGCGTCTATAAACCTTTATCTGGAATTTATGAGCCAGGTGTGCTTTAGAACCCATATTTTTCAAGTTTTAGAAAAGAAATAGAAAAGCGATGTCAAGAAAGATGGTGGAGTAGGAAGCTCCAAGCATCCGTCCCTCCACCAAAGCAGCTATTGAACTATCAGCACCTGTCAGAATCAACCATTTGGGAACTCTGGAGACTAATGAAAGACCTGCAGTGTCCTGGGGAGTCTAAAAGAAGAAGGAGGCTGGGAAATCTGGGAGAATTTCAGCATTTGCATAGCAGCCACCATCCCCTAGATCCAATCCCACAGCAGACAGCCATGGGAACTACAGTTGTATGAATTTCTCCTCAAGCATTAAAATAACAAATACCCAAAAACAAAGAAATACAGTGTGGGTACAATATATAATATCCCCAGCAAGACCCACAGCAACACTTGGAATCAAAAGTATTAGTGTTTCTGCAACAGAACTTAGGACTATTCGCAAGTACAATTAAAAAACTATGTCTACATAAAACATATATATATATAAATAATAAATATAGTATATACAAATAGCCTCATGTACGTTCAGTTCAAGTTTTGCTAACCATAAAGTCAGATAAGATCATGACCTAGGGTAGGGAACAGTATGTCATACTGTCAACTGCTGTGGGTGGAGCTGTGTCCTCTAAAACAGTACATTGAAGTCCCAGTCCCTGTGAATGTGACCTTATTGGAAATAGGGCCTTTGAAGATATAATTAAGATGCCAGTCAAGGTGAGGTTATAGAGGAGTAGGGTGGGCCCTTGATCCAATGTGACCCTATCTTTTAAAGAGGCACTGAGACACATACACGGAGGAGAATGCCATGTGAAGACACAGACAGAGGGAAGACGGCCATGTGACCACAGAGGCAGAGACTGGAATGATGTCGCTGTAATCCAAAAAATACCCAAGGAGTGCCTGAAACCACCAGAAGCTGGAGGAGCCAGCATGGCCCATCTTGCTGATGCCTGGACTTTGGACTTACAGCCTAAGGAACCACAAGAAAAGACATTGGTACTGTTTTAAACCACCTAGTTGGTGGTACTTTGTTACAGCATCCCAGAGAAACCAATACACTAACTAACCAAAGTTCCATTGAATCCATAGCTCCTAACATTTTTTCAAATTTCAATTTATGTCTCTCCACTAAGAAAATTCCCCTTTTGACACATCATTGACTACATTGGGTCATTTTATTCAGTAAAAAAAATCTTATGTGATACAGATTTCACCTCCTTTTCAGTTATATTTGCTGGATTAAAATGTTTCAGATTGCTTATAGATGGTTTTAAAGATAAAACTGAATCACTGCATATTTTTTCCTAACTTACAGACCCAAACATGCATGAGATTTTCCAAGGCACTTTCTCGTTCAATGCGAAGTTTAGCTAGAGATGTGTTCTCAGCTTTAAACTTTCCTGTTTCTGTTTCCAATTCAGTAATTTTCTCTCTCAAAACCTGGGATCGAGCATTGTCACCTATAAAATAGGCCATAAATACTGAACTTCGCAAAAGGGCTTACAGCAGCAAAACATTAGCTAGCTAGTAAACACTGAGCCAAGAATATGGCAAACATCTGTGACATTAAAATGCATTAGAAACAATGCTTCAAATATGAAAAGGAAGAAAAATTAAACCTAACTTTCCTGAGGAAACCAGTGCAAATTTATGAAAGAATGAATCGATCTCAAAAAGAGTATCGACCTGACAAGGAATCAACATGATACATAAAAAGAAATCATTTAAATCCATTTTTTAAAAGATCCATACATAAAAATAGCTTAAGAACATGAATAAGTAATCCACAAGAGATCTAACAGGCTAATCAATGCCAAAATCAAAGTTTATCCCCTACTACTAATCAAATAAATGCAAGTTAAGACTTTTCCCTTCATCAGATTTGCTATTTAAAATGTAAAATAGCCAATGCTTCTGTCCTTCAGTGCAAACAGCATTTTTATCAATTAGTACTTTTTAAGAAAAGGAATGTGAGCCACAAGGCTAGAGGAATGAGGCAGGTTATACTTCTCTGTCATATTAAAAATGCATAGGAAAAATGACTAGAAGGAACATCCCAAAATGGCATAGCAGTCACTTTGGGGTAGTTATGTTGTAAATATTTTTGCTTCTATACTTTTTAAACTTCCAAACTTTCTGCAAAAAAAATATTACTTTTAAAATCAGAATTTTTGAAAAATCACTTTTCACAAGAGAGGGCTGTCAAGAGCTGGCTACTGCCCTCAAGCACAATCACAATGTGAAAATCTTGGACATTGGAGAAAATGATCTTAGGGATGATGGAGTAAAGCTGCCGTGTGAGGCTCTGAAACCTTCACATCATGCTTTGTACACACTTGGGCTGGCAAAATGCAATCTGACGACTGCTTGCTGCCCGCCTCTTGTCTCTGTTCTCCGCAGCAGTAAGACCCTGGTCAATCTGAACCTTCTAGGCAATGAGCTGGATCCCGATGGTGTCAAGATGCTATGTAAGGCCTTGAGGAAGTTGACATGCAGGCTACAGAAACTCGGGCTTCACAAAGACTTGCACAGAGTACTGAGAGAGGAGATACAGATGTCACAGAAGGAGCACTGTCTGAAGGTCAAGTGTACTTGGGATTTTAATGACCTTGAAGACAAGTGGTGGTGGTGATGCCACGGACCAGATGCCACAGGGCTTGACCACGGATCTTGGAGTAAAGCCACCAGGACCTCCTGGCCTGTGTGCCATTCCAGTGTCACCATCATGGGGACAAATGAGCTGTTCCCTGCAGGAGGCTTCAGTACAGTCATTGGAAGCGGCCCATTTCACACCCAGGTCTGGAATTTGTCTAATACTGTGTCTCGTCCCCAAGATCGTAAGTTGGCTGTGCCTTCAGTCTTACTTATGTCCTCCTAAGTATGTTTCTAATTCTTGGAGGTGTGGAGAGAATTGAATAAAGCAAAGGATATAAGAATTTTTAAAAAAATTATAATTTCTATTTTAAAGCACCTATGATCTCCAAGGTGGTCAGAGTTTATAATATAATGGAAAGAAATCTTTCAATGCTGGTTTTAAAAATCCATTAAATCAACTGAAATACTACACATCCATTAAATGGAATGAGGTAGATGGGTATATGCATTAGAACAATCTTCAAAATTTATCATAAGCAAGGTACAGGACAGTATGCAAAAAAGCATCTTTTCATTTGTATAGAAAGGTAATTATATACCAATTCACACATATGCTTTTATATGCATGGATTCTTTAGAATACACAAATGACATGGTAATGCTGGTACTTCTAGGAAGGGGGACTTGGACCAGGTCTTGGGGAAAAAAGAAACTTAGAAGCTTTGATGTTATCTCACTTTATTAAAAAGTAATTAATTTTAAAGCCTTGGAAAAGTCAAAATTAAGTTTAAGTTTGAAAAATCTGAAAGGACAGTTCATCTGAATCTCTTATACTAATGACTATTACATTATATGGACCCACAAAATAAATCAAATTTTTACAAATCACCTGCTAATTTGACTTCTATTGAGCAATAAGGAAAGTTAGGATTTTAAGCATTCTGACAGCATTGATAAATGTTAAATCTCTCACATTTGGATACATATTTTATAATGCTCTGACTCACCAGGTGGTTTGTCTTGACTTATGTTTAACTTGGGTTCACTTCCCAAGTGTGAATCTGACTTTGGTTTTGGTTTCAAGGAAGGAAAGAATTTCATCATCAGCTCCGATGTAGGAGGAGGACTTCTGCTCCTCCTAGATTTGCTCAAGTCTTCTCCCTTCATGACTGGTGCAATCTTCCTTCTTACTGTTTTGTCCAGGATGCCTACTTCGTTCTTAGGGTAGCATGTCTGCGGAGTCCCGTAACTAGATTCACTCCCAAGAAAAACGTCATGATTACACAAATTCTCCTCAAGGTCAGTCCAAGTTCTTTCATCATCAAAGTCCATTTTAGTCATACTTAGGGATGAGGATCCTGAGGGCTCAGACACTTGATGTTTTATGCTTTCTGTGATAGACTCATCGCTACTGTAATCTTTATCAGACAAATCCAGATCAACATCTCTCCTTTTATCTTCTTGAGTCCCGGTGTCCCTAAAAGGTCCCTTACCGTCACAGACTTGTGGGCTATCCTCTCTGCTGCTGAAGTCCCTTTCTCTATCCTCACTCGATGGTTTTATGGTAACATCAAGCTGTTCCTCAGAGTCAGTGCAACTGTCACTGCTCATAACACCTTCACCGTCACCTGCAATCCATTGAGTTTGATTTTCAGAAGTGCTCTTTTGGAAGGCTTTCCTACTGATTTTACAAGGCTGTTCCCTCAATTCATCAGCTGAGGACGATGAACGGTTTTGTTTGGGTGTGACCTCACACTCACTCTCCTTCTCACGTGCAGCGTGGTCCAAATCCTTACTTCGGTTACACTGACCAACGGGACCTGCCGGATTTCTCTTCTGCAGCACAGCTTTGACAAGGGTGGAAGACATCTGGCGACCTTTGTGGATCTGTTGATCCCTTTCTAAGATTTTCAGTACAAATAAGGAATTACTAGAAAATGATATTTCACCAGCAGCTTGTTCTAAAAACAAAAAACCATCCAACTCCAAATATTCCTTTTCCTTTTCTCGTTCCCAAGTCTCTAACGTTTTCTGAAGAGAAACGTCAAGAGAAGATTCCGAGTCTTTCACGGTCTCCCTGACATAGCTCTTAGAAGCGAGGCGGCTGGCTGGCCCTGTTAAAAGAGGACGTCTGTCTTTATCTGGTGTCTTATTCCACCTGTACAGCCAGTATCGCAAGGTTTTGGACACTGGGGTATATTTTCTTTATTATTAGATTTAACTTTTTTTCAGATTTGATCTGGTTTCTAAACTGCTCATCACATTTCTTCCCTGTCTGTATTTTCAATCGTGACAGAGAGAGACTTTTCCTGTTATTACACTTCAGCACTTTTGGCTTCTGGCTGATGTTAACAGAACCCCTCTTGGTGCTAGCTTTGTTGTCCTTTTTAAGGGTAAGTTTCTCTGCACACGGTTCTTTATTTATGAGAGCAGTTTTCCACTGGAGTTGCTGTCTATCCTTTTTTTTTTTGTTTTTGAGATGGAGTCTCACTCTATTGTCCAGGCTGGAGTGCACTGGCGCAGTCTCTGCTAACCGCAACCTCCGACGCCCGGGTTCAATTTATTGTCCTGCCTCAGCCTCCAGAGGAACTGGGATTACAGGCACGTGCCACCACGCCTAGCTAATTTTTGTATTTTTAGTAGAGATGGGGTTTCACCATGTTGGCCAGGCTGGTCTCGAACTCCTGATCTTGTGATCCACCTGCCTCAGCCTCCCAAAGTGCTGGTATTACAGGCGTGAGCCACTGCGCCTGGCCTGCTGTCTATCCATTTTAAATAGAGGCTGATCCTCAGAAGTGCTCTGGTCAGTCACTAGTTTACTTCCTTTGCCTTTTTGAAACTTAGATTCAGCATTAGTAAATCTGGCTAAACCTTCTCCTTGTTTTAAAAATGGTTGTTTTGGTTTTGCTT